>NW_020884886.1:15020935-15217956 GCF_003945725.1 Corapipo altera
TCAGTGACACACAACAAAAGCATGTGCCCAGAACAAAAGCAGTCAGTAACATACAACAAAAGAATGTGCCCAGAACAAAAGCAGTCAGTAACATACAACAGAAGAATGTGTGCAGAACAAAAGCAGTCAGTAAAACACAACAAAAGCATGTGCCCAGAACAAAAGCAGTCAGTGACATACAACAGAAGAATGTGTTCAGAACAAAAGCAGTCAGTAGTACATCCGTGCCTAAAGCAGTCCGTAACATA
Source organism: Corapipo altera (assembly GCF_003945725.1). Classification (NCBI taxonomy): domain Eukaryota; kingdom Metazoa; phylum Chordata; class Aves; order Passeriformes; family Pipridae; genus Corapipo; species Corapipo altera. Next base: position 15,021,184 of record NW_020884886.1, read on the forward strand.
CCTGTGTCTAAAGCAGTCAGTAACACACAAGAACGTGCACCAAACAAACAGCCACGTTCGGCTGAAGAAATCTACCAACCCTGATTCACACACAGCTGTGCCTGAAGTGCCAAAGTGTACATGTCATTTGTCCCCTCTGGGCAAGGTGTCTGAGAGACAGACACCTCCTCGAAGGGCACGTGCAGGACATAACGGGGTTGTATTGAAGCCTGAGAAAATCACTTTGCCTCCAGAGTGATAACATCATAGGAAAGTTTGCAAGGAAACAAACTCAGGGTATCAAGTCACCATCACTTTCATAGCCAGACTGGAGCACAGGGTCCAAGTGGTTGAATATTTCCACCACCCCTGTCTAAAATGGTCAAGCCAACTGTGCTTAAACATCTCTGACCATGGGAACCTTCAAACTTGGCTCTTCCTTTATACAGAAGGTAAAGATTCCTGTATATTAATCAATACTCTTTGATTACAGTATATATTTATGCAGGATAATCTTGGTGTGGGAAAGAGCTATGTTATGGGCTATTTGTGTAGAAGTATCCAGGTTATATAGTAATTTTTAATCCGCTAATCACACTTTAAAGTGAATGAAGCTCAGCTGCCTAAGGCTAATAAGACTGTTGCGAGGAGTGAGGTCAAAAACTGTAATCTCTTGCTATACACTTTAAATTGACAAGTTAAATCATACATCTGACCCCCCATCATGGCCTAGTTCTGTAAGAGCAATCAATTTCAAATGGATATTTTTTTTTAAGTGAGACTGCGTTTTTTAAGTGGCTACTTTTCTTTACAAGTGCTAGGCACCTTTTTTGCGAGTTTCCACTTTGATGCTTTGCACAGTAAGCCCGTCAGCTCACCTTTATTTCTAAAACTAGATGTGAACTTTTGCACAGGAAACTGGCCAAGTATACTAAGGGCCATGCACAGGCTTTCTCGTACTTACACCCTTGGTTTCTACTCAGGTGTACTTCAAAATATTAACAATGAAAAACAGATAAAATATTCTCATGTTAGAAATGCTGAACTGTCATCATAATGTCATGTCAGACTATGTCACGGCTCATAATTGCTCCTGATCAATTTCTTAACACAAGCACTTCTTAGTTGAAAAGAGCTGATACTGTCAAAACAACTTATGTTTATAAATGTTACTGCTAGTCAGCTGAATAATGACTGAACACAGAGTAGTTTGCCTATCTTTGGAAACAGTCATGGGCTTCTAAGCTGCTCCCTCTTCCCAGCAAAGATTAAATAACTTTAAAATAGCTACGGTTGTTTTATCATCTGAGCAGAGCATAAAGAGAGACACAAAGATACTTTTAACAATAATCTGATTTGTGTTTAGAAGTGTTCTAAAAATGAAACAGCATAGCAATATAGAAAGGCAAAGGTAGCTGTGGCCCAGAAGAGAAATTTTCCTCTAGGCAACCATTTAAGATACTTGGCAAGAGTGTTGGCATGAGCAGCAACAAAATGGAGCATGGAATCTTAATCGATTTGACATATGGGTCTGGATTTAGACCAATCCAGAGAAAATGTTTTAACATCTCTACTTTTTCTTCACCCACACCAGTCAGTGTCAATGGATCAGCAGTACCTTTATAAGAAAGGATGTGAATGATACTACACCAGCAACATAAACAGCTGGCTCGTGTTCATTGGATATTGTTGCTTCACTGAATCACTGAAACTTTCTTTTAGCATTTTAATCTGAGCCAGCTCTCCTAGGCAAAGACATCCCACACCTCCTGCATATCCCTGTGAGCAACCTATGGTCCTTACCCATTCCATTTACATAGTGAATTCTGCTCTTGTTTTTGAGCAAACCTGTAAGGATAGATTTAGACCTGTGCACTGCAATATGTAGAACTGGAAAAAAAGAAATTCTTATTTCAAAACCATCTAGGAGGAGGAGAGATTCTACATGTTGGACAGTGGGAATGGACACTAAGATTTAATTTTTTTTTCTTCCTGTATGGTTGTTAAATGCTTAAAATAAACTTAAGAGATTCTGTGGTTAGAGAATGATTTCTTTTTAAATCAAGATCTGTATCATTCATTCTTAAACTTAAAATTACTTGTAAAAGAACATCCATGTATGTATCTGATGACAGAATTTCTGGGCTACTTATGTAATATATGTCATGATGTCCCACAATCAACCTCATCTTGCTTTCAGAATTTGCATTTATGAAATGGTATGGAAGCTAAACCAGTTAGAATCTTGATGTCTTACTAAGAATATCAGAGAGTGAATATTTTGACTCTGCAGGTCAGCAGCTTTGTAAGCACTGAGCTTTACTTGGTGGAAACATCTGGGACTGAGTCCAGATGGCTTGCAGATGCTTGTACATCAAGTTAACACTCAATGACTTTTCACAGTAAAACTGTATCTTATGTAACTGTTTTTCAGTAATCCAGTTGTCCCAGTTTGTAATTTTCAACTAGGAAATGCTGATTCAACTTTCCAGATGCAAAAGTCTCCATTGTATTGCTATTGTCTCTAAACCCACCACTATGTTTTTCCCGTCCCTCAACCACCATTTGGAACAAAAAAATAATTTCCCAGTTTCATGGAGCAGTAACAGTTGAGACAATCACTTTATGCAGCTAAATTTATTCTCAGAACAGATTACATTTAAATGTGGAGAAGTGGCCAACAGCAGGGAAAATTGTCCTTTTCTGTGTCAGTCAGGTGCTTTATGTAAGACTGGGCTCTCCTAATAAACAGTGGATGTGTTTCCTTCTTTCTTTCTTACTGCTGTTAAAACAAACCTGCTTTGGCTGACTGTACATACAAGTTGTAGCACTGTGTTAATTAACCTGCCCAAGAAAGGAGTAATGTGGTCGATGGTAATGCTGAAATGCTGAGGCCATACTCACTGTTGAAATGAGAAAGTTCTCTTTTCCATGGGTGATACACTAACAGGTTTAGATCTCTAGGTAAATGATCTATGAAATGCTTGATACATTTAAAAGGAAAAAGATGTAGAACTCTCAATGACACAGAACTGATTAATCTATTAGATACTACATAGTTTTTGTTCCTCTGTCTCATAAGGGCATATTACTTCTCTAGGTACATGTGACTCTGCACAGGAAGTATATCACTAAAACCTCATTTTACTGTGAATGGATTCTATGCCCTTCCATGCAATTTTTGTTATTCCCATTTAACCATCCTGTAGGTGGCCTCTGTGGCCTTACATCTCTCACAGCCCCCCTTGCTCCCCTTCAAATGAAACAGTAAGTGGCTTAAAAAAAACCTTCAGCCAGCACTGCAGATTTCAAAAGAAAGGCTTTTATCTTTTAGTCATTGACTGAAAATAAATTTCCTTGCTTCTGCAAGGGAGTGTGTTAATGACATGACTGACTGACACGTGATACTCACCTCTAACTTAGTACTTGCATTGAAAAAAATGAAGAAATTAGCTTTGCTTTACATGACGTTTCTACAGACTTCAATAAAAATGTGACTACAAATAATTACAAAGCCTGCCTTTTTTAGGCAACCTATAGTATACAGAGTGGAGAATGTTACAAGAGCACGTCCGGTAAAGACAATACATCAACATAATAATGCAGGATATTTCAGTAAAAATAGAATAAATAAAATAAAAATATTTTAAGCTGTATTTAACAGGTTAAGTTAGAATATGGCATCAGACATACAAGGCATAGTGAACATGGCTGCCAGTCTACAGAATCACTAGGTATTATAAAAAATGCATAGATAACTGAAGGGTCGCTATAACATCAACTAGAACAGTGGCAGTTGCTCAAACACACACCCCCCATACATACTTTTTTGGCCATGGTAAAAAGAGCATCTGAATATACTGTTTAACAAAAGATAATGGGCTTTGCAATATTAGGCTCCAACTCTGCAAACACCTGGATGTATATTAAATCTTTTGGAGAATAAGGAGATCTACTGAAGCAAAAAGGCCACATATAGTCAGACAATCATTAAGCACACTGCTTAAGTACTTGCAAAATCAACAACATTTTGTTAACAGACACAAACCTGTTAAAACAAACACTGGTGAGTGAAATACAGCTTTTCAAATACCCTTCTATCTTCTCAGCCCTTCCTGCAATTGCACACATTGCTACTGAAAACTAACCAGATACTCATAGCCTTGACAACACTGGTGCAGAACTTCACACTGCTGCTCACTAAGTGTTGGTTTAGTTAGAGTCCAGATCTTTCCTGGGGAGAATCAGCACTGTAGAGGTGCAATGATGAAATTTAATTATACTGCTTAAAACTATTTCACTGTTGTACAACAGCTGCAAATCCCAAATCACGCTGTTCCCAGCTGGAACTTTAAAAAGACACTGTTGAAGTAATTTAAAATAAAATCTGAATCACTGGCACAATGCCAAAAAAAGAAACTTTTATCTCTTAACTTCACAAATATACCTAAAGGTAGTGTTAGCCACCACATTTTAAGGGCAGTCATCCCTGGAAGTGTTCAAGGCCAGGATGGATGGGGCTCAGCAACCCAGTCTAGTGGAAGGTGTCTTTGCCTATGGCAGGGGGGTTGGAACCAGATGATCTTTAAGGTCTCTTCCAACCCAAACAGTTTTGTGGTTCTCTGGTAGGAAGTGAGTTTTTATACTGCTCCTAGCAGAGGTGACTGGGATCAATATTAGAAACTACAGAAGCAGGTGTGCAAGCTGCCATGCCCATGCTTTGTGATCTGGCTTTGTACTCGTTAAACCACTGGTACTGATTAGGGGGAGGAGGGCAGTTGTTTGCATCCCCTCACCTGCAGCTCTCCCTGCACACTCAGCACAAGCAGCTTCTCTTCCAGCTGTACAAGCAATAGAGCTGGTGCAAAGGAGATGGCAAGAATGTGAGCCCTGAGAGGGGAAACAATTGCTTCAGTGCCTGAGGTGCAGAATCTCCTTCAGGAAGAGATCTCAGATGGGTGGAGGATCAGCTTTTCAGAGCGTATTCTAGAGAGCTAAATATAATTACCATAGTTGCATAGCTAGCCTGCACCTGACATTTGGTCATACATCATGCTGAGTTTAGTTTAATGACATTTCTGCATTTTTTCAATGCAGAAATTTCTGGAATCGTCATTCTTTTCCTGTTGTGTTCCTAAGTTACTTTGCCCAGGTGTTGTCACTAATTTCTTTAAACAAGGAAATAAAAAAGAAAATAGTTTGTTTGTAACAGTCTCTTGCATAGTAAAATAAAAAGGAGTTATTGTAAGAATAACATTGACAATGTTCCTTTATCTTTGCAGTATGACCAGATTTGCAGACTTGGGAGACACGGTTTGGAACTTATCTATAAATGGAGGGAAAACATTTTTAACACTAGTTAAAAATACTTTTAATGTTCCATGTCCAAAGTGTGTACCAATCTGCAGGTCTAGACAGAAGATGGCCAAGGGAAAGACTGAAGATGCATAACTGCATTTCAAAATTAGCCTGAGGTGCAATTTTGAGGGCAATGCTGGGCTGATTTGTGAGGGTCTGCAGGTGTGTCAATGAAAGCAATCAGATGAAGCCTTTGGAGCAAAAGCACTGAAATCATGTTGTATCACCTGAAGCACTACCCTCTTAGAAAACAACTCTCTTCTAATTTTGTTACAAGAGCATTAAAAGTAAAATAATTTCATGGAATTTTGTAAATAACAAGAAACATAACTGTTCTTTTTCTGGCATGCTAAATATTCAGCAGCAAACTCTAGGGGAAGGGGGAATTGTGCAACCAGATACGGAATTGAATGTTTCATCAAACACTTGAATGGAGAAAGTATGGAATAGTTTAGCCTCTATAACAGTTTTAAGACAATAAAATCATTATTTCTTACTTAGTCCTGATTGTTTTGAGCCCTGCATGAAACAAATGGTATTTCTGATGAATAAATGACAGATTTAGGAGAATAAATTTAACAGCCAACAGTTTCATTTGTATGTTTAAAGGTGAAAAGCTTCAGCTGATCACCCTGCAACTCAATTACTAAAACCATTTCTGGATTTTTCATCATTGATTTGGTTTTAAACACAATTCTTCTCTAAGACCACAATGTGTAACCAAAAGATGAAATAATTACACCATGATTCCAAAGCATGTCAGGGAGATGATAAAGTGGCTGCTAGACCAACGCTGACAAACAATTTAAAACTAACAGGTGTGGTTCTGTAAAAAACAAAACTTGTTATTTAATCTACAGTAATTCAATGGTAGCTAATACTTGGTACTCATTCCAGTGTTGAAAACACAGCAAAGTGCTGTAGGATTTACGATTGGTTTGTGACAAATCCAGCTCAAGAAGGTGAAATTTTAACTCAGGCATCATTCACTCCATGGGTTTTAGCATGAGTTCACTGGGAGGGACATGGCCATATTCTTTTTTTGTGTGAGTTTAGGTAATGTTCATGTATTTACAATCAAACAAACCTTCCATTGCCCATGATGTAACTCACTGACAGCAAAAAAATTATTCATGCTTCTTTTCATATCAGACGATGGTGGCAAGAACGAGAGAACATGCTTGTCTAATATTGTTTTGATAAGGGTAAATTCTCTGAAGACAAAGCATCAGCAATTGAAATGGAAGGCCAGATATCGTCAGTTCATTTTCCTTAGTGTAGCTACTGTTATCTTCAGTTAAATGTTAGAAGAATCTTCCCTCTTGCGCAGCTATGGCATCTCAGTGACCGGACGTTTCTGTTTCAAAGTGTCAATGAGAGACAACACTCCTCTTTTTACATTAGTTGTAACTCTTCTAGTCACCGAGTCTGCAGGAGGTGGGGGTGGTCGAACTTTCTGTGAAGGAGGTCTGGCTACTAAGCACTTCTGATACCGTAACTGCAACAAAACAAAACCATTCTGCAATCAATACTCTATCCAATAATTTCACAGAGCATTTCAAATACACTCTCAGTACTTTCTCATTAAATATAGCCAAACCTCTGTTTTGGCTGTGACAGAAAGCATAGCTCAAGTTAACAGGACATTGGTCTGTCAGTGTGTGGGCAGAAACTTCATTAGCACACAACAGATACTACATCATATAAACAGCCATTTGAAAACTGAAAAATAAGTTTTCTGGGTTCAGCTACTTTGGAACAGGGATTATTTTCACTATATTGCCATTGGATTGTATAACAATTGTGTAGTGAAAGAAAAAATTTCTAACTTAAAGAAAAAATTTCTAACTTACAGAGACGTTGCAAAGGTTAAGAAGGAGGATGATTAAAGGGGCATTATTCACTAAACTGGCATTTCAAACTTTAAATGTTTGGATTTTAATTGATTAAATATATAATAATACCAATTCCTATTTTTATCTGTTCATTCTTTTTCTGCCTTGAAATTAATATAATTGCAAATTTCGAAAGATGATTATTTATGGAGACAGTGAAAAATCTAAGTGCTATCAGATGCCTTTGAAGAAGGTCACTTACCATACAAGCAGCCTGAACAGCTTCTGATACGTTGCCTGCATTTGGTTCGCACCAAAAAACGTGGCACTCAAAATGCTGGTTTCCTGTATCCATAATGAAGGCGAATGTGTGAATGTCTTTGCCTACTCCCATGAAGGACAGGAACCGCACACGACACTCCACCATGACTTCCTCTTCATTCTGGTAATGAATCAAATGACCATTACTCTTGGATATTCTGTGGAGTTTCCAAGTTTGATTAAATAGGAGGATATGCTGAAATAGTATTGTAATTCCTGATTTATCTGCATATGCCCAGCGTGCTCAGGCCTGGGCTGGGTCTCCTTCTAGGCTGTCACTGGAAAACCAAGGCTTTGAACGTTAGCACAGAGCATGTTGTACATTTCACAAACTGCTCGTTTTGTGAAGAAACAAAACAACATCCCTATAACGACTCCAAAATGTGCTCCCCTATCACTGGTATGCTATAGAGATGCTGGTTTAGTAGCTCATCAAAAGACATATATAAAAGACTTTCTTCAAAAGTTTCACTGTATTACTCTCTATGGAAAATGCTCGACATTTTCCTCTGTAACAAAGATTTAAATATTACTCTTGGCTTCCATACCAAGAATAAAGTAAATATAGTTTGGAATTTAGGATTGTTACTTGAGGCTTAACCTACAACATTTTAGGCTCCAAATTCCTAGAAACTGAATTTAAGTATCTAATGAATACTTTTTATTTCTGAGAACATGCTTGGAATGGTAAAGAAAACTGAAGCTGATACAAGCAGTAAGAGCCTCTGCAGATTCTGGAAAGAAACAAAATGCAAAATAAACAAATGAATTCCAGTGTAAATTAACTCTACTAACGTTTCTGTGTTCCTGGTTTTCAACACTCATGTTAAATGTGTTTTAAACAAGACAGTCTGCCTTACTCTTTCATTGATTACTGTGACAGTAGCATCAGCAACATTCATGGTAACTGCCATCCAGTCATCTTTGCTAGAGGAAGCCATAAGACTCTCAATGGCACTATTCAGAGTATCCATTCCTAAAAGAGAAGAAAATGCAATAATGAAAAATAAAATATGTAAACAATAACAAAACTTTTTATCTTCACACTGTAGTACAGAAAACAGATTGTTCTGGGTTCCTTATTAAAATTATTCTGATAATGGAAGGAAGTATTGTGAAGTTGTATTTCTTCATCTGCAAAACCAAAACAGGTGTCTCTGGCTTATAAAAACCACAACAGCATCTTGTTTAGCTGCTGCACCATTTCAGATCTCTAGGGCCCTTCTCATTAGTAGCAGAGCTTATATTCAGAGGAAGATGTAGAAAGAAACTTCGCTTTCTTGGCAGCTCCCAAAATACCCTGGCTGCAAAACACATGTTCGTATGATGCCCTGAATATTTGATGTCTTCGTGCCTGATTCGTATGGCTGAAACACAAGAGTTGGTACCCTTCAAAAACCATGCATTTACCCTAGGCTAGCCAGAGTCCAGCCTTCAGAGCTTATGCAAGGTACTTTGGAAGACACTTAAGTGTTACATACCCACAGGTTTAGCTACAGGTAGCATGCCCAGGTACTGGACGTGGAACTTCTGTACCAGTTCTGTCTTTGGTGTTGGGAAATCTACTGCATGGGAACAAAATTCAATTTCTATTAATCAGCATTCACAGTAGGAAAAAACACTTTTATTTCATCAATAAACATAGAATAGTTTACCCAGTAATTGCACTCTGAAGGTATTGTATTGATTAAAACAGGTTTTTACTTCTAACAAGAGCAAGCCTCAATAATTTCTAAAGGAATTAGGAATAAATTTTCATCAGCTGATGTTTGGTGTACACTAAGAATAATGTCACATTATATTGCTGGCATATTAAAAACCAGAAAACATAGATGAATGGGTTTTTGAGACATACAGACCTAAGTTTCACTAAAATAACTATGTAAAATCTGGAATCTGCTTTTAATACCATCCTTGCTAATATGCTAAATACAGTCTCCAAGTAATCAATACTACTGTCTGAACACTACACATTACACAGACCATTACACAAGTTGATGTATGGATTAGAAGTAAGATATTCATTACAAACTGGTGGATCTAGAAGCACATAATGTCCTGTAAAGCTAACACAAAGTATGTTTGTTCTCCTGGAATACTTTCAAAATAGCAGCTACTAAGGTATAACTAATAAAGGCACAAAAATGCAATTTCCTTCTACAATGCATTAGAGTGTGCAGAAGACCCTTCGGCTGGACGAAAACCCACTTGCACTCCTTGCCTCAGAAATTTCTAAAATAGATGCTGAAACCTAGGAGGAGTACTCCTACGGCTCCTCTGAATCCCAGTGCTTAACTGGAATATATTCTGGTTTTAAGTGTGAGAGACTGAAATTATTAATGGCTGAGAACATTGTTAAGATCATTAAAGCTCAATCCCCACCAAACATGCCTCCTGGATTTCAAGGAACTGGACTGTGAGTTGAGCCTCCTAACTGGAACGTGAAGTAAGATAAATGTGGTGCTATTGTCTAACCACCTCAGGTTTAAGGCAAAGTAAACAAGGCTGGGAGGAGGCCATAGCCCACAGACTCATTGGCACTCTCCCACTCCAGTCTCCCACTCCCTTGAGAGACTGGACTGTTAATGCCAAGGGCTCCAACAACCAGCAGGGTGCTTTGATAACAACGTGCACAGTGGCTGCGCAGGTGCTGAAGGTGTGCACACCTGACACCTCAGGCTACAAGCTGGGTGTCAAACGAGATAAGGAAAGAGGCAAGCCCTGTGAGGCAGGGTAGTGTTTCTTTCTCCTTACACAAATGACTCAGCTGTGATAACTCCCCTCTGGGGAAGCACTGAGACATTCACACATGGCCTGGAGGTATCTCTGCTGATGGGCCATTATGGACTCAACTGTGCTGACATAACAGGCATCTGTAACATCTTAGAAGGTGTCAAAGACTCATTTAATGTCCTGTGATCCAGTTTTACATCATCAAGTGTAAAACTCCCCAGTCCACAGGCAGTATTAAGCGTTTCCCCCTGAACCCGAGAGTATATAACTCATGAAATCTTTGAGTTTTGTGGGCTGCCCCCACCGGATCAAGACCATCAGTTCCACAAGACTGTGACTGTCACTTCAGCCAACAGACATTGAAATTGCATCTACCAACTCTCATCGCTGGATCCAACGGGTGGTGACTATGTATCTTTCTACTTTTATCCTTTCCTTCTCTTACCTTTCCTTATACATTTTAAGTGTTATTTTTATGCTTTTATATTGCTATAGTACTGTATATAATACCAACATGGCTACATACATGTTTTCCTTTGCAACCAAAATAAACCCTACATATGTATATTTACAAACACTGATCGCTCAGTGTTGTTTCACTCTAATCCACCCCAAGGGACCTTTTAAGAAGAATCTGGGTTACCCTCGCCTTCTGGGGCAGGTTGTAACAGGAAGATTTGGCCAACTGCTGCAGTCTCAAGTCAGGAGGTATTTTGGTTTGAAAAGGACATTATGTCCAAATATCCCCAAAAAAGTAAGACTGGATTTGCAACACTTGCACTTCAAAATAAAAGAGGAAATGCACAAGTTGACATAATTTAGTAGAGGTCCATTACTGTCAACATAACAAGTAAAAATAATTAAAGTAAAACAGGAACAGGTTACAGTCAGATACATTAATTAAAAGACAGGCTTGCTCTCCACTCAATATGCTCCACTTTTATCCAAAGCTGCATCAGAAACAAAACTTATCTAAAACAGGACCATCCTGAGGATACTAGCTGCAACACAGTACCTTGCAGAGGAACATCAAGAGTGACATTTGTCCTGTCTTGCAATGAGCTGCAAGCCATGGCTTTAGCATTCTTCCGTTCAGCCATAATCTGAAGAAGACAGTGATAATACAACATTTTAAAAAAAAAATTTACTCCTATTACAATCCTAGTTTCTGAAATCTGAAGTAATTCAGAAGCTACATGACTAAGCAGGTTATTCTTTTTAAATAACAACTTTAATTTTCCTCCACTTTATTCACCATTCCTTTACTACATAAAGAACTTAAGTGGTGTACAAGCCTAGATGAAAGACAGATGGAGGAGGAAAAAAACTCTAGCCATTTTTCTGAACAGTAAAATTGCAGCTGGTAGGAGGAGGAGTAATATAGCAAGAAATATAAATATTTAATGCACAGAGAAAAGTATTCATTATTTAGGTTTCTCTCTGAACTATCTTCTGCTGTATATGATTTTTCCCTCCATCTTTATGTTTATTCTGGAATTAAAAATCCCATGCAAAGTACAACCTGTTCTTCCCCCAACATATATAATAGTAGCAAAAGAGGAAAAAAAAACCTACTTCAAAATAGCCATTTTGGATGGTTATTCCCTACAAATATATGACAGAGAAGGTATCCAGGGAAGCTAACAGAGGTTTTCCAAAGCTCATATATGAATCATTGCTATCTGCTTCTTTACGCTACGTCTGTTCCATTAGCTATAGTCTTAAATGTCTAGTTGTTCTTTTGTTGTTCTCTTATCCAAAATTAATGTCAGAAGTTTCATGTCGTAGTTACTTGTGTGACAGCTCTGCTCCCTTTTTGATATCCCTGTGTATAGCTACCACAGCATTTACTTGATGTTGACCTTACTGGATAAAAGCAGCTGCGTTAGGGCCTGTGTAGCATGTTTCTTCCTGCTAGACTTGCTGGAAACACCTGTGTGAATTGGAGAATTGGAGAAGAACTAGGAAGAACACAATAGGTCTAGGCTTCTCCAGTCAGCCACTGCTGCAGTCCCTGGTGTTAAACTTCACCAAGCACAGCCTGCAACTCCTTGGCCAAACCAAGCAGCTACCTGAGTGCTGCTACTGCTACTCCCTCCGGCACCCGAACCAGGACAAACGTGCCAGACTTTGCACAGTTGCTGGGCTACCTTCTGCCTCAGGCATAACTGTGCTGCCCAGAGGGCTACAGTAACACACACTGTGCAAATGCTCACCTTACTTGCATGAGATATTACTAACAAGTTCAGTACCAGATCTGTGGTGTTGCAAAAATGAAAACTTTTTAGATTATACAACTGACTATAGAGGAGGGTTTGGCATCACTGATTCCATTCACTAACATGAAGACAAAATGTAAAAAGCAAATGACAGGCATACAGCAGAATTTCAGAACTTGAAGGTTTTCTAAATAGCTTTTCTAGAAGGCTGTGACTTATGAGGAGGAACAAGTTACACAGAGATAACCAATAAAGTTATTAGTCCCCACAGCCCACTCTTCCTGTGGTGCAAACTGCCATATTTTAATGAAAACCAAAATAAGAAGCATAGTATTTTTAAAAAGGGGGATGCAGTTGCAAATCCACCACAGCTCAATAGAAGAGTAAAAGAGCTTCAAGAAGATTGGTTTAATTTCCTCTTTATAAAGCATTTCAGTCAGACTGCTTGCTGTAAAGAATGTGCTGCCTTGCTACTGCTGCATGAAATGACTGTACAGAGGACACTCATAAACAGATCATCCAAGAAAACCAAAATTAATAACCAGGAAATGGTGTCAAATCTATAAGGTAAAATGACCAAAAAGTACAGTCATCTTTCTCAAATCTAAATGCTCACCCTCCCATAATTCCTATCCGTTTGCATCCTTTCCTTTACAAATTCTCTACATCGTTCTTGTAACACTGCTGATTACATGTATGTATAAGGCTCAGGGATCTCTAAACAGACGAATGCAGCTGATTTTAAATCCACTTGCCTTTGAGCAGATTTCATGTAAACTGGTAGCGATGGCTTTTGCAGGTGTGTCACATCGAAACACATGACATTTTAGAATTCTCGTGTCTTTGTCTCTTGCCACATAAGCAAAGTCTCTGTGTAAACAAAAAAACCTGACATATTAGAAACAAGCAAAACAAACTATGGCAGTAGAATCAGTAGTATCTCCAAAACAGCAAGTCCTACTTCAATTTAACAGGTGTGTGCCTCAGCTCTCAAAGAATAAAACACAGCCTTAGACAAAGCAGATCTACAAATGTAATAAACTGCTACCATGAAACATATATATGAAGTTTGGTGCTCAATCTGTATAATTAAAAAGTTAATTACAGTTTCCTAACCATGCAACTTACTGAAGTTATAACCCATAATTCCAAATGCAATTGTAAATACATAGGAAAATTTACTCAAATATTTTACTGAAGATGAAACGGGGAGAGAATTACAAATTAAGACAGAAAACATATGCAGCTCTCAACTGGTAAAAAAGTGAGAAACTGCATACAAGATTGTAGTTAGAGAAAGACTGTATTTCAAAGGACTGTATAAAGTGTTTAAAATATGCAGATAGTAATTAGAGATCTGGTTGCATAAGGGAGATGTGAACCTGCCGAGCTTTGCTCACACTAATTGCCCTAAATTTCTGACCTTATTTTTTCAAAAGTTAAATAAAGCTGCCCTACAAAAGATATTTTTTGCACTGTACTCGCCAGTCACCACAGCAACGTACAGCTTTCTAGCATGGGTGAAGGAAGTGCCAGGACTAGGTTTATTTGTTCTCAGGCTTCTTAAGAGTTGGAGCTCTTCTGAAAAAGCTGAAGCAGTATATGCTGTCAGGAAGAAGCTTGGCTTTGCCCAGTTGCCATCCTTGTTATACCAGACTCTATGTTCACTGGACTTACATGTCTGTTTTTTCATATCCTCCAAGCAACCACAGCCCACTCCTACTTTGTGACCCTCCCGTTACCTCCAGATTTCTCTGGGACTTTTCATCCCTAGCTAAGTTATACTGAGTAGTTAACTACAATTAAATCAGACAAGCAAAGCTGGAGCTCCCAACAGCCTCTTTTGCCTGAAGTCTCTCTCTCTGAAGTCTTCAATGCCTTTCTGCTTTCCACATAAATAATTACCAGCAAGATTCTAACTGGTAAAGAGTCAGAATGGCAAAGGATACTCCTAAACCCCAGGTTTAGTATAAACTAAAGTATTTGTTTATAAAAATCTGTAAATATTCCAAGCAGGGTTTAATGTAGCATGGATGGCCAATTTCTTCATTTGAGAGGCCCAGTGAATTGAAGAATTTTATACCGAAGCTATTCAGGGAGAAAGAGACTGTGGCAGATGGATTGCTGGCCTTCCAGCTCTGTACAAGAGATGAACACTGTCCTGCAGTCAAGTACAGTACCTGTATCTAACTGAACAGCAGTAGATTTTGCCCTTAATGAGCCCTTGAAATGTAAGGGCTGCTCAGTAACAGGTACAGGTGGTTGTTCCATTTAACTGCTTTGCAACCTGGAGCCTGATGAGCAATACTTTAAGAAAACCAAATGACATAAAACTATCAGGGGATGAGATTTGGAAGCAATTCCACATGACGGAACAGTGCAGAAACACAGGGAAGATGGAGGCCCCTCTTCATCTCACTGCATGCCAACCTGTAATGGCACACACTAGGGCACAGCAGAGACAGGAGGCAGCAGGGGAGCATGTGGACTGTGTTGCCACCTGAACCCTTCCTACACAGGGAATGCAGCCCACAGGCTGTATTGGTTTTCACTGCAACACTGCCCTCCAGCACGTAAGATACAGGCACCTTGAGGAGGGATGATGGTGTTTTACCCAACTGCTTGTGACCTGCAGGAAAAATCACAAGGCAATAATCCAGGAAGGTGCTGTCTATTGCAGAAGATGCCCTGAGGTTCCTAGCTCCAGACTGACCCTCAGACCCTTGTCCACAAGAGCCTTTTGGCTCTTTTGCTGCAAGATCACAGAGGTGCTGAGTTCCAGCTGCAATCTTGCTCCTGGAAAAAGGCTGATGCTTTTGGCTCATCTGTACATGTGCCAAGTCTTGCTTTAGAATGGCCTCCTCCTAGCTTAATGTTTCAAAAGCAAATTGAAGACTCCTAGCTGGACTCTAGTAATAAGACTAAGAAAAGGGAGTATGACTTACCTATGGTTTATGAAAAATTAGCAGCTACGGGTTAAAAAATGAAACCAAGCGCCACATAAAAAACCTTTGAGAATTTTGCCTTTTGAAGTAAGCTTTCAACATTATTGGCGCTTCTCCTGAAAGACCTGCAGGGCAGGTCTCTGAAAATGCTCAGGTTCACAAAAGACCCACATAAAAAATCCTGAACTCTAAAGAAACCTTGCCTGGTTTGAGAGCTGTGAGGAATTTTCAAATATCCTACGCATTTTGAATTTTTGTTTTCTATGTGTTTGGCTTTAGCTGCCGTCTTTTAAATGTCCTAAGTTACAGACTTCACATTTTTGAGTCCAAATATCTTCCCTAACAAATATTTCAACTGCAATGCAAAAACATTATTCACTTAACAGACATGGATTTTCCACCATAACTTCATTAAGACTCCCCCCCACTTTCCATGCAAGAAAAACTTGCTGGAGGTGACCATGACTTGCAGAGTAGCAAAGACACATAGCATAAACAAGCAGACTGCTGCACACACACCTTATTATTGGATCAAGGTCTGTTCTTTCAGAGCACAGACATAACAGCTGAAACCTGTGTTCGCATTAACTTAAAACAACATCAGAAGTCATCCGTGTGACCATTAGATCGTTATTTATTACCATATAAAACCATTTATGCCAAATCAATACTATTCCTTTGAGGCCTTGTAAACAGGTGATTTATGCATCCCTTTACAAGCTGATCCTAGAAAAAGCATCTGGTGCTGTTTTGCCAAGATGCCTGCACTGCACAGAAGCCTGTTTGACTAAACAGAAATCTGCATAGCCTGAGGAGGCTATACAATACCAGGATTTCCAATTTTAAGGCCAGCACCTTCAAAGAGTTGCACACTCACAGAAGAAAACCTGCTCCTTCTGTTAGCCATACAGTTATCTGTTAGAACCTTATTTTACTGTTAAGAAAAGCTAAGGTGGGACAAAGCCACCAAAGCAAATCATTAGGGCTTAGAGGACATAACACATTGTCAGCAAAATCCATTTGAAACAGCCAAACAAATTGTGGCCCAACCTCTGATCAGTAGTTCTGGCAATGCGCTGGCACACCATAACTTCACAACTTTCTCAATAAACTACCATGCTGTGGGAGTTCACATCAGGATGGGCATCTCCACTGTGCTGCCAAATCCCTCCCTACTACACTGGACAACCACTGGGGCCACAGTAAATCTCACCTTGTAGAGAGTTTATCTGAGATCCAAGCTCTACTGCAAGATTTTCAGTCTTATCTGTAAGATAATACTAAATGTGTTTAGTCAGCACATTACCTCCCAGTGGAGGTAGGACTCAAAGGACTGCAGAGATAAAAATGAGTCAAATAATTAAAAGTCTGTTAAACTAAAAGACTGAATTCTGTTAGGATCAAAGATCCTGGTTGTAAAGGAACATAGCTCATAATTATATCCCATAAGTGGGAAACATCTTTGGTAAAAGTATTTTCAACAGCATTTTAAAGGCAGAGAGAGGTGGACTGGGGGCAACCCGCTGAGCCTCGAGTTTTTCTTTCAAGTCTAAATTTACTTCTCTGATCAAAGGAGACCAATGTGGAGGGCACCATGAGCAGTAATGAGCTTGCATGCTTTTGGGTAAGAACATTTCTCCTGGAAGGCTAATGACAGCCAAATGAACGAGCCACATGCAGAGCCCAGCTCAGTGACCATTCTGACCACAGGTAAGACCTGTGGCAAGGGCACAGAGGAGTCTGATGAGTGTTATGGATGTGGTATTTGTAGTGGGACACTGCAGGTGTGCCACTTAAGTCCTTACACAACTGGCTCAGGCATAAACCCCTCTACCCTGCTCCCGAGGAGGTATTGGACATTCACATGCAGGCCTGGAGGTATTCATCCCTTCTGATGGGGCAAAATGGGCTCTGGTGTGAGAAACATCGGTCATGTCTTAGAAGGTGTCACAAATCAAAAACCCTCAAAAGTGACTGATTTCTGGGGCCTTCCACCAGAGGACTGGACGTGATCCAGTGTTACATCAAACAGTGTAAAACTACCTGGGAGTTCCCACCTGAACCTGAATGCCTATTAACCCATTGAACTTTATGTTTGTGAGCTTCCCCCATCCCTGATGAATCAAGATGTGACCATCACTTTGATCAATGGACATCATAATTGCCTCAATATTGCAGTGCTGCACATAACGCTGCTGTAGAGCCTCTCTGGCACTTGGTCCTGCACCTTCTGTAAATATTTCTGCTTGTAAGGGTATGCAATCATAAAAAAGGCTGTATAGCACAATTACAGAAGAAAATGACATGCCAGCCAATACATCAGTTTCAAGTACTGAGAGCAAATAAAACCCTTGTGGTGCTGTTTCAGACTCACACACCAGTGTTTCATTTTAAGTACCTGAACACCTTGAACAAAGTAAATCAGCTAATTACACTCATGGATTATGACTATACATAAACCTTAAGATGATCAGGGCCTGCATCTGTATGAAATGTGAGTTCTTCAAAACCTGTGGTACTGCATCATGTACAACCCTGCTAGCAACATCTGTTTTCAAATCATCAATCAAAATTAGCCCACAAACAGTCCTTCCCCCTTCTAACAGTGCACAAACAGTACTACTGATTTCATTAATTCATGGAAGTCACCTCGATGCCTGTGCACTCGCACAGGCCCTACATGGCACCCCAGAAGCCAAGACCTGGAGACGGAGGTATGGGCTGGTGCCAGTTGGCTCCTCCACTGCCAGTGGAAGCCCTGCAACATTGCTTCAGCCCTTTCTAGGCATTTGGAAAACCGACTTCCGCACTCCCTCATGGAAAAAAAGGTATGGCTTTGGAGATTTCAGCGTATCTGCTTCCTGCAGCAATAATAACAAACTTAGGACCACAATGGAACAGCTTCTTGTTTGTCCAAAGCCTTGAATAATAAAAAAGCCAGAAGACCTCTCTTTGATTCTTCTTCCACTTCAGATCCCTTCTCGGTTGCTTCATCTATAAACCTTCATTTGTCTACAGCTCACTGGAAGCTGATTAACATTTAAGTGAGATTTATGTGCAACAGGCCCCTTTGATAATGAAGAAGTGCCAAGTAATGTGTTTGCAATAGAAATTTATGGAAAAGGGTAAATGCCTCCTCTTACCACTTCCCTGTCTTTATACCCTGCTGGGAAAACAAGTGAAAAAAGAAATCAAAAAGCCATTACAAAGCCCATAGCTGAGTAGAGAGCTAGCACAGGGTTAACAGATCACACCTCATCCAGCTGGAGTCTTCTCTGTCTCCATAGGGTCTGTGTTCACGTGAAATCTGTAGGATCTGAATGAGAGCTCCTGATAAAGTTTCATTCCATGTCAGTGGGGAGAGCAGCAAGGTGCTTAGTGGGAGAATAATGTTGCAGAAAAAAGCTATGTACTCTTGAAAACTTTATAGCACAAGGGCACCACTTCTGTTGATACAGGATTATAGAGAAGGAGTACTGCACTGTAGGTAATTTTTAATTTTTTAATTAGTTGCACATGTACTACACAATCCACTAATATCTTTCCAGTTATAGGAACTGGGTATTTTCCAGTATTCTGGAAAAAAGCTAGAAACCCAGAAAAATAGATAAGGATTATTTTGCTGCAAGAGTAGGTAAGACCGGTTCTGCTGAGCAGTTAAAAGTTCAGTAGAAATTTCTTTACTTCGAAAGAGTACAGGACTAGAGAAAGACATTTTAAAAAACAATTTTGAGAGCTGCAAACACAATGTAAGGTACTAAGTAGAAGGGAATTTAATTTTTATTTGCTCTTTTACTCTCCTTAATTGGCAAATGTCTACAGTAATTGACTAAACCTTAGATAGCCATACCTATTTAACACCTGGCTAAGCATCATTTAGCTGCTCAACCTTGGATGAATATAATCACATTAAAAGCAATTTATGCTAATGCTGTCCTGTTTGAGTAGCAGTTATAACCATGTGCCACTATTAGGCTAAAGTCCTAGGGGGCATCCCAATTAAGTACAACCTGAAAGAGCAGCACATCCTCCATTACCTTCCCACTATAAACTTATTTCTTCAAAGGACTGCAGAAGAATATAGAATTGCATTAATCCTTTTTTTTGTTTTTGGTTAAAAAACCCTGACACCTTAGCCTTAAAGTCTGAAATAAATTTTTTTACTCTTATCAACCAAAATAAATTGCTGCTATTTAAAACAACTATATTAGAATGATACACATGCAGGAAAATGTAAATTGTTTTACAGATTTATGTATTACAAATTGTAACAAGAATCCTTGACCCAGAAAATTATATTCTCTGACTTTGGCTTAAAATTGATGGACATTCATCCAGAGTAGCCTACAGAAGATGACAGATTTCTCTGTACTGGTGTACAGACTCCTGTGATTGCAGGGTCACAGAGCACACACTGCCATGCTGTGGGGAAACCATTTCCTGAGTTCATAACCTTCAGGCTTCACTTTGCTTTCCTGCAAACAGCTGACCAGAGACATGTGAAAGTGGGAAGAAAAAAGAGGGAGCAGCCACCACTACAGCAGAGCGGGTCCGAGGCACCTGGCAGGAGGCTGCCATTCACTGTCAAGACATGAGCACCTCTGGAAGTAGAGTAAACCAGCAGAGAAGGAGAAAAAGCAAGAGAAGTGAGAGGAGACTCATGAGAAAAGTAGATAAATATAATGCCATCAACACCATGCTTGGATGGTGTTTTTCCATGACACATAAATATTCTAGTATCACAAATGGCAGAGAAAACAAGGTGCAAGAAACTTTGCAGTAATATGTATGACAGAAATTTCAGATCCCCTGGATGAACATTTCAGATTTTTTATCCAGACTGCTCTTTCACATGGCAGAGAGGAGAATGATTTATAGCTGAGATGAAATCTGTGACTCTGTTCAGTGCACTTGTCTTTTTATTAGGGTCACATCAAGGAACTTGCGAAGTTAGGGAGAAAAATCCAAAGGCAAGAAACCATAACTAGATGAAACAAGCAGCATTCACAAAAGCTGCAAAATCTGTTTGTACAAGATTTACTGAGGACTTCTCAACTTCTATTTCACCTAGCAGATACCAGACAGACACTGAGTGAAACCACTTCTGCCCTTCCACATCTTCCAAAGGAAACCCACAGCCCCTTCTCCAGGTTACTATACACCAAGTACTTTGGAATCAAGAAAAATAACTACTCCCAAGAGTCTTCTCCTTCCCATTTCTTGTAGACAGTCATGGTGCATTTAACCACATATAGTCTTCTCAGTGATGAGAGCTGGAAGAGATGTGGGGGAGAAGGAAGTTTCCCTATTTTTCTGACAGTTGCTGGTAATCCTAGACACACAGGAAAGCCCTGCACTTTTCTTTCACTCCAGAGGCTCCATCTCACAGAGCTCCTACACCTCTTTGGCTGCTCCCCAGCTACAACTCAGAATGGCATGCTGGGCCACCACTACATTACCCTAGACACTAATTTTTAATTCAGCGAGTGAAAATGCCCTCCCCAAGCAGAGATTTTTGGGAGACTTTTCTTATTTCAGTTCTTGCACAATTGGAAAATGGATTTCCTTGCAGCAAAACATCAGTTCTGCATTTATTAAATTCTCCACAAATGGTCTGGCATTGACAGAGTGTAGCTTGTTTTTCTAATTCAAGCATACAGTTTGTAGGGCAAATTATCCCCTGCTGAAAGGCTGTTTGCTTCATTCTTTGATAATGTCACTTGCTAACTCTCAAGGAGGAGCTACGGCTACTTTGTGTGATACTCGGAGGCTTTAATCTGGCGGCCCTAAAACTCACAGCTGCCGGTTTTTCTTTGATGTCTTATCATTGCCACAGTTCTGCATGCTTCCAAAATTTGTTAAAGCCCTCTCAGAGCTGATATGTCTGATACCCAGCTCAGCCCCTCAGAACCCAGCACTTCCAAGCCTCAAAGCATTTGCATGACTTTCACTCCGATTTCCTTCCTGTGGCCTGATCCTCATGCATCTGTGGAAGCCGGTCCCCCAGACGCAGTTGCCAGGTCTCAGCACTGCTCACTACCTCCTCCTGTGCAGGGGGGGCAGGAATCCTGTCATCCTTTCCACCACTGCCTTACAAGCCAGAAAGGTGGCTCTGAGAGATTACAAAGCATTTCCCTTTCTCCTACCAAGGTCTATATCCCATTCGTGCAAAGGGTCACAGATTTGCATCGACAAGAGTCATGTCAAAGTGCAGTTCTGTATATGAATTGTCCAGATCCATGAGCTCTGCTAGCACAGTGACAAGAGTACAGATTGTACCGCTAAAACGTATGTTCCATGCTGGTCCTTATTCCCAACCTCACCTCATGATCACATGGCCAAAGTACAACCATTGTGGCAAGGAGGACAGTTTATCATATGGGTTGTGGCCACCACCAAAGTGGTGCCCTGGAAACTGCTCTCCTGTAGGACCAGCAGCCCAAGGGGGCCCAGCTATACATCCTGCTGGTGCTTGGGGATCAGGTGGGGCTTACTGCTGCTCACCAACTGCTAGACAGACAAGGCAAGCTGAAAAGGCAACCAGCAGCTTAGACCTCTGCTTGTTTTATAAATGGATTTAACAGAAGACAGAACTTCTGTGACAGATCATATGAAATTCACTGACCACTGACTTGATCAACATCAAGTTTTCATGGTGGGGTTTTTTTTCCTTAATTGCTTAACAACATTTTTGAAATGTGCACAGGCAGGGGCCTGCCTTCTTACCCTGTGCAGCAGTTTTCAAGGAAAACGCACACAAATGAGGAAGTTTGTCAAGGCCATTAGAGTTGCTGCTTCTCCTGTGCAGCATTGTAAAGTGGTGGTTTAACTCCTCAGAATGGCCAGTCTAGCATTTCTGATGAATCCTGAATTTCCTTTAAGTAAATGAATGTGCTATTATGCCTATGAACCTCTGAACATTTTTGACAGTACTTCTGTCTTCCAGATCTAATTGGAAGATGTGGACTTTTGTTTATAAGGAATATCTAAAGACTTAATAAAGAAATACATCAAGTTGAGATGTTCAAAGCAGTGTTAAAGATTTAACTGAATAAGACAGCAGACTACACCAGAATAGTTAATCTCTCCAGTGTGACTTGTTTTATAAGCAATGCTTCCTCTTTATTATTCAGACAGAGAACACAGCAGTTGTGCACAGACACTACCCACGAATCTGCTTGCAGCACACTTTTGCCAGTGTTAGGCTGGGAGGATCATCTCTTCCTACATTCATGAAACCTGCATTAGATTGCAAAGCCATAATCAAGAAAGTTCAAACATTTCCCCAGGCCAACACTGCCTAAAGAATTGATTAAAAAACAGTCAAGCCTGGAAACTGTTCTCATTATATTCCACAAAGCAAACATGAGGAATGGTCCACATCTCTAAACCATATTCCTTCCACCCAGTCCCGCTTTGAAGTTTTTGCAATTTAGAAGAGCAAACAAACCCCAAATCTCATCTAAGGGATGCAATTCTATTGCTAAGAGCCTTTGGAGTGGCTGCAGCCCTTGTGCTGCAAAGCACCTGACTACAATGCCTTACTGTCTGCTCTCCCATGAAACGGGAAGCATTGTAGAGAATTCCAAATGACCCCTTTGTACATCCAAACAAATCAAACAAACTTCCAACTTGAAAGACAAGCGAGCAACCCAGATGGACCCAAAACAAATGCTAAAAATAGGAAATAAATATTGATGTTTCCAATGCTTGCTAAACTTAGCTCTTAAATCCCCTGCTTTAGTATCATGGTTTTTTTCAAATTCAAATAAAAGGTGGGACTTTAATACTACTGTCTTGCATTTCAGATTCAGGAGAGCAACATAATCTAAATTTTAATCTCAAACACTATAAGCAAATATTAGAACCCCTGCATCACATGATTTTAAACTGTCCTAGTATTAGAGGGTTTGGGACCTGGAAAAAACAAAACAACCACTTGACAGTTCTGTTAACAGTAAGGTGAAAAGGCGACACAGAGACAGGAATTTACTCACTGAAGCTGAACTTCTGTTCACTGATACAAACATTGTTTGGTGCATGCTGGAAGGATAAACACGAAAATGGAAAAATGAAAATAATTTACCTCTCTCTGAATCCCGGGAAGCATGAAGAAACAGAAAGAACAAGTTAGAAAGCACTCAAGCAGACAGAGCTCCAACATATGATGAGGCAGGGAAGCTGAAAAGTGCTGTACATTTAGTAGTGTTCGCTGTTGTTTGTAGCACAGTGTATCTAAGCATACTGCCACTATTTCCTTTTGACACTTCTTTTGTTGAATCTTGTTGTTCTGAAGTTTGTATTTCTGGAAACATGGAATGAAGCCAGCAGGCATCAGGTGAATTCAGTGAGGCAGCACAGACATACCAACAGTGAGAAGTAATAAAGCTTAAAATACCACACATAAGTCCAGGAAGTAGTATGCAGAAAGCATAAATAGATATAGAAAGTGCATGAACCTTCCTTCATCCAAAATAACACTATTTACAGCAGATACTGACTAAAGAAACAAGAATAATTCTTCAGAGTGTGAAAACCTTACATTGTTTGAACTGAAAGAGTAGAAAGATTGTCCTCGGTTTTTTTAATGCCTTTTCCAAAAGAAGTGACAGCCAGGGGAACAACCTCACGAGTGCTGAGCTGAAGCCAGGAGGTATAAAATCACCACACACTTTCATTTCTGAAACACTTCAGCAACCACTAACTCTTAGTACGACTTAACCAACACCCCTTTCCTGCAGGCGAAGGTGGGCAGGAGAGGCACAAGCTTCCTTGGCTGGTGGCTGCCCTTCTTTGCCTTCCCGCAGATCCACTCTGCCTGCCCAGCTCCTGCCCTGAGCCCTGGCACTCACTGCAGCTGGCTGCTTTCTAGGTCATGCCAGCCACCAGGGAACACCAGCAGGATGAGCTTGCAGGGACACGGGCACTCCTGGAGCTGTCCTGTGAAGACAGCACACTGTTTCCTGTGATGTTACCACAAAGGGTTCTCTGTGCTGGGGAGGGATGTGGGTTGCTGCCTGCTTCTGCCCACCTCTCCTTAAATATTGGACACCACTCGACGCAATGCACAGTGTCTCTACAGGGATAATAACCTTTCTTGAGAAGAGAGATGTTTAATGTTGCACTCCCACTCCTGCCTGCTGCAGGCATCTCACAACCTCCCTTTTTTAAGAAGGGCTTACCTCCAGCGAGGATCTGAGCAAGGTTCATGTGCGCAAAAATGTGGGACCCTACATCATCCCAGCTTGTAACTAACTCTGGAAGAATAATGCCATCTCAAGTAATAAGGGCAGGATTAAAGACAGAGCACACTGAAGGGAAGGGATCCAATTCCCATGAGATATCTCACATCAGCAAGCTTGCAAAGCTTACAGGGAATGATCTATTGCTTAGAAATGCCTTAGTGAGTAGAACTGGAATAAACACAGGCTTTCTAAGCCAGGTTTTAACTAAACAAGCATATGGTTAGCTAATGCACATAACTAGAGTTTTAATTTCTTTCTCATGTTGAGATGAAACTCCTCCTGATGCAACTTGTATCCACTGTCCCTTGTAATAATCTCCATGCGACTCCTTGTGAAGTAAAATAATTCACTGCAGCAATCTCTCCAGAGATACAGCAGAGTTCCCACCACAGGATGTTTTCAAGATGTCACTGGACAAGGTGCTAGACTATCTCATCTAGGCTCCCTTTCCCATGAAAGGTTGGATCAGATGGCCTTTTGATATTTCTTCCAACCTGGGCTGTTCTATGAAAGCAGTCAAGTTGGAAAGATGATCCATAATTACAAATATAATGGACATTCCCAGAAATTTTACAATGGAAGCGTGAGACAGCCTCATCACGAAGAAGAAACACAGGGTGCTCTGCTCCACTTCTTCCATGCAGTGAACTGGGAGTTTCACTTCTTCAATATCCTGTGTGGATCTCGCCAACCAAAACCCCACTCATTCCTTCACTTCAGCTACATGGGCTTTCTACTGGGTTTTGCAGAGTCAGCAAGGACTTCAACTACTGCTAATATTTTATAAAGTAAGGGGTTAAAATTGGATCTCAGCACTGCAGATATTGTAGGTCTTTCAAGCCTAAACGATGCTACATTTCAGTGCCAATCAGAACTGAAAAAGTAGTATCACTCCACTTTCTGAGAAAATACAGTCAATGTTTCTAAGTAGTACGAGAAGCAAAATATATACAATTTTCTCTGTCCATTAATCACTGGCTTTATATGAAGTTGACAAATAAGAGATTTCTATCTCTCAGAAAAAACATTATATTGGAAAAAATGTCCTGTAATTTAGACACAATATACTAGGGGGAGGAGAGGAAAAAAATTATCCTGGAGACACAAAACATGACCTGCTGGATCAAACTCTGAAAGTGAGATCTATTAATTCCCCAATCATTATGCAAGATACAACTGTACAGAACAATCACCACTGCAGCTGTCAGTAAGAAGAAAAGACCACTGGAGGGAATTCAGGAACACAAGCAGTTGGGTTGCTGAACTTCCTCAGGCAGTGAGGAACGAGTGGGGCTCTGGCTGAAGGACTCTCGCACTGTAGGATGCGTGCGAATCAAGGGAGGCTGCATCCCGCTTCTAACCAGTTAATTACAGCTTTCCAGTCCACTCAACATCTCCTCATAGAGTGTCTTGTAATTTATTAATCATTTTCATAGAGAAGACTATTTGCCTGTATTCTCTTTACATTCTGGTACCTCAAATATGGTTGAATGATTCACCTTTAAACATAAATAAATAGATTAAAAAAAAAATTGCCCCAAGGCTAAAAAGTAGATATGGAATGTTTCAGTTCAAGTGGCAGATTTTGCTGGTGGCTACAAGTGCCAGAAATGTTGCTAGAGCAGCTGTGCAAGTGCTTCGCTGTGGTGCCCTACATATTCCTTTCCAAGCTGACTGAGTTAAAAGGGGTCAAGCCAGAACCTGACAATAACCTGGGAAGACAATCTCCAGAAAATTGTATCACGGCTGCTACACCGAATTTGAGATTCATTTCTGAGGGGAAAAGGCCAAGACCTCTGAGGAAAACAGCCCACGACCTTCCAGTCTGCAGAGGTGTGAGAAAGGAGTATCCCTCCTAGAGAGAGCCCCAAGAGGACACTGCCTCCCAGGGAAGGCGGTAAGTTTCCTCCTCCCCATCACTTCTGCCAGGCACATTTATTCCAGGCTGTTTCCCAATTAGCACCTTTAGAGTTGGACAGAGGGAAGCTGGCAGGGCTGAAATAACATGCCCAAGAGCCCCAGCAGCTCAGGTGCCCCTCACGCCTATCCATCCCCGTGACTGGGACAGCTGGAGTTATTCTGAACTCCAGATACTCCACAGTTGCTACTGTTGTGTCTTCTAATTCAACAAGAGCCAATATAAGACTACAATGTGATGGAGAGCAAACCACACCAAGAAACCCAACAGGTTTTGTTCTTCTTGTCATCTCCAACAAGGTATTTAAGTGTCAAGCTCCCATGCTCGGCTAATGTTGTAGCGAGGCACTGCACAGAACATGAGCCTGGGAGAGTGCTAAGAGTTTACTCCCCTGTATCTGTTAAGTTTACAGCCCACCCATTTTGGTGACTGACACATTCAGATAACTGTGTGAAGACACTGTTAACACTTCACACCTCTTCATTCCTGTAGCTTCCCCTGGAGTTTGGCTGACTGCAACTTCCCCAGTTGTCTTTTTTGAGCAGATCAGAAAAAATAAGGCTGCTGTGTGATAACTACACTATAAGCAAGTACAGAGGTCTGCCTTCCAACTTTCGTGGTCCTTCAACATTTTTACATGGGACTACACCCACCAGCAGTGGCCCTGACCATCTCTCTTCTTAAGAAATAACGAACAGCTGAAATGTCTTTGCTTTCAATTACTGTAGAGTTCCAGTGGAGTAAAACACATTTTTCTTCATTAAAAATAATGATGCATGGCACGAGCCTTTCGTCTTTGTTTACAGTTATAAGTATTTGCCCAAGCACATCCTCTGAGGCATAGAAGAGGCCCTACTCTGGTTCTCTAATTTGTCATTACAAAGTCTAGTAGCACTTAATGCAGCTAAATGTTTATGTAAAATGTAGTTACACTTCAACAACATAACATAATAACAAAACATAACAAATAAAGCAAACAGCCTTAATTTCTGTGCATTTGGAAGTCTCCCTGCTGCTTAAAGAAGGATTATGTCCTTCACTTTTGTATGCCATTAGAGAAATACAGTTTCTTTCAATGAAACAAAAATAGCTGGGGGTTATAATTTTTCTAAGGGTTTGGTAGCATTTTAACCTTTTTTTTATTATTTTTTTTTTAAAATAGTCCTTAAGCTTTTTGTCTCCTAGCAAGTATTCAAGTAGCAGACTATTCCAGCAAACTGGCCTTGTGTTTCTGGGTCCCTGCCACCACCAGGATGGAGACTGAGTAGAAGTACAACTAACACTTTCTGCAGGATCCCCAGTTCTTGGTGGGCCAGATTGTGCCATCAATTTTTAAGCAATTCTCCACTGGTAGGAAAGATTTCTGCTTAAAAATTGATGGCTTGATCTAGCCTTCTGTTGCTAATCATATATTATGAAGACTACTATAACCTAGTCAGATTCTATTTTTAAAATAAAAAGAAAATATGAGGCAGCCTGACATGCTATACAAATCCACATTTTGTAAAGACTAAATTGTACTCTTAAAACAGCAGCCACCTTTTCCCCAAATCACTAGACCACCATTTTACAAGGATCAGTTGGATAGAAGAATTTCTGGTTTAAGTTATTAAGCAATTATTAAATTCAGCCATAAACATATTTCCAATTTGGAAAATTATTAGAACATATAGAAAATGTTTTACTGTCACACCAACATCAAAACAGTACAAAAAAAAAAAAAGGTTATGTTGTTTTCTTTGGCAGATACCACACCAAATTCAGGGACATTCCAGTTATTTTCTAATAGGAAGAAATGGAAACAAACACTTCTTATTCTCTGATTTAGAACTTTAAAATTTCAGGTTTTAACCTGTATTAACTTTACACAGAGCATAAGGTTATCTCAGCCTATCTTAAACTACACTGAAGAAAACTCTGCAGTCTAACACAAATTAAAGCTTTACAGTGCAGTTGAGTCAATGGTAGCAGTCTAATAGCAAATAGATCAGAACTTTGCCCATAGTAAGTTTTACTTCATGTCACGAAACACAGGAAACTCCAAATGATGAACCATAAAGCCTTGCTGAAGAGGATACCCAACAGACTGTAACAATACAAGAAATACCATAGATCTTCAATACACACCATAATTATCTGTAATAGTAATTCAGATGCTTTGTTCCCCATTTGTATTGCAACTGGTCAATGTTTAAAATGTCTTTAGAGATAGGGTTTAAACACACACACTTGTTGTAAAAGGAAAAATTAATCTGTACTTCAAACAAAAAAACCTAACTGGTATTATATAAGAAAACTGCACTAATCTTCCCCTTTTTCTCTTTTAACTTCTTATGAAAATAAATAGGCCACTTTTTACTGATAAATGCTTCAGGGCTAAATAATATTCTTTTCCTTGCTCACAAGTTGTTATAATTACACTAACCACAAGGTAACAGCTACAAGAACATAATTAAAACCATAGTTTTAAGAGGTGAACAGTTCACATACTCCCCTCATAGACTCAGCAATATATGCTGTCCTTTAAGAAAGCAAAAATTACTGCACAAGAACAGGTAGAGCAATGAGGTTCCATAACATGCAAGAAACCTGATGGAAAAGTAAAGCTGCTGAGTTTAAAAAAAAGATAAATGTGCTTGTCTCTCTCCCCCTCTGCATCCAGTTTAATAAGGATTCAAAGCTATATCTCAATTAATAAATCAATGAAATTTCTCCTGTTGCAAATTCTTTATAAATTTAGGTAGGATTAAGCAAGTACAGAGACCTCAAGGCAATATATTACATTTAAATCATGAAGTTTCCTCTTCTGTCAGAAGAGCTGTTAACCATTTTACTTCAACTAAATATATTGTTACATGCAGGTATGTCCACATACAGTGCAATACTTCTGTCATGAAACATGTCCACTTCTGGAGATCTACACCGATCACTCAACCTCCACTGTCAGTTATGGGCTGAAAAAAGAAAGCCCAGACTGGCTAGCTAGAAGTCAGCTGGGAATTATACATAAATAATTATATAGGCACCGTATGCTGGGAGGAAAATACAGGGAGCTTTCTTCTCTTGAGCAAATGAGGTTTCTGCTGTTCTTAACTACAGCATCTTTTCATACCAATCAAAACAAATTATGATCATGCTCTACAGAATCAGGCTGGTCAATACGCAGTCAGTAACCGCAGCCAGTTTAGGAACATGTAATGCTGAGCAGAACACAGCCCCCCAGACCTATTAATCATCAGGATCCATTAGGTAGTTTGCTGCTCAAATAAGCAGCATCTGAAGGGATAAAGGAGGGAGAACAGCATCAAATACTTACTGCTCAGCACACGGTCCCTCTGTTACAGCATTTCTGCTACAGTGCTCTCCTGAAGGTTGTTAAGTGTCAGGTCTTGGAGAAAAGAAATCTGACTTGCCTTTGTCACGCTAGGAGCTGTAATTTGCCTTGCAGGCATCCACACAGGAGCTTTTGACTAACAGACCATAGCTTTGAAAATACAGCTCGAGACAAAGGCTACTCCTAATGTAAGACTGCTGTCTGGGGGACGGAGGGTGGGGAGGGAGGGCTGAGGTTTTTTTCTCGTCACTTTTTAAGTTTCTTACCTTTTTGTTGCAGCAAACAGGAATTAAATGCCAAGCACGTCATACACAAACACCCAACTCAACGCTCTGACTGGTCCCCGTCTCTGTTAGCGTGTATCTAGGCATCAGATGAGGCAAAGTGCACTTGATGCAGCCGTGTACTTGTACTTCAACAACGGGGGCCGAATACCCCCGAGAACAGCAGCTCATTCATTTTGCATCGAGTTGAAACACATCATGTCAGCTCCCACTCTCCTCACGGACTGTGCATGCTTGTGTTTGCCGGCTCCAGCTGTGAGCGAGTGGGTGCTTCTCCCTGGAAGGCACCGCTCCTCTGTCAGCCGTCTGTCGTTCCCTCCCTTCCCAACCCTTTTACATTCCCGCGCTCTCCACGCTCTGACCCGCAGAAGAGGTGCCTCTCCTCCCCCTTTAACAAATCCTCACTGCTACACATTGTGTTTCTAGCCTGTAAACTTCGAAGACTAATCTTTTGTGACAGAAGCAATTTTTTGCAGAAGGTTGACGTGCACAGGGAGTCTTCTACTCCCAATTTTCCAAAAACTCTGCAAGGCATTCACAATGTGGTTCTGTACTGAATGCAACAGAGAAAGTATCTTTAAAAAAAGGCAACAAAGATTTACAGCTAAATCCAAAAATTCAGACAAAAGTACAACTGCATTTACTTCAATGAAATTACATCTGTTCATGCTAGAAGTGAGATTTATCCTTGAGCTGTAAAAACAAATGCATTGAATAATTTGATTTTACAGAACTGGCACATGCAGTAACAGTAAATCCAATTTAGGAGTGTTGCTTGCACTAAAGGTGACAGTAAACACAATGGTCCTGGAGCTCCAGTTTTTATCCGGCAAAACTCCCCATCAAATGTGCTCAACCAGCAACAAAGGGCCACTTCTGCAGGAACTGCACTTAAAATGTGGCGGGGCTTAAATCCCATCCAGGGCATTCAGCTTTCACAGCTACTTTCAGGATTGCACATCACTCCTCCTGGATGCAAGGAACACTGGGAAAAGGCAAACTGTGACCAAGGAACAACTGCAATGTCGCAAGGACATGGGTCACTCTTCCCCATGCAAAGGACTTGCTCCTTCAAATGTGCCAGCAGAGCTGTCTGTGGGATCACACCTGTCCTCAAGGAAAATGAGCCAACATGGCAAACGCCCACCAACCAGTCTCTCTAAATTATTGGAGCTCAACATGAGTGAAAGCACAGCAGGGAATGTGACCATGGATATTTCCACCAGCAGAGCTGAGAAGGTGAAAAGCAGTTAAAGACAATTTTCCAGCAGTCACTTCTTTAAGCCAGACAGATGCATGAGAAGCAGGATGTTTTTCCACCACCTAAATATACCCTCAGAGCCTAGTGAGATTCCTTCCTTCCTGTGTATCATCAACAAGGTTTGGCAGGACCAGTTAAGCTCAAGCAACAACCTCTGCCACCTCAAAAGCTTTCTGCTGATTTCCAGGGAGTAACAGGCAGGAATTTAATAAACAAATCTGTTAATGCTGCCTAAGATAAAACAGTTCTGACTCTTCCTTGGATGTGCTGAATGCCCAGTGCTAGAGAGTTCAAGGCCATGTAATAATTTTTGCACTGTACAAGTAACTTCTCAAAAGTCTTGAAACAAATCTGGAATTCACTTGTGGGGAGAAAAAGGGCCATTTTTATGGACAAAGTGGCACCTGAAACTGGTTAATGCAGTAAAATACACATTCATTACATTTTTAATCCAGATTCCAATATGCATTCAATGTAACTCGTTTAAATTTGAAAATGGGGACAGAATTAATCTGATAACTATTACAACAACCCTCTCCATTGCTGTTCTCTTCTTCTACTCTTGGCAAGTAGCATACAACAGGATATGGTAGCCTTCCAGCTGGCCAAACAACAGCACTTGTGAGAACAAAGTCAGACTTCTACTTAAAAGGCTTTTAAGGAGAAAAACCAGACTTTGCCATTTTAATATGCTGGAACAGGTTGTGGGAGAGAACTGCTCTTCCCTGATCCTCTCTTCAGTACAAAGAGAGGAAAAGAGATTCAGCAGAACCTTGGAAACCTGTAAAAAAAGAAAAATTAAAACTACATCCCAGTCTTCAAGTTTTTAGCTAGCTATCCAGTAAGTAAGCTGGGACTAAATTCTAATCCTGTGTTGGTTTTAATGTTTTGTTATGTGTTAGATGCCATACTTACTGCCTGTGTGCCTCTCAGTAATGATATGACTGGATACAAACATGCTGGCTCTGTAGTTTCGAGAAATATCTTGCCCTGGTTTCAGCATTTCAGCTTCCCTTGCCCCTCACCCTCTGTTCCTCCAAGTTTGTTGCTTCTAATTGCTAAGTATGAAAAGGGCAACAGATTTACCTCTGCCATCAGAAATAGAAAAATCTCCCTGGGCTTGGCCAGCAGGCAGTTTCTGAAAATGAAAAACAATCTGGGCCAAATGTCTTCCCATTCGTGCATACACAATTTGCTTAGTAACTACAATTGCGCCTCATGTTTGTTTTTCTGGTAAAACTTATCTTTACCAATTCTCAGTCACACCCAAAAATGTGAATTCAAACATGAATTTCAATTTTAAGGTATAAGATTTGGGGGGGGGGTGGTGTCTGATTTCTTCCAGTTTACTTGGCCAAATATCTGTATTCTGAAAATGAAACTCACATAGAAATCTTCTTTCACGAACTGTGTTGTAAAGAATAATCATCAGTAAGCTCTGAGACCAGCCATGAAAGTCACAGCACTTGGCATTGGCTGCCAAGCTTGGCTGACAGGCTCTCCCCAGCAACAACTGCCACCAGAAACACTGTGAAAAAAATTACCAGCACAAACACCACACCAAGTCCCATTTCCCACTGCCAGCCAGTGCTGTGAACTTGCAGCCAAATCCCTACACAGGAAGGATCTTAGTACTGCAATTTACCTACAGGCTGCAAAAGAAATAAGCTTGCAGCAAGCAGTGGATCAAACTTACACTGACAAAAACATCAGGAGCAGCCAGCCTTGGCAAGGTGAAAACTGCCCAGGAGAGCTCTCAGCTCATGAAGACCTGACAAATTCAATTTCTGCACTGCCAAAAGTGCCAAATCAAGGCAGCAGGGGTGTTTTAGGACATGCCTGGTGTATGCACCTGTGTTGCTCCAGCCTCTCCCAGCTATCACGTGCTGCCCTCTCATGGGTCCATAGCTGGGGTCTATATTCCCAAGCTGCTGTGTTCCTCACTGGGGATGAGGTTCAGCCAAGCTCATAATGAGGGAATCAGTATTTAACACTGTAAAGAATCCAGGCAGATCTCCACGCACTCAGCAGCAATGACGTGCCCAATTCTCTGGTTAAACTGCCAGTGAACAGCAGGGCACCTGAGTAAATGAAATTAGCTTACACTCTAGACACAGGGGTGGGATTGTGTTCTCCCCAAACTGAACAGTTATTCCTACTGCATGGCCAGAAGCTGTTTTCCTCAGAGTGAAATACCAAGCCTGAGTAATACCAGGAGAGATGTGGCTGGGCTTAAGAAACAAAAACTATCAGTGTCTGTGATCATCATACTCACCCTGAGCATGTGCAAGGTCTGGATCCAAGGGTTTCACATAAACATAATTTTGAGGAAAAAAGAAAACGAGCTTGTGGGTACAGAACTTGGGTTCAGATTGCAGTTTGCTTTAGCTTGAACAAAAGGAAAATGATATTATAGCAACACATTCACGTTGTGAGGCCAAGAGTGTACTTTTGCATGTGCAGAGGGCAGTCAGTCCTAGCTGCTGCACTCACACTGCTGGCTCACAACTATGGACTTGTAGTCCTAACTCGAGGTAAAAGCAGAAGCAGGTTTGCATCCCAGGTCATGCACCTGCAGCACCCAAAGCTCCATTTCTGCCCTACAGGAAGAGAAACAAATGTTTCTCCAGGTAGCCTTGCCTTCTGCTATTCTGAGGCACCCATCCTATCCCTGAAGCAAAACTTTTTGACATTCCCAGGAAACAAAAAACTAGTCCTTCTAGCAAATCTCAGCACAAAAATTTTGTTTAGTCTTTAACAACCTAGAAGCTTAAAATCTCCTATACTTTCATCACAAATTAACAAGCAGTACCAGCAGTGCCAATCTTCTAATTTACCTGAAATTTCCTATTATTTTCAAAAAGAGAGGAGAAAAGGTGAAAGGCAAGTGAGGAAACATGTAATAAAGTTTAAATCCTGGATTCAGACAGGTACATGAGCATCTCCATACACATCACAAAACAAGTTTCTAACATCCACTGATGGATGAAGAAAATTTGAAATACTACACCTTGAGTTCTAAAGGCTCCAAAGTGACAAAATGAATACGTCATTTATGAATGTCTGGATTGGCAATATTCCAGAAGAGCTTTGTTTGGTTTTTTACATTAAGGCCCTTGAAGCCATGTGTGTACTTCATAAATGGAGGGCAAGTTTGCTTTCTCTAATTCATCTCATTATGTTCCTGATGGTAGCTGAGCAAAAGCAGAGATGAAAAGCTATTTTCCTAAATAAATACACATAACTGTCCCCCAAAAAGAAAGAAAGAAAAGAGTCTTCCTTAGTGTGTCTATTTTCTTGTGGATGTTGGTACTTTTAATCTTAAATGTGTATCTACATTGTCGGAGATACACACGCAAAGTGTCTTTAGATTTTTCAGGCACTGCAAAAAGGAACTGGCAGAAAATAAATTTCTTTATGAAGAAAGACTGATGATACACAACTAGAAAGCAAAAGCAGTTCAATACACCCTTGGCAAACTGAACTACACCTGTGATCAGCTTGCCAAAAGAATGACCTTAACTGCTCTGAGAGTGTCTGTAATTGCAGAGGACAGGCCATAAGGACCCAGGTGCACCCTTCAGTCTGAGCTACTGAAAAATAATTCTGTAAGTAATCTACAATTCCTTTTGCTACATTCTGTTGACAAATACAGTATCATTACAAACATTGCCACATGTCACTAACAGGTACCCCAGAACACAGGCAAGCTCACTTTCACAGGTTCTTGTCCGAAGTGGAAAAATGTGCTTACTTCACTGATGTTAAATACAGGATCAGGAGAATACCAGGACAAATACTGAAGCCAGCCACCTTGCAGACCTCTAACTCTTTCATGCTCTTCTAAGAGTCACAGTAGGCTCCTTACTTTTCCACCTGCTATTTTGGTCTCGTACAAGAACCACCCTAGCCCTGCTAAAGAAATAACATTTATACCATCCTGACACTCTTAGAGGTACTACACTGATTTTGCCGAGCAGTATTCAGGTTTTCCAGGTCCATCTCTAAGTTATGCACTAACTCAACTCATGCTGAAGCCAATAAAAATCTTTCCATCAATTACAAGGGGAATTTGGTCCAACTCAGGGGGCACAAGCGTACATCAGCCAACTTTGAAATTAATCAAGGTGGGGAGAGGGGAACTTCAGGCAGTAAAATATTGAAATTCTAGAGATAATTAAGTTCTATGTTTAATGCATCATTCAAATTATAAATTCAAATTATCTTTATGGCATTAAGACGAATAGTATTTGTGTGAAGATGACCATCACAAAAAAAGATGTAATGCACACAGACTTTTCAATGTCATTAAGCACAAATTTCTTTTAAAAAAATACAGATGTTAATGTAAGTTTCTAAATACAGAAACAAGTCAGTCAGCAACTAAACCCCTAAATGTTTAAGACACTTGAATTATCTGTTGAAAAAATTCTTTTAGTTTGCTCAAATTAGTGTTTAAGTTTTTGCTAATCAATCTGCACATATCAAAGAGACTTCAATACGCAATCTACCTCCATTGCCAGAGGCCAAATTGTTCTGAATACCACTGACAAACAAAGGCCCTTTTCCCTGGCGGAGCCACTGTTAAGAAAGAAGCCAACATACCATTCTCCAAATTAAAAGCCTGAAGTGAAAAGGCTTTCTAAATACATGGAATGGATAAGACAGTATATGCTATGATTTACATAAAAATGCACCGCATATAAATATTTGAATTGCAATGAGTTAATAGCAAATGTGGAAAAGCATCCACAGGCAGATATGACATTTAAATAATTGAAGTGGTAAATTGATAGCAAGAGCATCCTCATATATTTTAGAGGCATATCCCAAATTATTATACAAGCGCAGTTAGTCAAGTTTGTGACTCTGCTTAGAGAGCGACACAGGACAAAATTTGTACCTTGTTTTACTACTGCATATACCACATGCCAGAAGGCATCCAGTGGTCTACAAATACATAGGCATGTCACAAGTTCTCTTGATATCAGGAGTAAAACACTCATGCAAACATGAAAAGTTAATACTGGCCTATTTCAATACATCTTCGGTCTACTGTCTCTGCCATGTTAAATCCCAAAGCTAAAATAAACCAGTCTAATGAATCAAAATATGAATGCACACGTGCAGCTTTTTTGCATCCACTTCACTGTATTTGCTTGAAAATACATTGATTCTGTAAGCTTGACTGGATTTCCCTTTTCACAGCTGGATTGTTTCATTACCCCCTCCTAGAACACACTGCACTTCCAAACAATGATGTCAGGACTTAGGGATATAAATGGGAAGTTTTGTATAAACAATCATCTAAGGTATTTCTTAGTGAGAAGGAAAAATGCTTCCAAGACATACAGAAAGAGATATTCAGATGCAATTAGCTTAGGGAAGAGGAGAAAGCAAATGATAATTTAAAAAAAAAAACCAGCTAAAAATATAGGTCAGGAAAGCCAGTAAAATCCTTTTCCTCCAGAGTAATCCTTCACCTATGCCCCATTTACCTGATTCTTCACAGTATGTTTTGTCCTTATTTCAAGGTTACGGGGACCGAAGGGAGTAGGCAATATTGATTAATGGTGTTTCAGAGATTGAAGAGTGCAGCTGAAATTACACATTCTTTGAAGGGTGTTATCTTTTCAGAAGAGCAGGTGCAAACACCATTTCAGTTTTAATTTATTTTATTTTCTGCTTTTCTTGACCATGTCTCTAATGCAGAAGGGAAAGTTTATTATTCATTATCTTGTGCAGTTTGATAAGCTTTTTTCATGGAACTGGAGAAAGACTCAATCTCAGAGCACATTCCATCATCACCTCAAAAGGAGGGCAATCCAGGAAGATCTTAAAACACCTCCCTGAACGATGTAGCTACAAGCCACAATGCATCACTGAAGCCTGTTGTGTTGCTTGTATACAAAATATTTTCTGAAAAGAATGATGAATTACAAACACAAAAGCGTATCCTAACCACACTAAACTTGTATTTATTCTCTTTATTTCTCTTAGCTTTTAATTGTCTAACTAAGGCCAGGTATCCCTCCAGAAGTCTCATGTCCATATGATAAGACAAGCACAGGAGCTCAAGCCAGGTAATATCTCTAAGTACACAGTCTCAGCTGGGAAATAGAGGGTGACATGAGATGGGCACTCAACATGCAGCACAGCTTCCACACTCCCTACTCACCCCTGTTCTGTCCTCTAACAAACCAGTTCTCAGCCAGACTTGTCCCTACCCCTCTTAGTGTGACACACACTCAAAACTAAAAAGAAAATATTTAACCTGTTGTAGCAGTTGTTCAAGTGAAAATTTCCATTTCTGGATCTAGAGAAAGGTTCTTAAATCTGAATTTCCTCAGCCTGTCAGGAAAACACAGAAACTGTACAGCAGAAACAAATCTGCTCTATGTGGTGACAAAGCTAGTGAATGAATAGACATGTGCTACGTG
Source organism: Corapipo altera (assembly GCF_003945725.1). NCBI lineage: Eukaryota > Metazoa > Chordata > Aves > Passeriformes > Pipridae > Corapipo > Corapipo altera. The sequence goes on from NW_020884886.1 coordinate 15,059,056, forward strand.
TTTTGTCTAACATTCAAGGTGCCTGCACCATCCAGTAACTAGTTCCATACTCAGTCCCATCAAAGTTGGTCTCCTGAATCCACCAGCAGCCCTCCTGGCCAGCTAACCACAGAACATTTCAGCTGAATATACTGCTGTTGTACGAAGACACCAGGAGAGAAGAAACTGTGGTCCTTTGGTCAATTATAAAACTTGAGGCAGGCTTTGGATTGGTGGAAGAGCAATGCAGATATAGGAGGATTCCGGTAAATGTGCTAACAGAAACTCTTTTACAAAATTGATGGGTTATTACCTTTTCTCTCTTCCTTATTAGCGAGCGGCTCAGAAGGCAAAGGACATGCACCAGCAGTCAAGAAGGAGAGACAAAACCCAACCTGAGGAATGATTTATGTACAGTCCTGCAGCTTGCAAGTGAAAAGAACAGCCCTTTTATAGCTTCAATAGACTGAGGCTATAAACATGCTTTTAATGACGAGGAGAAAAACACAGCAGGTGTGGCTTGTTAAGAAGCAAACACAGCACTGACAATTATTCACTGATACACCTGACACTTCCATGTGACAATTACCTTATTGACCTTGAAATCAAACCATTTATGCAACTGTAAGGACTTTTCTTATTTACAGACAATATTAACCAAATCGTTAGGGCTCTGTTTTCAGTACAGCAGCATAGTGGCTTTTACTTTTCAAAATCACAAAATATCACCTAAGAAACTAAGTCTGCCAAAAGGTTGCACATACAGAGTACATTTATTTTCCTTTAATGCCCATATATATGTATCAAACATAGGAGCTCACAGAGTACACATATATACATGCATAACCACTAATTTGTGGGAACCTGCTTTTGTTCTCGATTTTTGAAGGTGCTCCAGCCTTTCTTAAAATCAAACATTTTACCAACTGATTAATGGAAAACAAGGGATGCTACCTTTCAAAACAAAGTCACCACACAACCCAAGTTAACAAAATTATGAAGCCTTTGCTTATCAGAGGATTGTTAAATAAGTAACTCCAGAGATCAGGATATTAATGTAATGTATGGAGAGTGATTAGTCTCCTGGAAGACGTTTCTGCCTGAGATGAGCTACAAGACACATCCTCAGATTAAACTTTCATCAGCAGATCTCTGTATTTCATCAATCTTTCATTATGGCATAGCTTAGAAAATCATCTGGTCAGGTGTCATTAGAAAACCTCTTCATCTTCCAAAGCAAAAACTACCCAAATAAATTAGTACAAGCAAAAGAGAGTTAAAAGGAGGGCCTGCAGATCGTTTAGGGGTTCAACAGATCAAAACATAGGGAAATACACATTTCTACAGTATTTTAAAATTGAAAGACTACCTTTCACAACAAATCCAATATGTTTTTTATACAGGTTCTTGGACTAGAAGATATAGCTAATTAACAAAAGTCAAGTGCAACAACTTCTGGAAGATCTTCATCCCAGAAACTGGGATGTCACTAACTTTGTGGATGCTTAATCCATCAAAGCAGCAATGTGATCCCCTCACTGTTTTTCTGATGATGGCAAACTCATAATCAGGGAAAGTTGCTTTTGCAGTCAGTGAATGGCTCTGGTATTTCTCACCTCAGTAGCAACAGGTGATTTTACCAGGATAAGCCCAAGGACTGCGTGCTAATATATACATGAAAAGAGATGCAGTGCAATTTCCAGCTCAACAATATGTTTTTCTCAGCTCCTGTTCTCTTGTCACCAAACGCTTGCGTTAGTGCTTTTTCAGTGAACCCTACATCGTTTATGCTACCTTTCAAAACATGTTTCCTAGACTAAACATCTCTATGCCCAAAACACATTGTACATCTGATTATTCAGTCATAAGTTTGTTCTTTCTGCTTGTCCTTTGGATCTTCTGCTATTTAACATCACCTGCAGTCTGAGTTTACTTACAAATAATGGCTACACTGCTTTTCCTGCAGTCCTATTTTTTAAAATGTGTCAATAAAATATTGAACAAATTACATTTCAAAAAGGGTGGGCTCCAGTCCTGAAAGTCATTCTGGACACAAAATTTCTGTAGAAGCACCTATCAAGATTATTACAAAGGGCTAAGAATAGGAAAACTCTGAAATCAATCTTATGAAAAAAAATAGATCCCAATAAAAGTGGCTAAGAACATTATTGTGCCAGCAAATGAAATATTAAGGCTAGCTTTGATTGCGTGTTTAATACATAAACACAATATATAATAAACTTCAATAAACTATTTCTTGCTGTTACTTACAGCAATCAATCTAGAAAAATCATCTTCTCTTGAAACAAGAAATGTTCCCTGTGAACACAGAAAGGCCCACTCCCATTACTGACTGTAGAAGCATGAAAAAAGGTTAGTTTATTTGCTCTTCCAGGTTCTCTGTGTTGTCAAACAACATCTTTTCAGGAAAACAGTTGAGAAAGCTTCTACTTTTTTTGACCAAAAGGTAGAACTAGGTTTGTTTGAGGGGTTCTTGTTGCTTGTATTTTTTAAATTGGATCTGTACTTCTCCCACATATGCCATAACTGAGTATTTTTTTTTTTCTTAATAGAGATGTGAGTTTCTGCAGAAGTCTCAGCAGAACTGGAATTCATCTTTGGCCCCCAGATATGGCATGTAAATGGGCAGGAGTGGGATCAGAGATGCTATTTCCTGTGCCCAGTACATAGTCTTTGATAAATGCTGTGGGATATTGTGGTAGATCTGTAGGTCAGAGCAGACAGAATGAGTTCCACATACAATCTTTCCCAACAACTCCTGCCCTACTGATAGGGCTTATATTCATCTAGAAGAGTCTGCTATTGCCTCCCAACTCCAGATATAATTCACCAAAAGCTAACAACATTATTGGTGTCACTTGGTAGCAAAATGCATATTTCTCTTAAATGTTCCCTTAAAATATTTATGATTCTATGACCAGTTCTATCTTTAGGAGAGGTAGGTACCCAGCCTGAGGAAATATGACCCATTATCTTATTTTATAAACAACATAATGGAATTATTTTATTTTTCAAAGAAATGTAAGTATTTGGAAAAAGAACTGTAAATGCTTCCAAAAAAAATGAATGAAAATTAAAGCTGGCTTCCTTTAGTCTGTAAAGCTGCATCACATGTAGGTGCCCCTTAAGATGCTCTATTTATTTTTTGACCGAACTAGCGAGCCACTACAAAATCTGAATTGAAGGGACCATTTTCTAATGCAAACAAAGCACTCTAATGGTTTATTCATAAGAAGTTAAAACCTTTTTACTTTGCAGTATTTCAAACTGGATTTCCCCCTTTTAGATCTCTCAAAAATCTGGATCAGTTAAAAACCAGTAAACCAGTTAACCTGTCCCCTCCAACCATCAGTCATTTATAAAAATAAAAAAAATAGAAAGATGGAATTGGGTCACCCTTCCTCTTGGGAATTTAGCCATTGATAATCAGAAACTTTGAGGACGATTACAGAAGTTTCAGAAAATCTTTTACTGGGAAAGATTTTTGAGGTTTGAAATGACATTTCCCATCGGAAGTTGGAGACAAAAACCCCCCGCTGGCTACTGCAAATATCTTGATAATCACAGAATCATAAAATGCCCTCTGGGTTTGAAGGGACCTCAAAGATCACCATGTTCTAACCTCCTCTGCCTTGGACAGGGATACCTTCAACTAGATCAGGTTGCTCAGAGCTCCATCCAACCTGGTCTTAAACACTTCCTGGGATAGGGCATCCATAACTTCTCTGGGCAACCTGTTCCAGCACTTCACTACCCTCACAGTAAAGAACTTCTTCCTAAGATCTGATCTAAACCTACTCTCCTTCAGTTTGACACCATTCTCCCATGTCCTGTCACTACATGCTCTTGTAAATAATCTTGCCCCATCTTTCCTCTAAGCTCTCTTCAGGTACTGGAAGGCAGCAATTAGGTCACCCCTAAGCCTTCTCTTCTCCAGGCTGAACAATCCCAATTATCTCAGCGTTTCCTCATAGGAGAAGTCCTCCATCCCTCTAATCAACTTGAACTCACTCCAACAGGCTGATGTTCCTCCTGTGCTGGGGACCCAGAGCTGGATGCAGCACTGCAGGAGGGGTCTCAGCAGAGCAGAGTACATTGGCAGAATCACCTCCCTCGCCCTGCTGGCCACGCTGCTTTTGATTGCAGCCCAGGATACAATTGGCTTTCAGGGCTGCAAGTGCACATTGCCAGGTCATGTCCAGCCTCTCATCCACCAGCATTCCCAAGTCCTTCTTGGCAGGGATGATCTTGATCTGTTCATTCCCCAACCTGTATATACTGGGGGTTGCCCTGACTCAGGTGCAGCACCTTGCACTTGGTCTTGTTAAAACTCATGAGATTCCCATGGGCCCACTTCTCGAGCTTGTCCAGGTCTCTCTGGATGGCATCCTGTCCTTCAGCACCACTCAGCCTGGGGTCATCTGCAAATTCGCTTAAGGTACACTCAATCACTTTATCTATGTCGTTAATGAAGACATTAAATAATACTGGTCCCAACAGGGACCTCTGAGGGACACCACTTGTCACTGATGTCCATCAGGACTCTGAGCTGTTGACCACTACCCTCTGGATGCAACTGTCCAGACAATTTGTTATCCATCTAACAGTCCACTCATCAAATCCAGCTCTCTGCAATTTAGAGGGAAGGATGTTGTGGGGGACCATGTCAAAGGCTTTACAGAATTCCAGATAAATGACACCTGTAACACTTCCTTAGTCCACTGATACAGTTACTCCATCATAGAAGACCACTAGGCCCTAATCAAACACGGACATAAACAGCAGCAGCTTGTTAAGTGTTACTCAATCCCTACTACCCATGTGTCAGGACGGGTAGTGTCCTAAGATCCTGGACTTACTCCATGCGAATGGCAATGTTTTTGCTAGGTCAAAATTCCAAGTGGGACAGGGAGACAGCTCGCTCTCCTGCTCCAAGTCAGTCACTTTCACAACCCTGTTCCCACAGCGATGTTACCTGACAAAGAAGGATGTTACCAAAAGAACCAGTCAGGAAGGAAACCTAAGGAAAGACTGCCTCCAGGACAGGAAGGCCTTTAGCACATACTCCTGGTTGTTCCCTACAGAAAGGAAGAACTTCAGCTCCCAGGCAAGCCACATTGCATGGACAAATCTTAGTGTTCTGCAACACCCCTGGGAATTTTCTTCCATCAAGAGCTAGAAGTAATGGTAATGGCTTAAAACCATTATTTTTTCCTCAATCCAACTTTTTTCTCCATCAAATCAAATATCTCAAGAAAGTGGCAACACATACATACAATCAGAGCATAGGTGGCACATTTAACTTGGACAAGCAGGAAGAAATGCTTTCACATAGCCACAAGAAACATACTATAGGACATATTTGAAAACATGGTTTTATACTAAAAAGTACATGTATCTGAAACAAAACGATGTTGTGTATGCAGTTTTATGCACCTGGCTAAATTAATCTGAAAGGTTTGTTCAATATGGGTTTAGCAAAGCAGCATATAAGTGATACATTATGAAAAGCAGAGTTTAAAAAGTAACACTAGCAAGAAAATAAGAGTTTATCCACCTTCCCATAGCCCCAGAACACACTTATATGTACTCTGTATCAGTAGACCAAAATAGCACCAAGTCAAGAGGGATAAGGAGAGCGAAGACTTACCGACCGTTGTCACGGCCCACGCCCCAGACTCTGATGCTCACAATGGGCTGTGAGTGCAGAACTGTGCGGTCCATGGGATCAATCAGGTTCAGCATGTCATTTTCCAGTATGAGGTACATGTCTTTGCCCTGCAACTCCAGACAAAGTACAGTTACACAGTACATCCCCCTCTCAAACCAACTGGGCTCAAGGCATCTGTGCTGTTCAGACTTTACTCAAAGTTTTGGTTTGTTCCAAGAGCAATTGAAAACTAGTTCATATACTTCCAGTGTGAAAAAGATGTAAGATACTTTCTTTCTACCACATGTTTAAACAATGCCAATCACAAGAAGCTTTGATGTATTTTAAATGCAACTCATTCAAGCCCAAGCTACTGAGTTCTTCAACAGATTCTGTGTTCATCTTTTCTTCAGTAAATTCTTCCAAATACATGAGAGGTCACGGTCTGTCTCAACAGCAAAAGCTTATATCAAAACCTGTACCCATGAGGCAGAGTTCCTTCTTTCAAAGTGTTTTGTTTCCATAAACTTTACCAATGGATTATGGGAAGAGACAGCAATTTGTATGTGTCAAAGGATTTACAAAATACTCTTTGAAGAATGATTAAAGGGGAAAACCTAGCATTAAGACCAGATTGTGAATTCTGCTAGTGACTGCAGAATCCTGGAGCCAGGATTTCTCCCTAACTCTTTTGACATGTAAGAACAAGGATAATGCTTGTTCCCCTTACAGAAAACAAATTTAGAAACAATTTTCCTTTTGATGCTAATTCACAAATGCTAATCTTCCCCTTATTGCTAGCACTTGTAATAGGTCTGCTGCCTGTCCTATCACATGTAATACCTCTCTTCTTGGAGGCTGTACACATACTCTGCAGACCATGAGATCCCACAGAAGTGATCCCAGACCTATTGCTGACAGTTAAGATAAGCTCCTGCCAATCAGAAGAAGAAAGTGGAACCTATGAGCTAAACACAGAGTAATTTGTTTCCGCTCTATTGTGCCAGAATCTATAAATGAACAGAAAGAATGAAAAGGATCTGACTCTCTACTGACAGATGTTTCAAAACCAATCTTTTCCTTCACCTCAGTGACACAGAAACCCTCTTCTTGCTTGGTTACAGTGGCTCAAGTCTCAATGATGTCTAATTTTGTGTCTGGCTAAGAAATAAATTCATGTCACTCTGAGGGCCTTCTGCCACAGTTTGTAGGCTAGGCACCACGGGGCAGGTACTGCCCACCTCCTTCCCAACCCCAGATCTCCTAACAGTGAATCAAAGAGGAGCTGTGACACAGAGCTGGCAGTGCAAGTGCCAAGAGGGATAGATGTGGGAGAGGTAGGGGACACCTGGTATATGTGATGCCAACACAAGAATATTTTGCCTGATGGGAAAAAGTACAGCTGTGGCAGAGATGTAAGGCTGTATATATAGGCTGCTCCTAGAGAAGCAGAAACAGATGTAGCTGTGATAGTCATGCACAAAAATGGGGCAAATCAGCAGCACTGAGCTGCTAGCGGCATACAGAAAAAGAAACCCGAGAAATAAAACACAAAAGCCAGGATGACACCAGACAGACCAGGATGATGAAGGAAACCAAAGAGAAAACAGAGTCATCACAAAGAAAAAGTGGGAAAAATTTGCTTGGAGGTCAGAAGCAGAAGATAAATTGTGTGAAGAATGCTGCCAAGTGTAACAAAGATTGCTTTTTGGATCCATTTTCTATTTAAATATTTGTTCCAAAAGGAAATTATTACAAGAATGTAAAATCTGTTCATCATGCAAAATATACTGGGATTAGAGTAATGAAACTGAAACCAAATTAGTTGGAAAAAAATTGGAGAATGGGCAGATAAGCAACATAAGTCACATGAAATTATCCTTGTAATGCTCAAGGGACAGCTTGTCCACAAGCAGAAACAATATATTTTGCTAATTTTTGTAGCCTTATTATACAAAAGCTATTTTAGAGATGAAAACACTGCATAGGGCAAAAAGACATTATTTAGACAGACTGGGAGCTTGAGCATAGGCTTTAACGTCTCAGACTGCTGAAGAGCTGCTGAGATCTCACGGTTTGAGATGAGGAAAGGGAAGAGCCATGCAGAGAAAGTAAATAGAGGGAAGAGAGGCTCAATGCAAGCACACGACCCAGAAGTGTTATAGGTTGAGGTATAAAGGTCAATGGCAAGAACGCATCTTTTTCATCTAAGTGATATTGTAACGTACAGAAATATGATGCATGGCAGAAGAGCAACACAAACAGATGAGTAGCGCTTTTCTTTTTAGATTTTACAGGACAGTAGACGTTCAAAAGTTACAGGGAATTTCTTTTGGACCAAAGGGCATGAAATCCCACATTAAAGCCAGTAACAAAGCTTCTGCAGGGTCAGGATTTTAACTAGGGTATGGGAGTTTTTTTGTTTTGTTTTGTGGGTTTTTTAAATCATGAAAACTTGGTGATGGTCCTAGCCTCAATTTCACTTTCATTATATTCTAGCTAAAGTAAATCTTTAGGCAATCTTAAAACCCCTATCTGCAGTCATCAGTTCTAGTCTCATAATAGATTTCTGCTATAATTGCTCCATCTGATGGAGCTGTCAGTGACACAGCACTATTTTTTTCAGATTCCTCTCTAAAACACACCTCTTCCAATCACTCTTGAACCTTTCATGTAATGAATTCTTTTAAAATCAAGAAGACAATTTACTTCAGGAGCCACCTATTAAAGCACATTGTCTCTATTATATTTCAAGTTGACAAGAGTTCTGTCATCTGAAATATGGGTGAGATTACACACATGTAAAGACACTGGGGTTTTCCTCCTCCTGGGATCAGCAGTAAGTCCAAAGTCCATGACCGACACACTTCTAATTGCCTGTCTAGTTAAATTATCTAAATAAAACCGATCCCAGATGTAAGAAAAAAGGGAAACCTATGTTATTTGTTCAGTTATATATACAATATATATTTCTTACATAGAAAAATCCTTCTGAAATTACTTGAAATAGATGGAACACTATAAATGAGTTCCTTTAAACATAATTTTAATTTTCAAAGAGGCACTTGCTCTCTGTAGCACCTTGGCACTGCTATGGTCATAACCAGGATACTGGACTTGAGCCTTAGACTGCAACAATAACTTGGGAGACTGAATGATATTTTTCCTAAAATGTTCATTTAAATAGACAAGTCTTTCTTTTAATTTCTTTTTTGTTTGGCAGTGCCATTTCTCTTAGATCACACAAAGGAAGTTACAACATTTGCTCTTTCATCACTTATATATTCAGATCTTGTGTGGCAAATCCACACTAGTGTAGCCCTCCTGAAAACATGTCAGGAGAGAGGTAGAGAATAAGATTTGGTTGAAGTTTAAGTTGTTCCATGAACAAACAAATAACAAAAATGTTTTACTGTGTCTCCTATGGCCCCTGCACCTCCCACCTTTTCCTTTCTCGTTTCACTTACTGACCCCTCCATATCTTCCACTTCTTCATCTGTCCCCAGTACACCTATTTTTCACACCACAAAACCTCAAGCTTCCTTGAATTTCCTCTTGAGTTCCCACAGCATTATCCTGTCTCTGCTGCCAGTTCAGAAAGCACCACAGAGCTCGCCAGGTTCAGTTGATGAAGGTGCACCAACCCTTCAGCAAATCAAGAAAGAGAGCTGGGCTCTCTGTTTTTCCTTCAGTGTGTGGGAATTCAGCATCCTTCAAAACTGGATGACACCGGTGCACAGATTCAAGAGTTATGGGAGAGGAACTAGAAGACAGACTAATGACATACAATTAATCTCCTTCTGAAACACTGATAAAATAATCATCTTAAAATAAGCCATCCGTACATCAGTTCCGATCTTTTCATACGTTTCAGAAGCACAGATCATGCCAGTCTGGGTTTCCTCAAAGCTCTCTGTCACAGGGAAACCTTCAAAAATGCTGTTCTAAAGCACCACTCTCAAACTTCTTGAAGACTTGCACTGAATTTCAACAGCTTGGCTTATGTGTTCCCAGCACTGTCATTGCACAGGTGTGTACCAGCACAGATGTAAACATGAAGGCAAGATCTTTGTGGCATCTGCTGTCCTGAGCAGTTTGGAACAAAAAGGTCAACATTTTCCTTGAACCCTTTTTGGCAGTGCCAGCTGGGTTAGGGAAATCCCAAACACAGAGCATGGACATAGCTGTCTACAAAGTTGTTCTTTCAAGATGTTTTATGACACGAGAGGGATGTTCCAAGAGGAGGAAAAGTTCACCCTCTTCTTACCTCTCCCCAGATGCCAACAGTGTCTCTGATGTCATTTTTACAGTAAGAGAGTTGCCTGATGCAATTGTTCACAGCAACACTGCTTTTTCCAGGAGCTAGATCTTCTTCTGCCATTTCTACCCAGCCCAGAGATCGCACAGCAAAGCACTGAAAAGAAACCAGAAAATATCTGTCATGCAACAGAAATCAGACAGTTAAGGTTAAAGATCCCCAGCTAGGAGGGGAACAAAATTAAGGCCTTGTGGATGGGCTTATGCTCAAAGATAAGTAAATGAAAACATAATTTGTGAACTGCAGGGTGAAAACATTCAAAGAAGAATGCATGACTTGCTATGAAAAGTATCTGTGGAGGCAACAGGAATGCTTTTCAATAAAATACTTCTTTTTAATATAAAGAAGGAAACAAGGGAGCAGAAAATAGTACGACAGAAAAATAAAGGAAAAAGCACAACTACAGATAGAGTAAAATTGAAACTTTAGCTGGGATCTAGAGATCTAATTGAAAAGAAAGAAAATACTAGTGGATTATGTCTCTTGTCTGGCTTTTAACCAGAAAATTACACTTTTTTGTGGATTACAGCAATCACTTCTACAGTAAGTGTAATTAAAGTAGCAAACAATAACAAATTCAAAGCACTAAGAAAAAGATAAGCTACCATAAGAGGAATGCAGACTTTTTCTAGAAGAAATTAAAAATTACCTTTAAAAAAACCCACTTTAATTATACTTGTTTTTTTAGCAGAAAGATGTTTAGCCAACCAGAGCACTCAGTTGGCAGAACAAGCCAAGGCGACATTACTTTGCACATATGGTGCTTTTTGCAAACAAAACAAAAGGGGAGAAATTGAATAGCACCATCCCTACCCTACATCTACTAGAGCAGAGAATAAAAAGCTTTAATTCTGAGAAAAAAACCCCAGCTCTCAGGCTTTATGGTGGGAGAAATACAGACCTTCCACTAAGTTAACAGGAGTTTGTCTATGAGACCAAGACTTGCTCCAGAGAATGTTACAGGAATCTCACTCCCAAACAGCAACGCACAGCCAGCAATAGGCACAACAGACTGACTGTTGCACCTGCCTAACAGACACACCAAATGCTTAAGATGGTCTCTAAAGGTTCAGCAGTAGCAGACCAATACTCATTGTCCAGTGCTGCTGCCTTGTGCCACAGAGCCAGAAAGCAGACAACCATCCTGGGAGCTGCAGGAAGGTGACTGCTGGGAGCCCTGCTGCCTCCAGCAGCACCCTGCCACATGGGCAGGCAGCTCAGGAGCAGCAACAGCAGGTCCATGCTGGAGCTACCAATTAATCCTTCTCCTTGAGATGCAATAAATAACTCAGCTTCAGTTCAAAAGCTGACACTGAATATTCATTTGCCACCTTCTAAAAAATGCTGTAAAGCCAGCAAGTAGATCAAGCTCACACACCATCACTAGTGTGCCATTTGGGAACAACTGTCCTCAAAAAGAAGCTACCACAAAACACCAAGGTATTTTAAATATGCATAATATGTCAACTTTGGCAAACTAAGGGAGGAATAATATTCACCAGTGAGTAAAAAGATTAATGAGTTTCTTCCTCCTTTCCTTTAAAACTTCTCCTTCAGCCTTCTTTCATTTTGCACAACTGCACTCATCCAAGCTCACTTCACCATGAAGAAAACCCAGCCTAAGAACCTGCTTCCCATACCTCTGGTACCTACCCCAATGAGTCACTAATGATGCATCTCATCTCAAGCATCAGACAGTAAATATGCTCTACAATTGTGTAAAACCCTTCAGTGAGTGTGACTAAAAAATTAAAGCCTTTCATGCCTCCAGATTTTTTGTGGATTTTTTTTTTCTTTGCAAAGAAGGGAATCAACATGCAAATTCTCCCATGCTGCTCCCTGACCCAGCTCCACTGGAAACCCAGAGAAGTGCTGACTTTCAGTTCTAAATGGACACGAAGTAGAAGGTGAAAGAGTAGATAAAGGAGAGTTCACCACTCAGGGGTGCTCTTCACTTCAGAGCTACGCAAGATATTAAAATATCAACATTTAGCAATTATTACAGTTGTCTAATCTTAAGATTGCAGAATTGTTTCTGGCACATCAGATGCTCATGAATCTTGCTGAAAGTGCTGCTATACCCACTGGGGTATTAAATATTTATCTTTGCAAGCTTTAAAAACACCAGTTTTTACTGTACCAGAAGAAAGGGGTTTTTTGACAAGTATTTAAATATTAAATTGAATAGCAGAATACTAGCACAGAGAAACATTTTCTAAATCATAAGAGAGGTGAAGAACTAAATATATACAACAAGCATTCTGTTTCCTCATTACTCTTCATATCTCTACCACATCTGCAATTTGTTAGCTGCTTTCTGAACACAAGGATAAATATAGAATCACAAATGCTTTGGGTTAGAAGGGTTTAAGATGACAGAGTTCCAAACCCCCTGCTGTGGGCAGGAACACCTTTCACTAGACCAAGACGCTCAGAGCTCCATTCAACCTATATACTCTTTGCACTGAACAGTGTGTACCTTAAGAAGGTCAAAAATGGTGAAAGACAATCACTTCAAACTGACGGCAGGTAAATCTCTGATTAGTAAAGATGGTAAACTGTTTTGGTATTTTTTCCTGGCCTTTTTTATTTAAAAATTATTTAAAATTTATTTAAAATTCTCCAGCAGTGGCATCCACTGTATTTCTTCAGACCACTGTCATAACAGTACAGTGAGCTGAACGGGACGGTCTTGTTTACCCCACATAATCCCCTCCATGCAAAGGGCTTGGCTTCCTTCTCCACTTCCATTCCCTGTCAGTGCTTCCAAATTAGGAAGACCTGAGAAAACCCCTTGGCTTCTGCCATCTGGCAAGTTTTTGTTTGTGTATTTCAAAAGAAGCCATTACCATAACTCAAACAAAATGCTTTAGAACAGCTTCATGAAAACAAACCAGTTTCCCAAATATTGCAAACAAAAACCTCTCAATCAACCCCAGAGAGACTCCACACCCCACTGTCAAGGCAACGCATGTACCTGAGTATACACATAAATGAAACTTTCTTTTGCTCAAAATACAGGTAAAGACCAAAACCCTTCTATGTCCTGGTTAACTGAATACACATGCTGATGTGACTCGGCAGTGATGGCAGACCTTCATGCAGATTTCTGAACTAGAAAATATGTGGACTCAGTATTGTGATACGCACCACTCAGCACCAGTACATAAACACACATCTGTGGGGTTGGAGAGAGGTGGAAGTCTGAGCCCACATGCCTGTGTGTCTGTCTCTCTCTGCATATTGCCAGCATCTGGATTATAAGAATCCACTTCATGTTTTATTGCTGGTTGCTTTTTTGCTCCCCTTCATTGCTTGACTTAGAGGTTCTCTTCTCTTTAAAATAAAAGAGCACAAAACCCAGCAGAAACAAACCACCTAGTGTCTCCAATCAGATATGACCTAATTTTTAGACCGTGGCTAGCTGAGTTAGCCGTGCCAGCAGAATTGCTTAGTCCTCTAACACACTAATACAGCATCATGCTTCCCTGGCTCCCACCGATGATACTCACAAGCCAAGAAACAAAGTACTTCCTTTGACCTGAAAGAGCTTTGCTAACACAACCTCTTTTCTTCTGGAACTAACATCTAGAGTCAAATCAAGCTGAGCTGAAAACCAGAGTGCAGCTCTTCTTGATTATGAGCTCAATAAAAAAAACAATCCTGGTAATGCCAGTCTGTTATGCACCTCTACTCAAGGCTCACAGATAATTACTGGCAAGTCATAATTACTGGTCTGTCATAATTTCAAAGTAATCCCAATGCCAACTTCTGGTTTACAGTAGACTACCTGATCTCTTTTTCTCTGTTACAGAAAGTTTTCTGTGCCTAGTCAGACAGCCTGCTTACCCCCAGACTCTTTTCAAGAGCTGGCAAAAAGAAAACAGGTTTGAAGAAAACCAAACAAAGTTGATAAACACAGCAGGATAAAAGAGATTTAGGAATTGTATACTGTGTTTGGATCACTGTTGTTTGAAATTGGGAAGAACAAAGATACTACCATAACACTGTGTGACTGAGAGAAGAGCATGGAGAAATGTCATTTAAACCACAGAATGTTAATAATCTTGTATTTTTATCTTCACTGGACTTTGCATTTCCTGCCTGGACATTGTGCAAAAAAAAGACCTAGGAAAAAAAGGCCACCTTATCACACACTATCCTAGGAAAAGACAGATGAGAAAAAATGAAAACACAGGTATCGCTGCTTGGTTTTACAGTTCTGGGGAACCTATGTTTGCATGGCTGCAAATCCAATTAATTTTCAAGGTAAATGATCTGTAACCAAAGAACTAAACTCATAAATGCTGTTGTCCAAACTCTGTAAAGAGCCATAAACCTCTCTAGCAGTGCAGTTCTGATCCAAAGCATCGCCTAAAGCTGGGGAGCTGTAGGATTGAAGAAACGAACAAACCACAGATTACACTTCTGCTCTTCGGCATTGGAAAACCTTCACCACAGGGTAGAGTTCTGCTCTGAAGCAGCTTTTCCAAAAAGCACTCTGGTAGGAGCTTTGGCAGGAATGCAGAACCATGACAAAGTTCTGCACATTGGCAAATGCACACACCAGCTGTTGCCCCATGCAATGCTAAGCATGCACCATCAAAGAAAATGAAAATATTGAGAAAACCAAAGCAAATACAATCCCTTGCTAAACAGAGGACAAGAGATCAACTGCACATGACTGATGGCAGAGTACAATTGGAAACAGGATGGGTCATAAGGACGTGGGTAGAAAAGATCCGATTACAGGGAGAAAATTAATAGAACATCAGTTTGAGAACGAACTAATGTACATTACAAGACCACAGACAGATTACTTTTCTTATTAAAAAGCTGTTGGTAGACACTATGAACATCTGTATTAAGCGTATGTTTGCCCTGATGCTTTAATTCTGTGCTACTTATTTCTTCTCTACTTCTGAGACTACAGGACTTGATTTTGAGCAGTTTCTCTTTGTTTCATTTTATGTTTTTCCTTTTCAAAGGTTATATCTGTCTGCAGACATACGTAAATCACTACAGTACTTAATAATAAGGCCTTTATCACAGACCACTGAGCAGGCTTGTGCCTGGAACACAGCATGCAGGTCACATAATTAACCATTTATTAAGCAGCCAACATAATCTTCAAAATTTTACTTACGTTTTCTTCAACAGTTTTAAAATAAAACAAACTATCATATCATTTTATGCTTTGGAAGATGAAGCATCATAACATATAGCGACTCTATCCTGAGGTAGAAGTATGTTTCAGAATATTTGCCTGCTACACATCAAGAAAGATTACACTGATTACAGATGAAAATACTGGAGAAGATCAAAGCTAGACTGAGTAACAAAAGAATAAAGAGATCTTATGCAATCGATGAACAAGCAAACCCTTTCATTTAATTGACATGCCATGCATCCATTTTCTCAGAGAAATACTGATAGTTGTCACATAAAAGTTCTTAGCTACAAAAAATTCAAAATGAAAAATCAAAAACATACTAAAGATTTTTCAACATTTCCAGTTTTCTGTTGCAGTTCATCTTGTATTATTTCAATTCCTGAAAATGTGCATGCAATAAAAAAACAAGCACACAGATATTCAGGTCACAATGGAATTCAGAAATCACTAATAAATGCTATTTCAAGCAGATGCTTATAAACTAAACTTCTGTGGAATTAAATATGAGGGCTTTACAAACACCGTAAAATAACCTTTATACAAAATTACTTCTCTAGAGGAGGTCAATACCGAATTTTCTGTTCTCACAGTCTCTTACTAATTCTCCAAGCCACTACAGTCTCATTTTTGTCAGACTCACAGACTCGAATGTGTAGGATGACAAAAGTCCCTCTTTTGTCTTGAGCTTAATACTTCTGTCTCAGTGGTTCCCACTGGCTTACAGCCAGAGGTCAAATCTGCTCTTTCAAGGCACGAAAATGTTGCAGGACCACTGTGCTGGTTCAAGATTGTTTGAATTCCAGTTTCTTACTCATTACTATATTTCTGAATCAAATGAAAATGCAGTCATTTGAGCAAAAAATGAAATGGACACTACTATTCTATACTAACACCCTCTGTAGTCCCAAAGAAGAAATTAAAATCACCTTATTCTTTTCTAAAGTCTTCTCATTAAAAAACAGGTTTTGATTTAAGATACTTTGCACATACCTTGACTTCACATCCTAAAGGGATGGGTTTATGGACTTCGCTTTGAGCTAAGGGTGTTTTGGGTTTCATTTTAATACACTGAAATAAAAAACTTCCTCAGTGAAGACAAAGCAGTCATATTTTTCAGTAGAAACTCACACAGGATGTTCAAATTAGGGTCTATTTTGCAGAGTAACTGAAATGTTAGGATAACTCAAGCAGATTTCACTAATCTGCAACAAACAACAATGACCCCAACAAACACACATATGCTTTGTCAGCAAAGACAAGCTCTGCAGGAGTTTACAAGGCAGAAAAGAACACAGACCTTCATTTCCTTAAAACTAATGCTCGGCACTTCTTAACTTTAACCTTAAAAGTTGTATTTTCCTGATGTGGCCTCTTCTTCAGGCTGATAGATGTAAGTGGTTCTAATGCAGCCAGCAGCACTCTATTTAGTACTGTGGTGCATAATTTTAAAGGGAATATGCGTGACATCCAATTTAAAAAAAACAAACAACAAAACTCCTGAATAAACAAAGCCCCCTAAAAAGCTCTCAACCTTTAAGTGAACTCTTGACCTTAACTGAATCAACAGAGAAAAACCTTCCAGCTTCACTAAAGTCAGAATTTCATGTCCCTTTAGAAGCAACATTATTACAAGTAATTTGTTTTCTGCAGATATTATGTTTAAAACAGGATCCAAAATCAATGAACTTAAATCACCATTGATAAATTCCCAGTCTTCAAAAAAACCCACTCAAATAAGCACTAATCCAGAGTCCAGAAATCTTGAGCCATGGTGGGCCTCCCACATTTGAGGACCCACTTACCGTCATGCTGCCTCCCTGCAGCACCATGGAGTCATTATCTTCAAGCATATGGGATAATGCAAACTTGTGTAAGAGCAACATGCCACTATGATGTGCAGCATATCTCATGCTTTTAAATCTCTTCAGAGATAATATTTATCTCCCACTCTCTTTTCTCTTCAATGAAATGCAGGAAACTTTGACAAGGAAAACTTATAATTTTTTTAAGAACTAATAAAAAAATAAATATACGTGCAGGTTAGAGCTATCTAAATATTGCTCTGTCATTTAATACAATGTTCCATTTTAATTGATTTTTAAATTAACTTCCTCCATAAATGTACTTTCCAGCAAGTCCCCAATGGACAAATAACCTACCAAGTTTCTATCACGCTGTTTTCAAAATGTGTATGTGCAATATATAACATACCTAAATGTATATATATATTTATATACACACATAAATATATACTCTGCACTTTTTCCATTAAAACTCTATGCAGTGAAATGGTAAACATTGTAACACTGTAAACTAGAACAAGCTCTTTCCCTGAGCTGCCCTAAACTGGCAAGCTAATGTAAATAATTGAAGAGAAATACAAAAATATCTGTCAGTTCATCTTGTAGCAAGATGATGAACAGATATTCAAGAGGCAATTCACAATCAACAGGTCATTCTAAAGCTGAAGCTGACAGAGGCTATATATTGTTTTAGAGGTGAAATGGTCAGTCTCAAGTGGGGAGTATGAAGGGCTGCAAGCTGTGATTCCCTCTGCACTGCATTAGCAAAGATGCTGGTGAGCTGACAGGGAGGTCTGCCAGCAACATCAGCCCAGGCTGGCTAAACTGGGAGCTGCTTGCTCACCAAATCCATCAGTCTGCTGAATGGCAACAGAAGCTTTTTGCCTGTGGCACATGAGTATGATGAACATTGCTTCTTCTCCCAGTTTCTCTCTGTTCCTCAGGGCTCCTTCATCAATCACATACGAAGTACTGCTGGCTCATAAAAAGTTTACTGTGTTGCACCATAAAACAGTGAATAAATTGTGATTAAAAACAATTAAAAATAAGAAACATTAAAATATTAGAAAGTGAAAATTCTCCCAAGAAAAAAAAACTTGCTTAGAGCAGCAGTTTGTTTATTCTTTTGTTCTACTGAACCACCAGAGTTTGTGAAATGGTTGTATACAGCAAGATGCTATACAGATATTCCAGCCAAGAAAAACTGGAGCTTGCACCTCCACGAAGATGACACTGGCACTTCAACCTAGTGAAGCAATAGAAAACCCTTCTTATGCTGCCATCACTGGAAGAAATAGCATCATTAAAAAAAATTAAACCAAAATCATGTATATTCATGTTTTCTCAAACGTGGCCAGGACTTCCTGGTAGAGAAGCTACAATTGCAAGGGCACTGTTTCACTTTGGAAATGGATTCCCATTACTCGGAGGCCACAGCAGCGCAGTCAGTGTCATACAGTTGTGATTTCAGAGGCAGGGCACGCTGGCTCCAGCACCGCTTCATCCAGCTGGCAGCCAGGGAAGCTGCCTCCCCACAAGGAGAGTGGTCACTGGTGCACACCTAAACTGCCCACACAACTTGGCCACTCACGGCACTCATAAGGTAGCAATTACTCCAAGGGAAAAGTATGACCCACAGAGCTTCCATCTCACCATTCATCCTCCTGTAATCCAGTTGAAGTCTACGTTCTTACTACCCCAACAATAATTCCTGGCCAACAGACCTGTAATTGTCAATACTGGAACTTCAAATGTCACGAAGATACTTTGTTTTGATTTGAAACAAAAATGTTCCTGTATTTTATCTTCTCTATTCCCAATCATGTAGAAATCTGGCAGCTCAGTGCAAACCTTTTGTACAGTATATCTTAATAAAGTAAATCCTGATAATGCCTCCAAATTCAAGACTTAAGCCTTGCATTACAAACCTGGAGAGTAACAGTAAATTTTATATTTAAATTTTAAAGCAGTTTCCATTCTCTTTCATGTAAGCAATGGCTTTGTGATATATTTTTTTAAGGAAGGCTACATCTCTCCTACTGTTTAGTCACTCATGTACTGATCCTGCACGCTAGGTTCACATCTAGTCAGATCTCAGAGATTATGGGATTTCTAAGAGAGAAAGACATGCAACATTTTGCAGGATCTAATTATAATCTGGAAGGGTTTGAAAAATTAAGCTACATTATCCCAGATATTTATATTTTACATATAATATAACAAATAAACATACTGTAACTCTGTATGCCATGAACAAAGTAAATAGCTGAGATCTGGGAAAACACTACAAATTCCTCTGCCCTGGACTCATCTTCATATTTGATTAAACTAGACTCCATTTAGGAACAAGGTGGAAGCAAATATCCTCTAGATGGAAATCTGTATGATGATACACATCACATCATGACATTAGCACTTAACACCTAATGACAAAACAGATGTCAGAAGGACTAACTATCAGTCACAGAGAGATAAAGAATGAGCAAACACACTCTCTGAAAGGTCTAGTGCACAGAATGAAAAAGACTAAAAAAGAAATTGTTAAGGATATGTATTTTAGTGCTTTACTTGGTTATTTAACTGTTTTTGAAGTAGGACACTTTCAAGCACCTGCACCATTCACCTGCAACCTCTCTATAGCTGGGAGGGTGTCTTAATGCTGCTAATGGCAAAAAGCCAAATTCAGAAACAACCAACCAGTTTAGAAACAGCCATCCCCATCACTCACCATTGCTACCCAGAAGCTGCAAGGACGGAATGCTGGAAAAACTTTTGCTATATTATAGTAATTATCAAGACTGACCTTTTCCTGATTATTCACTGGATGTTTCAAACAGAAGATATGTGTTTTGACTCATAATTTTGAAAGCTACTAAAATGACTATCCGGTTGCTGAGAGGGGGAAGAAACTAAGCAGATCTTTTCATCTTTGAAAGAAACAAGAAATCCCTAACATCAACCTCCACTACAGTGCTTATTTTGGTTTTAGGCTGGGTTTTTGGTTGGTTTTTTTTCCAAGATCTTATTCCCAGGGTTTCATTCTTCCCTCTGAAAGCCTAAGATAAGCCAATACCAAGAGGCAACAATTTTTTAAAACTACTTAACTCTTACTCTATGGTTATTTTAAAATACTTAAGAACATAATATAAGTAAAATTCATGAACACTGAGCATAATCTACTTTCCTGCATTTTCTGAAATCATTTCTATAGCATTTCATCAATGCAAAAATCATTATCTTCAAAGAGAGTCTTTAGTTTACTATCAGCAGTAGCTTAGAGTTAAAAAGAACTATACATACACTGTTTAGGCTACTCCCCAAAATACAAAAATCTGCTGTTCACAAGAAACTTTCAGCTACTGGCAATAAAATTCTTTGAAAGAAACAAAACAAAACAACTAACTACTCCCTCCTGACCAAGGTACTATTCAAATTATTGAGATAAAGATTGGAATTTTTCTTCCTCTCACTCTTATAAACACTGGTTATAATTATGGCTTAGGTTGCAACACAATGATTACCTAATCAGGAGCTGAAAAAGTAAAAGTAATCATGGTCAAGAATTTTCCAAAAAAGAATAAGGACATTTTTAAGCTACCCTACAAACTACCCTGGAAAAACCTTAAGCTACCCTGGAAAAACACCACCCAAAGTAACAAATCTGATTGCCTATGGTTAAAAATTAAAGACAGAGCTATTACAAGAACCAGGAAAACAGGGACTCATAAGGAGACAGCAACCCTCCTAGTCTCATTAAGACTAATTAAAAGCACTTGGCTTGTTAAGTTTAATAAAACTAAACTGAAGAAGAAACATAATGGCCTGCTATAAATGCATGAGTAGATGGCTAAACACAGAACAAGAGGACAAAAAAATGGCCTAAAAAGCTTAGTTAAAAGGTTTTTGACCATCAAAGGAAGGTAATACTTGAATCAGTTTTTCAGTTAAGACTAGTCAAGGCAGAAACCCCCCTCCCAAAAGCTTAAGAAGAAACTTTTAATTAATACATGGGATCATATACTGTGGTTCCCTATAAGAGTAAAGGAATGGGTTCAAGGTTTCTTTCCTAAGGAATGAAAATCAAAGATTGTTTTTGAACTACACAAATTCCTATTCCAAAATCCAAGCAGAAATAACACTTCAGAAGAAAAAATGTTGAAGATACCCTATTTCTCTTTTAGATTAAATCTACTTTTGTAAAGAGACTTAAATGGAATAACCTCCTCAGATTTAATTAATTTACTTGAGTCCATTAATTGAATTGAGACTTTCTTCAGCATTTCATGTGCTCATGAGAAGACTATATGCAGCCTGAGGTTGATGGTGAAACTGCTTGAAAATGCTAAATACTCCCTGTTTACACCAACAATTTTAAAAGCTACTCTGACTCTGAGAGAAAACTATGTACTTCAGTGTGAAAAGAATCCTTTCTTGGAATTACTAGACATGGCAAAAACTTCTCTCTAGTTAAATCTTCATTTGCATCAGAAATCAAATTCAGGTCCACCCCCAAGCTGATAATTTACAAATGATCCTGTGTCTAGACAGGATATTTACTTCTGGAAAAGACCAGAAAGAAGTAAATGTAGAATGCCTCCAAAACACATATACCTGCCTACGTAGCAAGAAAAGCAGATATGGATATTACATTCTTGGGGGGCATATAAGTATTTTGTATAATTATTTCGACAGTGCTATTTACAGGCCACTTCGTAACAGTCACAAGTCAGCTTCTCAAAAACAGCCCTCACATTACTCCAAAAAGTCCAACTGGTTAAACCGTAAGGCTCAGGTAGTCCAGTGGAATTCACCACCAACTCACTTTCTATGTCTCCAGCTGTGTTTTCATTCACTTACAGGTGAATCACTGAATTAATTGCCTGGTATCAGTATCTCCTGACACTATTCCTCTTGGAAACAGTCTCATTCTCTTCCTTTGGGGTCCTGAGCATTTATTGGTTTCTAAAGTAGAAAACAGTCTTTTGGTGCAAATGCTTACTATTCCCATAGGTGTAAATACATTGTTCCCATTCTCTGACACTGGTACATAGCTGAAACTATATGGTAAGGCTGGAAAAGTGAAACTTTGCTGAACAGGCTAACACGGTCAGGGAATTCGAAAATCCACGCTTGACACAAAAAGGAGAGAATAAAGACATGTCCAAATATCAGGCCGAACAGGCCAATTCTGAAGACGCTTCAGAAAAATGGGTCACATGGGCTTTCCAGTTTTCATCCCATTCCTAGGGACAATGACAGGTTTTCCAGGAGGTTCAGTTTCTATTCATGATCAAGAGGAAAAAATTTAGCACCTTTCTATACTTTTACACACAGCCATCATATTTTACAACAATGAAAAAAAAGACAACACAGAAGAATTTACAGTCCGGGATTGGTAAAAGCATCTTTTTACCTTCTTTGAAACTCAATTAGGAAGGCACACATTGCTCTATAAATTAACTAGGAAGGTTACGATCTGTCTCCTGGGAAGTACCAATTCAAAATTCATTTCTAGTTGTGCATGTTTCACATGCAGAATTAGGATCCTTGTCAAGTGCAATAAGCCATCTCTTCCAAGAAATTCCTATCAAAATGAATTACTGAAATCAAGAAGCTGGATGTAATAATTCTCCTCTTTCCGTTTCTCCTTTATGACCTTGTGCAGACAACCTGACCAGATGCCCAGGATATGAAACTATGAACTGCATCTTAACCACATGATGTCTAGAGAAACATTTGTTCTTTACTGAGAATTTTGAATGCTTAACTGTGTTGCTGTATAAATCACTTTTCTTATAAGAGTTAGATGAAGACAACTACTACAGCTTTCCACAAGGTGGCACAGTTCCCTTTGCTGAAATACAGCATTACTATGTCATAGAGAAATTTTTTTTCACCCCCCCCCCCAAAAAGTATTGGCAAATGTCATCATTTAGTTTAAATAGGTTTTAGATCTCTAACACATCTCTAACAAGGCTCAATTTAACAAACAGTTAATTGTTAGATAGTTAATAGTTAAGATAGTTTAATGAGTTAAAAAAAGGCTGCTTTCTCTTATGCTGAAACGAAGAAAAAGTATCTGTGCTTGCTACCACACAAAAGCAAGCTTCAATCAAAGACAGTTAAGGCACCTAATACGGCAGTGGAGAGACTAAAGGGCTAAAAAAAAAAATCTGTTTTTTCCAAATCATCAGTTTCAAATCCTATGACTTCTTTCAGTCTCTCAGTATTTGGAGTAAAATGGGACTAGCAAGGAATCCATCTACCCCACTCCCTTCCCATTCATGTGAGAATTAAAGATCCCAGAGCATTTTCCACAGGTGAAGATTTTCCCTGCTGTTTATGGACCACTTCCTGTCCCTGTGACATATGGCCGTGCTTGTCCTGTCCTTAGGGCAGAGGTAGATTCACTAAACAGCTCTGCTCTCAGCCTCTCCTACTGCACAGCAACATCAGTGCTGCTGAGCTTCACCTGCAGGACCACACATACAGTCAGCTACTGTCCATGCATAACACCCACATCAGGAAGAAAGCAGGTAAGATGCTTTGACTCAAGTGATTTTAAAAAAGTCAAAAACATGTATAGTTTCTCCTCTATTTCTTGTCTCGCTCCTCTCAGTCACTTCTACGAATGTTTCAGTGCTCAGTTCTGATTCTGTCAGTCACTGCAGGTGTATGGTACAGCCCTTATTTAAATTACCTGGATTTCCAATTATAGAGATTCACATACATCCTTAAAAATGGATGCAAGTACAAGGCAGAACTATCAGGACAAATCTTGTCTTGAAATATATATGCAAGCATTCAAAACCTTCTGCTGCTATTTTCTCCTCAAAACCCTTAGATTACAACAGTAAAGGCTCTGATCTAATTATGGTGCTTGGTCACATAATGATCTAATTTTTCTTTATGAATTGCTTTCTCAAAATAGGTTGCATCTTCTCTTCTAAAATACAAAGTTTCTTATTCTAAAAAGTAACTTCCTACTAGGTGCGAGTTCAAGTAGACACATCAAAAAGGAAGAGTACTTTAAAAAGGGACAAACTTGAAATTAAAGAGCAAATTCTGCCACTGAATGCCCCAGGAAGCTATCCAGCCATGACAAGCAACAGAGCCCTCTCTCACTCAGAACGGAAAACTCACTTAGTTGTGCAAGAGGACAGTTATCACAGTTGGACAGTAGAATCTTGAGCTCTACAATCAAAATTCCTGGCCTCCGTAATTTTAAAATAAGTCACACTTTCCTGATCAAACTGAATATAGCTTTAAATCTGCAAATTCCTTTGATGGAATTAGTCGTGCATAGTCAATCCACATTGTACCAAGAGGAGGGGTACAGTTAATTTCAAAACTTAGGAGACATTCTGCACCTTGCAAGTTTACGTTTACAACTGCAAAATTTTTAATTGTTCTTCTATTGCAGATTTTCTTACAGACCTTGGCTTCTGGATCACTGTTGATGCTACAAGAATCATCATCATCAGACTGAGGACCATTTCTGTTAGAGGGGAAAAAAAAAAAAGAGACAAACTCAGTCTTAAATTACAGCACAATACAAAACAGAGCTGGTCGCTCCACTGGAGTTATTGTACCTGAGCTTCAAAGAGGCATAGCGTAATGTTGCTCCTTCAAACTCTTTCAGACTTGGGTCTGGGTTCACAGTGGCTGCATGCAGATCCTAGAGATAGAGGCAGTGCTATTAGTATAGTTTTAATACTATTAAAATAGTATTAAATACTATTAAAATAGTATTAAATACACCATCATATTATTTCTTATCTCAAAGGGAAATTAAATCCTCCCTGCAAAGAAGCGATAGTATTTCTGGCTGAAGTTGAAAAGAGGCATGCATATATTTCTCAAGCTGCATTTCATTCAGTGCAGGCATCTTATTTGTTACATCATGGCAGTTGCCCTGCTAGTTTAGACTGAATCCATTCCAAGTGGAAAGATCAGAAAAGGCAGCATGTTTGTGAGCTAGACATCCCTAGCAGTACCCCCACTCACTTTGGCCTAGGTTATGAATGACATTCATGGAAAAATAAAAGGGGAAAAAAACAGCCACTGCCATGCAAAAAACAAGGGTAATAGTATTAAAGGTTCTAAAATCTGACAATATACTTGCCTTCCAAATGTCACTATTAATCTTTCCCCCATTCAGTACAGCAAAATCACTCCATGGCTGTTTCTAGACACATAATTATTCACACAGGAAGAAGCACATTGATAAAAAAAAAAAGAAAAAGAAAAAAAAACACAAGACACTGTTGTTAGCATTGATATTTACAGGATGGGTTAGGGAACAGATCACCTCAAACTTCAACTACTTACTACACTATACTATGGCATTTGGAGGAAAGGGGAGAGAAGACATGCCTCTAACAGTTACTTACCAAAACAAATGATTGAAACAAGGAAAGTTAATATAAATTAGGAACAGACAATGAAATTACTCTTTAACTATGGTCTTAAAAGCAAGCAAAATGAATCTGAATATGAATGTTGGCCACAGCTGCTACAGCCTTTGATAAACAGCAATTAAGGGGAAACATTAGGATTTCCATTTGAATGGCATTTTTGTTAAAAGACCCTAACATTACTGGAACTAGAAATACTGAAATACAGCAATATATACAAAGATAAGAAACAAACAAGGTAAAAATCAAATATTTCTAGAGAGAAAGCACAAGAAAAGGACAAGGAAGGTAAGGAGGATTAGTAATGAGTGCAGAGATTTCTTGCTGAAAAAGTAGTTTTCAGAAGTCTAGCAGCTTTTTTAAAAAACAAACCAAAGCAAAACAAAGCACCTACCCTCTCATTTTCTATTCAAATTTCTCAAAACTTTGGTATAATCAAGCAAGTAGCAGTGCGTTTAGCACTACAACAACCCGAGGTTCAGCCTTTCCTGTAAAGCCTGAGAGGAACAGCTGATGTTGGAGCTGCCTCTCGACTCTACCCCACCAGGAAACAAATCCCACAGTCCTGAACAAAAGCCAGGTGGGACAGGAGATTTCACTGTTGAGCACCAAATCAAGAATTCCTGAAATTAATTCCCCTTTTAAGATGAGTTCTCCCAGGCTGACCAGCTCAGCCTCCAGATGAAGTGGTTAATTTGGCCCAATGCATTAATATGCAGGGTGGACTTCTCACCTCAGAAGTGTTCTCAGCATATCCCCACTGGAGGAATGCTGCTTGTGAAAAGCAGCTCATGAGTACCCCTTCCCTAACATGCCTACAAATTAATTGATTTGTTAGCTTTTCCTACCAAGTCCCTTTTTTTTAATTATTAGTGGTTTATGTTAACTACAGAGGTGATCACAGAGGTGATCCAGGCCTGGGATGAGTCAGGCTATAAGACACAACTACCTTCACCAAACTCTGACATAATCTCAAAGAAACTCTTATTGAAACTTAAACCCTACAGCTTTTTATCTGCACAGGAAATGGAAAAGAGGCAGCAAAATTTCTAAAATTTGGAAGAGAACATTACAAAAGACAAGGACTCAAAAAGGAAGTAATTTGGCAACACACAAGAGAAAAGAGTAATCTAAAACCAAGTCAAATTTAAACAGCTGTGCAAAACTAAAATACATTTTCATGCCTCTGAGGTGGAGGAAGGGAAGGAATGTTACAGGTTATTCATATTCAGCATTTATTAGCATTTTTGTTAAATCAGCAGGATTTTCACATAATGCTTAACCCATAATTGCTTTGGATTGAAATTTACTGATCGTCTTGTGAAAGAAAAAATGCCTTGCACTCTGTGTAAAAGTAAGACATTTTCACATTTTTTTCCTTTTTAGAACGCTTTTTGCCATCAGTATGCATTACAGCATCATTTGTCCTACCCATTCTTTTTGATTCTCTGTTCAACAGTAATAACTGTTTTTCTTTATGCTAAATACCCAGAGTAAGCTACCAAATAAAAATGGCTGACTTGATCTGTTCTTTGTGGACTGCCTTCAGCTGTGAGCCACATTCTAACAAATGAAGCAAAGCTTCTGTATATTACATTATTTAAGAGACAGGGACACAAGGAAAATAAAATGAAGGGGAAAAAAAAGAGGAAACAAGACAAAGGGTAAAAAGATGTTACTGTGGGGGAAGAAAGTGCTTCTAAATGTTTACTTGACGAACTCAAAAGCTGAAAGAGCCCAAATAAACTCACCTCACAACTAGCACATGACGATTCACAGCCAAATGTGACCTAGATAAAGGATTTTTATGGACTCACAGAAGCCTATTGGGACAGATATGAAATGCTACCCATGCCACTCTTCAATCCTAGATTAATCTCTTCCATATGCCTAAAACCTGTATACCCCCCACCCATTTAATAATAAAGCAATACAAATTCCAGCATGGGGGTAATGAGCTAAACCAGTCCTCTCCAAAAAGATTATCTTGGAGCACAGGCTTCCAACAGCAATGAGAGAACCAGCAATACACAGCTCACGTGTGGATTCAACTTGGAGGTGGAAACTCTCCACCACAGCTGGTGCAGCCAGTCATAGTACTGGGATAAAGGTATTTGGGAGCCCCTATTTTAGATCAAATTCCACATCTTATGTGAAATGTCAGATTGACCACATCACAGACACCTGTATTAATCCTTCACAGGGAGGGAGAGGAAGAGCACTTGGGCTAGGTTGCAGTGCAGCAAACAGGAACTGAAACAAATATCCCCTGCAAGTGACCTGGAGATGATTCAGTGCTGGCATGTACCAATTACAGAGAGACAAAACCCTAAAACTTCATGGCCGCTGATATTGTCAAAATTATTTCATTACCTATCCCTATCTCTTAAAAACACACTGATTAATTTTCCTCTCACTACTTTGTACTGGAGTTCTGCTCAGAACCAGCTGAATCACAAAGCATTCTTCCTCCAGTTCCATTGTAATAAAGCTCCAAACCTGTGGTTTCAAGAAATGCAACCACTTCTTGAATGCTAACAGTTCCCATTATAACTCCAGCTATGGCTGTTCTTTGTAGCAGTTTCTGTGTTTGGCAGGGGACAAAGTCCAGAGCTCAATTCATGCTCTTGTTTTGAACTCTGTTAGTGTAAGTCTGCTGGTACTGCATTGCAATTCTATCTTAGTAACCTTTGAGTCAAAAAAACAGTACTGTTTCAATAATGCTAAGACGCTTATCAATGAATGCAGAAACCTGCAAAAAACCTTTGTCTATACCTACCATAAAAATAATCATATCATACCAATACAAATTTTGGGAATGTATTTATTTTCCATACTGTCTTTTATGCCACAGTATGTGGTCTTGATGTGAAAAGCATCTATAACTTACTAATTAAAGTCCTGTTCTCCACATTTTAGAGTAAGAAAAATAATGGTAAAGTTATATCCCTCTTGCGTACATTACAGGAATTTATACTGGAAACGTGCAGCATTGTACATTCAGCATGTCTAGATTTTTTCTTATTTTCTTGTACTGGAATGGTAACAGTTGCAGTTCTTTCTCCATGAATCCTCTCAGAAATAACTTCCAGCATGCCTGGTGCACAGTACACTACATGGGAGCTTGACTGATGTAAACCATAACTGAAATGTGGTGGTCAAGTTGCAAGTCTTATGAATAGCATTTATGAACATGTTGGGGCAATCTTTCTAAAATAACGAACAAGACTGTGCATATTTAAGGCTATAAAAGATAAAAGTTTCAGAGGCAAGATGGTAATATATACTTGAACATCCTTAACACCTCTTAACTTCTATTTAAGTTAGTTTGGTGCACATATGAACAAAATTAAGAACAGATGAAATGCTGTATCTAAATGAATTAAACAACAAACCACTAAGGACTGTCTGATCAAAAACTCAAAGCCAGTACAAAGACTTCCCTTGATTTCATAAAGCTGCAGACATTTTCCTGAAAAGTTAGTATGAAGAATAATTAATTTAACACCAAATTTATTTTGTATTACTATTTAATTCCACAGATGTCTCCCCAGTATACTAAAACAAAGTGATTGTATTTTTTTGTCGCATACTCTTCTTTATGATAATTGATTTTATTTTTCTACTTACATGACTCCAAACAAACCTGTGGATTGTGCCTGAAAGGATTATTTTAGAAGGCAGTATCCCATACTGCTCTTTCAGCACATGTGGAGGAGAGTGTGTACTTTATTCTATTTGTAGTTAAAGACTGACTGCAACACACTGATAGATATTTTGTACTGGCAGGGTGTACAGAGACTCACACTTGAGAACACTTCATGTTTATTCAACAGAAAGCACGCTGTAAAGGAACTAGTGTCTCAAATGAAGACTCATATGTCTTTTTGTGATACTCCCACCAAATGAACCAAAAAGAAAGAAGATGCCAACAAAGAGTTTGGCCAAAAGACTACTATAATGTGCAAAAGTTTTATGTATCCTGTATCCAAATAATGCAGCAATGCTTCAGCATATGCTACAGAACTGCATAAGTTTCACATTCATCAGTGACTCATTCATCAGTCACTGGCTGCCTAATTTATCTGAGACATGTTTGATTTCATCCTACATATCTAAAGTTTACGGTGTTTTATGAGGTAAAACCATTACAAAATGAACACAGAAAATACATACTTACGATGCATTATCAAAAAGTAGCTACACTTTGGGACATTATCAGGCCAGTTTAGCTAACAGTTAAACCTGCAAGTTCAAAAAGTTATTTCAATTTTCTTTACAGTATGCAGCCCACAAGAAGACACAGTATGTTACCTCAGTTTCTGGAGTAGGAGACGGAGTAATGGAACCAAGAGATCCTTTTCGTGAGCCCTGGAGATCTGTTGGGATGGACACAGGACGCTGCCACTGAGTTGTTCCTGTAGGTATGTGCCAGTAGTAGATCCCAGCAATGTCATTGATTTTTTTCCAGCCTGGTGGTAAGTCTGGGTCTGTCTGAAATGAATGATCACTCCATATATCTGCTGTGAACAGGAAGAAAAAAAAAGAATCACGCAAAGACACAAACAGCTCTTCCATGGGTCCGCACAGCTGGTACTGCTGTTGTACAGTTCTTGTGTAAATGAACAACAGAAGAACATACTAAATTATTGAGGCTCAAAGTAATGTGACAAAGCCTGGTTTTGGCATATAAAGAGAGGAAAAAATGGCACTACTTACTGAAGACCTGTTGTAATATGGCAACTATCCAGTATCATCAGATAGCTCTTCTAGTAAGATTTAGCTTCAAGTACCTTAAGTCACAGCATAGAAAGTAATATTTGGAATTGTAGTGTACTCTATCCTCTTCATCAAAGCACCTTCCCTTCTCAATGCATGGCAGCAGTACTGATGAGCATTTCTCCTCACAAAAGTCAGCTTACCATAACAGAAACCCCTCCACACCAATGAAAAAAACCACACTGGGTTGACTTTCAACATCTAGAAGACTGCTTGTTCTAAACAACAAGAACATGAGAACTGAGTGATTATTTCACACACACCCTCACTGTCACAAACGAACATACTGTTTACAATTGGTTTTACAACGGGGTAGAAAAGAAACCATCAAAAACTCATTCACAAAGCCAAGGCAGAAATTAAATACTGGCACTACTGACAAACTTCCTGCTAATTTAGGAATGCACCAGCAATTCATACTGCAATTGGAGACATTCCCAGATTCACCTGGAATGCGTGTAAGAGATGTCACTGGTGGAAAGCATGCCCTGCCTTTTTGGAAAGGCAGGGGCACCACTTCTGTGCAAACCAGACGTACCCCAGCAGAGGCAGTTACCTTCTGCTGGGTATATGCTTTCCAGAGGCTGGGAAGGGAGACAGTGCTCTTCTAAACTTCCCAGATAAACTGCTTTGTTTGTGTTATTCTGGTACATGCTGTTAACCAACTGCTATGATCTACTCCAAGGACCATCGAGCTGTAGAAAGAAACAAGCAACCTCCTGGACTGATGTTTCCACAAGCACTTGAGCAGAGATGATGAAGGCTGACTGTAGCACAGTGAACTGAGCTAGTGAGAAAAACCCCCAAGAATACCAATGCTCACCACACCAGCGAGCAGTGTTTCATCTAGTCCAGCAACTTGTTTCTTACCTTCAAAGACAGTCCTCAAAACTCCTTCAGTGGGCAACAGATAATAAATAATCTGTTGTTATATTGCTGCTCTTAATCTCTTTTTGGAATTAAAAATTCCTTATTAGTCTAACCTTCAAGCCTCTTTCTAGGTGTTTTATCACGATTGCTTATTTCTGAATCTCCCTCATTTCTGCTACCCGCATTTATGCACATACATACAAACAGACACACAAAGGGCATGATAACTTAAAATAACTCTTACACTCCATGGCACGAACCAGACTATTTCTTCCCCAGAATCACTTATAAGTTCTTAAATTACTGATTTACCATTTGATGAATAATCTAAGCAAATTCTGCAGAAGAAATACTAAAGAATATAATTCCACTTAAATTCAATAAAGAGTCTCACCCGTGGCCCAATATCTGAAATCAGCAACATTCATATATTCAGTTCCAGAAGTTCTCAAATATTCTAAACACCTGCTTCTAAATGTCCCCTGTTGTAGCCTCTACTGCATTTAAATACATAGTTCCTGACTCCAAGGTCTTACATGTTTTAAAGGACATTCATCTTCAACCTTGCTCATTTTTGTTTTCCAACTGAACAACTCAGCTGCACTCTTTTCAACCACATAAAAGGAAATTAAACACAAAACACTTTCTACAATTTTATCACATCATGCGAGAAGTAATGTGATCAAATATCCAAACATACACTGAAGTATGTGTGGCAATATCTGTGACTCCAGATACCCTTGGATAAGTTTAAATAACCAGTTCGTAAAATTCCAAAATATCGCAATAATGCCAATGTTCCTAGAACTTACATATTGGGTAACGCATCCCAGGATAGCAAAATAATAAGTCTTTATTATGCAGAGAGGCAGAGCTTCAGATCAGTTCAGGTTCATACCATTTACAGAATTAAACAGACATACTTCAACACTGATAGGACACGAAATGTTATTCTCCTCGCTTAAGGTAAGCACAGCTTCTGTCCTTGCTATACATACATACATATGCATACACAGCTATTCAAATATCCAGTCAGGAAAGTGTTATGCCATGGCTGCATTAAACTACTAATTTCAAACTAATCAACCAAACACGCAGAGGAACCAGCTTATTGTTATTTATTGTTGTCATGACATGCAGTACCAGAAAGACCTAACAAAGAATTACTTTCAAGTAAAAGCAGACAAAACTCAATAGCAGAAAAACTGTTAACCCAGAGACCTAAACCAAAAAGATTCCTGCAACACTTAGAAAAGAAGAAATGATCTTGTTTGTGAACGAACAGTTGGAAGGAAATAATGTAAAATATCTGGGAGCACTCAGGTAAGAAAACACCACCTGGATGTAATACTAATTTACTTTGAAAATTTATCCATTAACAAAAATAAATACACCAAAATATGTTTACATATGCTTGGAAATAAAACAGGAATTAAATTTCGGGTTTTTTTCAATTAACATTGCTCAGGACTTTCAAAAGGCTGCATTTCCACACAAATTGCCTATGATATATGCCTGTGCACAAGAGGCATGTTGCTGGTGTGCAGGTACTCCTCACACAGAAAGACTGACCTCAGACCATCTGATAAGCATGGCTGAACAGGAAAGCAACAGATGGGATGTACTCATACTGAAATACCATTCCTCATGTTTGTTATGCAAAGCTGTATATCAGTCCAACTCCGTTGATATGACATAAAACAATGTGCATGAAACATCCAGTAGGAAATAAAACTGATCACACTGGACTTCTTAATCTGAAAGTGAGAATTGCTCTCATGTCTGCAAGGAACTTTTCTCTGATTCCTTCCAAGTCATCCCCAGGAGATGAAATTCTACTTGGCATCTCCTGGCCTTTTCCATGCCTTTCTTTATGCATTTGTTGATGAAAGGTCAATGAATCAGGACCTCATGATTGCTTACAAAGCTTCTGGGTTTGAAAGTATCATTGCTCTGAACTTTAGAGCATGATTCACAAAAAGAATGTATCCTTTTGTACCGGGATTGGTTCACCTACCACATTTATTAGAGTTAACCACGATCCCCTGAAAAGCTATACTGTTAGACATTTCTGATATAAAATGCACAAAGCAACAGGAGTAAGAAAAAACAACACTGAACTAGAATAAAAGAGGCACTGTAACTAAGCTGTATGAGAAAGCAGACACTGGGTTTCCTTAAGAAACCTTGATTCATATTATCCGTGTAAGCTGTCTTTCTACAGCAAGAAAGAGACAAATTCTTATCAACTGAAAAACTAATTTAAAATGTAACCAAAACTCTGCACAGGAATGAGTTATATCTTTACCCAGGCACCATGCAGATTCACACCACATTGCAGACTTTTGAAAGCCCTCTCTTTCTCAAGGGAGAAAGCCCTTACTGAACAGGGTGGCCCCACTGCCTAGATACACCCTGGCGATGAAGTCCAAAGTCAGCCTTCATCTCAGGAGAGCGGACAGTCAGCCTGCAGCTTACCCTTCACCTCAATTTCTATCCCTGTCCAAACACAGGGTGCACGAAAGCTGCCACTAGCAAGGGAGGCAGCTCTCATCCCAGATCTGCCCACAGTGGCACAGACATGCCGGTGAGTCCTCATCAGCAAGCCTCTGCTTGGAAAGCTACCTCAGATTCGTGTCACCAGCTGACTGCTGAATCAGAGTTAGAAATTCACAGCTGGTCTTCTGCAGGCAGAGTCACATGAAGAGAGGGGTCACCAACAGAGGACAGATGTTTTTCGGTTGGATTTTTATCTCACGAAAGACAGATGCTTAAACTCATGTCCATACAGGGGGAAGATCCGCAAACCAGCTATTCATGGAGATGTTATTACAGAAGAAGCATGACCCAATTCTGGTGAACAAAGATTACAGTAAAGGAGATGCAGTAGAGGATTTTGAGGACAAAAATGGAAGATTGCATAAAACCATGAATGATGTGACTTAAAAGAAGAAGCTAACTCAATCTGAGGAAAACCAACTGGGCTTTCCTGCCTCCATCAGGAACCTGGAAAGGCCCATGGGAAACCAGATTTTCCCCCCACTACCTAAAGCTTGATTAAGAGTTGGAGATAGAGTCCCTTCTTATGGGGTCCAACACGATGGGGCACATGGTTTCTGCCCAAAAACCTTTGGCACTGGTCTCTGCAGAAATCGGAGTGAGGAATTTGCTTGTTGCACCCCACCGTGCAAGCCTTTGCTTCATGTCTTCAGAGACTCAGCAACACAGGGCTGATCAGAATGTTTTTAGAAGAATGCCAAAATTATGAAAAAAAAATAAAATAATCAGAAGTGAAAGTCCAAGGGGAGGGCAGTGGCTGCAATGTCCATTCCCTTTTAACATCAAATGGGGAACTAGTTGGTTGTTTCTCCTTAAAAATTAAAGAGAAAGAACAAATTTAAAAATACTCAGTAAGGCTTTAGAAAAGCAACAAAGATATTTTTGAAAGGTATAAATAGTTTTATAAATAAATAAATAAATACACAGTTGAATCTGATTTTTTGCCTAAATGGCTGAAACATGAAGCCTGTAATAAAAAAAACACAGTAATAAAAAATACAGCCTTCATCCTGATATCATTAAAGCTTCAAAAATACTAGAAAAATGAAGTCTGTTATACAAAAAGAAATTGTTAATTCACTCTTTTGAAACAACTAGCAATAGACATGTACTACCAGAAAACCATAAACACAGTCATATTTAACTGCTAATTTTGACTAGGAGAGCCTTGTGAACACATTTTGTATTCTAAATAAGATAGGTTAAAGTCCACATAATGTAATATATTTCTGTTTCTCCGTTCTCCAAATGTCAGCCTCTGCCAATTACCTGATATAGAGCAGTAATAAATTCCATGCTGTAGCAGTAGTTCAGATACTAAGTCTGGGGTGATAATTAGAAATTTTGTAATTATGTTTTTATTTCAAGTTAAAATTATTTTACTATCTGAGGCTCATTTAGGAAATAGTGTTATGCTACTGCAAAGAAACAGTAATAAACAACATAAATAATTCACTGAAGAGCATATGTAATTGGTGACCAAGCTCTGTGGTAAAACTAGTACTTTTATCACTTATTTTATTGTTGTCTCAGGGGAAAGGATAGTTATCAAATTGCTGTCATTTTAAATCACTCTTTAGCTCCTGTTCAATTAAACAGAAATTAAAACTAAAGCATTTCAGCAGGTTCTTTAAGAGCAGACCAAGTTGTGCAGTAAATGGAGAACATTTATTTTTCCATCATTTTGCAATGCCATGAACAGTCTCCTCAGTACAGGCACCCTGTGTAAGGCAAGGTCAACATTCACCAAGTACGGGTCACACCAGTGGCATCACAACAGATGTAAACAGTACGCTCTGCATCTCAATGCATCTCAACAGCTTTCCAGCTGCTGTTCCTATGTCAGTACCATCCTCTGCTGATGTAATTTGTGGATATTTCATAATTAGAGACACTAAATGCCATGAAGCTGAAACAGTTTTTAACTAGTTCAGGCTTTCTTCTGCAGGCACAGCTAGAAATCCCTTTCACCGGACACCAAAGGCAGTCATTTAGAGACAAACACAGGTGCAAAGAGAATGGCAGGAGCTCTGGAGGCACTTTCTGCAAAAATAGGAATGCACAGATACAAGACAATATATTTTAATTTAACAACAATTAATAATTACTCATCTGTTCTTTTAGAAAGTACTACACTGAAGTAAAATGTTCAAATAGGGCTGATTTGGTGTTCTAACAAAGGCAGAATGGAAGGATATCAAGAAGATTTTAGTCATTTCCTAATGACTAAAATTCTGTTATCTAGAAAACTGGTTTGTCCACCATCCTTAGCAAAACCTGTATCTATCAGCATAAATCAAACCAAAGACTCCACCCACCATTGTCAGAAGTTGGTCTGGGACTAAAACCCAGCTGGTATGACATTGTGCTTGTGCTCAATTAATCATGATCTTTTACTGATAAAAACTAGAGATATACCACATCATTTCAATAACAAATCCAAGCACTCCTTTTTGGAAGGAACATAATCGAGTTCCTTCCCTCTCTGAATTTAAAATGTACTGGATAGTTTAAAATAGACAGTAATAAACAAGCTTTCTCATTTTGGACTAACAAAAAAAGAATAAAAGCAGCAACTAGGTGTTATCTCCACTTCAAAGAGAACTTGATGGTGATGATAAGCAAGGTGCTAGGACAGAGACCAGAGTCAGTGCCTCTCTGCTTAGGTCCTTGTGCATGAGGGAACCTGGTTCACTAAAGGACAAGCAAACTTACTTCCTGAAAACAAATACTCTTAAGGCTCAAAAAATTTTGTATTGAACCAGGAGATGTACTTTGAAAAACAGACATGTATTTTGGATGCACAGCTCTTCTTCAGGTGAAAACAAATCCCACCAACCAGCACGGTTAGGGCATTAGTTTATGGTCAAAGAGACTACTCTTGAATAAGAGGAAATGCAGTCCTGAAGGGCTTGAGTTTGGCAGCGCACATGACTTCAAAACAGAGACTGTAAAAATGCTGTACAAAGTCATCAGAGTGCTGCAAATTCTGTATCTGGGAGGTGCCTAGTAATAGCACCTATGCCACAGGACAATTTTAACTGTTATTTCACAGGTTAAAAGCACAGTAGAGAAGTAGAGTCATAGTAGGAAAGAAAGTATATGCAGGGAAATCTGAGCAGTATCATTGCATTATTTAAAGGACACATGCTTTGCTTTTTAAGGGATTAACTGCCACATATGGACCTCATTTCTCCCACTTGAAAGCAGCAGCAGATACGAATGCACAGATAATGCAAATGCAGCTCTGCTGGATTTGTGGAAGCACCAGATTTTCAGTCTTTCCAGCTAAGGAGGGCTCCTTTCACTGCATGGTAGCAGAATGATCAAGTGAGACCTCTTGTCTGCAAGGCTCAACAATACTTGCAAACATTTGATCTACATTATCTAAATAGGTTAAGTAATAAAACACCCATACTGTACAGAGATAAAGATGCGAGATCTCCCTTTTTTGTACTTCTAGCTTAGTTATCTCAATTCTTACAATTGTTTTGTAACGATTTTTCTTCTGTGAAGATCCTTCAAAGAAAAGGGTCACCATTCGAACATGGGATTTGATCCAGACTTTGATTGTCTACCACCATCTCAAAAGTGTTATTTCCATGGTAAAAAAATTAACTGAAAAGCATTGTTCGCTGTCCAGGCTGGAAGCATAATGGCCCAAACAGGAACACTTTCATAGTTTTCCAAATCTAAAAGAATGATCTGGTCAATAATAAATCTACAAATCCACTTCTGAATCTCTGCCCCTCCCACTACTCACATTCCAGCAGTGGATACACAATATAAATGAAAGAATTCAAACTCAAAAGCACCTTCTTTGTAATAAGAGATCTGCACCAAAGTTTCCTATGTCAAAAATTGCAAAGAACGGGATGACAACAGGATCCAACAACATGTTGTCCTAGTGTTTGGGTACCAAAGGGAAACCACTAGCTTCATATCTGATGTCTGTCTTCAATACTGGGATGAAGCATAATGAAGAGCTGGCCCAGAATATCACATGTGTGCTTCCTCTTGTGTCCTAGGCACACAAGGGAAAGCACAAGAAAGGAACTGGGAAGACAGGAGGATAAAAAGGATTCATTGCAAAGGAAAGGGATGGGGAAAAGTGTTTCTTCATCTTCTGAAGTTCCAAAATCTTTAAATAACAATGTTTTCCTTCTGTCTTCTAAATAAAAGCA
The DNA here is from genome assembly GCF_003945725.1 of Corapipo altera. NCBI lineage: Eukaryota > Metazoa > Chordata > Aves > Passeriformes > Pipridae > Corapipo > Corapipo altera. Next base: position 15,096,808 of record NW_020884886.1, read on the forward strand.
AAACTAAAGGAAAAGAAAGCCAAAGAAACTGAAATCTCATTGAAAAGATGCCAATGACTTCAGCAGATCCAGGATTTGATCCTAAAGGAAGCATATTTCTCCCCCCACCCCATAAGTACCCTGAAGATCAAGGCAGGCACTGGAAGGGAGGGGAAGTATACGTTTTCTTAAGAGTGAAGACAAACAAAATTCAAGGAGCGCTCTCCATTCAACCGCACAATAGAAAGAACACAGGTCTTGTGTATTTTTATCTCATTTATTTCTGCAGTGGGCTTAATGTGTAAGTTGCTTGGGTTTAATAAAGAGAAGACTCCAAAGAACTCTTCTCCTCACTTGCCACGCTCTACAACAAAATCAATGGTATTACCTACTCTCGTGATTCATACCAATGATGGCCATCATTGCAAGAAGTATGAATGCTATTTCAGAAAAAAATGCACCAAATACACAAGCCACCAGAACAAGTTATTATAAATCAGTCAGTCTAATTTGGGCAACACTACTCAACAGGGAGTGATAAATATCCAGAAACTGATCATTTGTCATCATCTTTGCTCACACAATGCAGCTGGTTGTCATGACAACCCTGTCATTCTCCTTCCTGAACTGCTGAACCAGCCATGTGTGTTTGGGGAGAGGAAGATTCTCTAACAGTTTCCAGGAAAATGTGCTGAAATGTGGCATTTACAGGCGTACATGTAACCAGACAATATCTGTGCCAAAATGAATTGCTATTTTGATCAACTGTAACATAAATCCTAATCAGAAAAGACTGACATCTTAAAAATTCTATGGAAGTTTGGGATGAATTGCCTGCTCTATTTTTTTCCCCATGTCATGTGATCTTTGTCCTGTTGTATAAATCATAAGTTACTACAAGCACAAGGGGCATTCAAGCAGAGATGACTACCTTAAGGAAGAGAGAGGAAAGCAGATTTGTCAACATTCAGGGGAAAAAAAACCCTACTACTAAACCCATTTGTTTTATTGTCTTGGCTTTTTCTCCCTTTCAACAATGAAAGCCCAAGCTGTTAATATAAGGACCAAAGTAATAGTGCAATAATCAAAGAAAACCAAAGGCACGTGACTTCAGCAGAAGGGTTCTGAAGAACTGTCGATGACAGCCCTGGATACCAGCTGTACTGTTTAAATGGGACGATTTTGGAGATCTCCAAGTTGTTTTCTCAGGAGCAATACAGCCTGAGGTCCAGAGGTGAAGCTGTGCCAGAGGAGAAACCAGTGCCACAGCTTGCATTTGCAGGAGCTGATACTAACAGCAGCAGCAGCAGGAAAAAGTACTGCTGTAAGGCGCCGAGGAAAGGTCCACACATTTCTTCTTGGAAAATGGGTAAAAAATAGATAAACACAAGAGGACTACACTGTTCACCAACAAAAACACCTATCCATGAAACAAGGAGCTTGTAAGGTACTGTGTATATTAAATTTGTGACCAAAAGAGTACTGAAAACACACCAGTGGTTTAGTTATTACTGAGCAGTGCTTGTATAGGGCTGAGACTTTCTCTTTTTCTCTGCCCCCAGAGAGAGACTGACTGGGCATTGGTCTTTTGGTGCTAGTATTTGCAGCACTTTTTATATATGATTATTTTTTCCTTCATTCATAAAGTTTTCTTTATCTTGATTCACCACTTCTTCTCACTTTTATTCTTCTAGTTCTCTTCCCTATCCTACTGGTGGGAGGAGTGAGCCACCATAGAGGCATTCAAAGCATACTGGCCAATGCAAGGTCCAAGAAGAAATAAGCAGGTACCATCTGGTGTGGAATGAAAAGGAGTCCCAGACAAATGAGGGCAGCATACAAATGAAAGCCCTTTTCACCAACTCTGTGCTTAAATCAGATGCTATCTGAATAAGATGCACCAATACCTTGGAAGAGTTCTACCAAGTAATTTCCAAAGAAGTCAGAATAATTTGCTAGTGTTCTGGAACATGATCTACTCTTGCTTATAAACAGACTTTACATACACAGAATCACAGAATGGTTGGGAAGGGACCTCTGGAGATCATCTAGTCCTGCTAAAGCAGGTTCACCTAGAGCAGGTTACACAGGGTTGCATCCAGGTGGGTTTTGAGTATCTCCAGAAGCAGACTCCGTAACCTCCGCAGGCAGCCTGTTCCAGTGCTCTGTCACCCTCAAAGTGAGAGTGACAAGAGTATGACCAGTATCAGTGAGTTTCTAGCTTATTTGAAATGCTAGTTCTCTATTCCTTCCACTAGATGGCAAAGCTTTTACTTTAAGAATAGTTCAAAACACAGCAGACTGTACCTCTAATTTGGCCTAAATTCGCTATGATCACGCTTTGTGTGAAAGCACTCCAAAGGACCTCCTCACTATGGAGGACTCTGAGCAACAAATAATTCATCAAGAGCAGTACCTTCATCATCATTAGAAAATCAGTAAAGTGGTATTGCGAGTTAGCTATCAGGGTTAAACCAGTTCAGCAGCAATCTGCATCTGCTTTTCTGACTTCTTTTTTTTGGGCATAGAAATTCTTCTTCCCATGCTTTTCCCCACAGAAAGCAGAACTGCAGCATATGATCTTGTGTTCATATGGGTTCATACCATATTAAACTACTTTGTTTTGTTTCAGAAGCAGGGTTTTGTTTGGTCTAAAGAGGAAAAATTAAATGGCCATCCCAGCCAAGAGACTGCTAGGCTCACACAGTGAAGCCTGCACATGCTCTGTTGCACTGGCAGACACACTGTGCAGCTCACCAAGGACAGCATGGAGTCCAGCCTTCCTTACCCTCACAAAATGTATTTCCCTCCTAAAATAAAGAGTGATTCTCCTGTCCCCTCAAAGTGAATTCGTATGTTAGTGTCAAACCACCCACAGGAAAGACGATTAATTTTGGGTCATGAACAAATATAATCTGGAACAATCACACAAAACACAAAGATTCAGTCTATAAATACTGACAGAAAGAGATGTCCTTCTGACTTCAAGACACAAGATGCCTGCAGAGCAGGAGGAGACACTATGCCAGCATCTGGCATACAGCAGCAACAGCTTCAACTCTCCACAAAGGAAGTCCTGCACCATAGGGCTTTACTTACAACTAACATCCTTGTTTTACAAGCTTCAAATATTACCATTTAATATCTCCCAACCTATAACTCTCCATTTTACTAGGACTGGCTGTAGACACAAGTGGTTTCCATCTCCCTTACACCTTCTGCTAGTAGCTACTGCTACTTACCTTGACACAAGCCATGAAAGACAGATGGACACATCTTATTTCCTTATTTAACTTTGATATACCTGCCATCAAGTCCTGGTACTAAATAATGGGAACAGTTTTGGACTCCACAATTTCAATCACATTTGCTTCAACTGAGGAATAGCTTTATATCCTCTCTATATCTATTGATATAGATTTCTATATCTATTGTAGTCCCAACAGTTTAAATTTGGTGATGTTAGTGAATGTCTCTTTAATGAGAATGAAATGGAGCAATAGGACAGAGTATGGAAGAAGGAATCTGACTAGCCGTCACCATTTTCTTCTCCTTTTTAGAACAGAAACTGCAGAAAAAAGATTTGCATTAAAAGTCAGGTACTAGGCAAATGGCAATTTTCTTCATCTAAAATGAAGCCTACTGACTTCAGGAGAGAACAATGTAAAGAAGGATTGCATTTCTCCAGAGAATATCCTACATAAATACATTGATATAGTCTAAAATTTGAGAGACATGCTCATTAGTGGTTTTTCATATATGACTGGTTAATTAAAAGCCAGTGAAGTTGCCCAGTGGCACAGACATACAGTTCAAACGGTGGCTCGACTAAAGCTCCTTTTCTCTGACAGCTTCATTTGGAGCACTGTGCAAATGCACTAGAAAAACCTTTTCTGAATTTAATAATTCAATGAAAACAGGACATAAGATTGAATTACAATAGAGTTACTACCTGAAATTAAATGTTTTACTTCACAAAAAATCAAAGTTTGCAGGAATGTTCATTTCCCCTCTCAGATGCAAGCTCTGCTCATCTCTCAGTCCATGTGAATACATGGCACCACACACAGTGTGGCAGGTGCTCTAGGATACCATGAAAATGACTACTTAATCTTCACACCAACCTTGTGAGGTAGGAGAGTGCAAGCCCTGTTTTAAACAAAGTCAGGCAGACGTAGGAGAGAGGTCTGAGATGCTTTAAGTAAGTCTCCTGGAGTCATGCCCACGCTCTGTGTACTCCCTGGGATCTGTGCAGGCTCCCTGCACCCAAACACCAATCACAAGATGGTGTGCAGAGATCAGCCACTGTGCTCCAGTGTGTCTACATGTCAGAGTCCCCTTCCATCCTACACGATGGACTGCTCTTTCCAATGTGGCATAAAGCAATTCCTACCCCATCCCACCCAACTTAGTCAGTTTAATACTATTAGTAAAAGCCAGAATGTCACTTTTAATAATCTATATAACAGATTAGTTTGCTACTTTAAAGCTGTAGTCAAATATGCATTAGAGAGCAAACTGAAGCCTCCAGGTTTTTTCCAACATAGAAGTTAAAGACCCAGTATTTCCCCATCTTCAAATTAATTTCACGTTGCTAAAGTACCGAAGAGAATGGAGAAGTTTATTATGGTGAAAATCCATTTTTGCCATTAGAGACACCTAAGCATGAAATACTGCTCAAACATAGGAAGCAATACAGTGTCTCTCACAGCCTACAGCCTGCTTGAAAAGAGAGGGGTTAAGGGAGAAGCTCAGGCACGGCAGGTAGCTACAGCCTGCGTTGTATGAAGTGAACTCCTCACCTCCACCTCACAGCCTTCAAATTTTGAGACTTTTTATAAACAAGACCCCAATTACCAAACAACTTTAACCTTTTCAAAAGTAATTTTGCTTCAGGTGAAGTAAGTCTTCTCCTGCACAGTGCGTAGGGCAGACATGAATCACAACGTACACCATCTACAACAGGAAGGCTTTATGAACAGGGGCTTCTGACAGCGATGCAAGTGCCAGGGAACTGGCTGTATTTCGCCCCCCCGGGAGAGGGAAGCATGCTGATAGTGCACAAGGGGCACTCACAGCCCTTCAGTTTATTCAAGTATGTTGCATCACTACATTGGTATAAACTTTCTATTAAATCTTTATTCATGCTGTCCAGATACTTTTTGGTATTAAGAAAACTCAAAGATACTAATCATCTTTGAAAGCATCCATCTAACATTAGAAATATCATTATTTTCATTCTTGTGTCTACTTCTTGGCGCTCCAGCACCAAAATTTTGCATTTATTTTTCAGAGATACGGATTTATACACATAATAGAGGGCTGCAAGTGGTCTTGGAAAGCTGGAAAACCACTTCTATAGCATGAGAAGATTACCTGTCATGGATTTCTATTTACTTTTGTTGCAGTGCAAAACCAAAAGACTACGGATAGATCCTATGGGATCTATCCATTTCAAGAACTGTTGGTCAATGCACAACCTTCACTTCTCAGTTTCCTTCAACACACAAAGAAGTCCATCTCCTGTTTTTTATCAATTTCTTAAAAGAAGTTCTTTACTGGTACTCTTCTGATCTGTTACTTCAAACCCTCATACACAACAGCAGGCAATTAATTACCTTTTGCCACTCTTGAAGAATCAAGGTAACCAAGTTTTTTGAAGATAACACTTCAGTACTCACTAGCAGTTTAAAAAGTTACACGTTGGGAACTAAGATCAAGACAAAAATCCTTATGCCTACTGTTTTAATGTAGAATTGAACTATCACAGGACTAGTGCATGCACGTGGCCTAGTATAAAAATGGATGTAGCAGAACTAGAACAGATAAACACAGATAAAAATGCTTCTGCAGAAGAGACATCGAATGTAGTAGGATTCTCAAGCTTGGAAAAGAAGTGGCAGGGAGGAGGGAAGGATGTCACAGAAATCTGTAAAATCACAAATGATGGGAAGAAGGCAAGGATGGAAAGGAAATCATCATTCACTGTTATTCACTGCTTCCTAAAACAGAAATGCAATAGGAACCTAATGAAATTATTGGAGAGCAATTTTATAACAAAGGGAAATACTCTTTCATATAATACATAATTCAATTATGCAGTTCATGGTCACAGGATGTTGTGGACGCCAGAAATATAAATGAGACAAAAAATGATTAAACAAATTCATGTTAGAAAAGTCTGTCAAGAGCCATTAAAGAAAATAACATGAATGACATACCAAGTCTGAAAGTCCTAAAACTACCAATTGCTGAAAGTGAAAAAGATACAACAGGGGAGGACCACTTTATGCTAGTCACACTTTTTTCAGCATTTTTGACAGAAATTTTTACAATTTTATGTCTTGTGATATCTGGTACTTTTTAAAACCCCAACTCCTGGAATCATAAGAAAATTGCAGCTTGTCCATTAAAAAAACCAACCAAGCAAACCACCTAAAAAACCCTCTCATTACAACCCATGGAATCTCCAATGTCTCCCTCTCAATTTAAAAAAAAAAAAAAAAAAAGCTGAAAAAATAAAGTTAGAATGAAAGCTTAACTCTAAACGATGAACAGTGACCTAAAATTTACTCTTGCTTTTGAATACATATTCTTGTTAGACACGTATTTGGGAGAGGTGTATTTGTTTCAAGAAAAATTTATAACACTGTTTTCATTTTTATTTGGTTTATTGGTGTAAACTGAAGCAATTACTCATCTCTACTATAGCTTTTATAAATGCATGATATCTATAAACATTCCTGTGCAATTAAAATGAGTATGTAAAATTAAATGTGTTAATAATAAAGAAGCAACATCTGAAAACTCCCTTGCCTCCCTTCTACTTCCAGTGCTCCATCTGTCCATCTGCCCTGTCTGCAGGGATGGTCTGCAGATGAAAACAAGTGAGATTTACTGTGAAAATGCTAGATATATTCCCCCTACTCACTATAAAGCTTCTGTTGTACATTTGAATATCTAAAGTAAAACCGGTAATTACTATTACTAGAGTATTTAAATGTGGTCTGTAGGGAATGAAACTTTTAAATCATTAGATTTTGTCTGTCCCCTCCCTTTTTTTTTTAAATACTGTTGAATAGTTACTGGACTGATGGTAGCAAAATTTGGTAGTAGTGAACCTGAAACGTTGGTTGAACATATAAATAGCATCTCTACCTACTTCATGCAGAGAGACAATCCACTCCTCTGCATCATTCCTGGAAAATCATAACTAAGAGTCTCTACTCAACTGGTTTTATGTGGGACTGCTGAAGCTTGTCTCAGATTAACAACAGTCTCTCTCAAGTCAGAGACACCTATCCCCTCAAAAAAGGCAGTTTCCTCTGAGAAGTGTTGAGGACACTAGAGCATGCACCACTATCTTCTGGACCAGCTCCCTGAAACTAAAAACAAAGTGAATGTGGACAGAAGCCACTGGGAGGAACACAGAATGGGGTGTTGTTATTTAACACCAGCCAGCAACCTCGCAGTTTCCATGTCACCCTACTCCCAGTTAACTGTGGGATTAGATAATCTTACGAAAGAGGAGTTTCCCATAAAGAAGTACACTAAGTATATTTAAAGTACAGAAATCTGGTGCATAGTTATGAAAGAGAGACTTCACCTATGACATCAAGAGAAATATACAAAATCACCTATGACATGAAATAAAGTGAGATGTATAAAATCACCTGTGACATGAAATCAAGAGAAATATAGAACATCAATCTTCTATTACTGAACATACATTAATTTTGATGATGTTGGTGAGCTCTATGGATCACAAATCTAAAACATCATTTGTTAATTTAGTACTGAAATAATGAGCATTCATAAAGATACCTTTACAGTAGTAACTACCAACTGGGCACACTGCAACCTAAGCTGTCAGATACCAGCTGATCTTCCACTAAACAGATAAAATAATTGCATTCAATATCCAGAGCTAAGTGACATTGTCAACCAGTGCTATGAAAAAGTAAAACAGAAGTGTTACTTACAGTTAATAGATGCTCCTGTATAGTTCAACATGTATTGATCTGCTACCAGCATCCTTTAAGTTTGCTATATACATGTCCCAACAGCTTCATATTCTCCTTCTGTGCAGCATCTCCAACTCAAACATGGGAAAATACACTGCTATCTTTAAACAGACACTTACTTAATTAGTCTAACCAGGAATGGTACTTTGGATGAGAGGAAAGAAAAGCCACCCCCATTCAACTGCCGATAGATATAACAGAGGAAACACCACATGTTGACCATATAAATGACTGCATTCTCTAATAAGCCAGGAAAAAATGAGAGATGGCTATACAGGAATTACAGCAGCGTGTGCATACAGTGAATTCTCTACTGAATTGATTCCAGCTTAGAAGAGATTGATGTATTTTTCTGACTGACTCTGCTCAAGAGACATGCTTTCGAAACAGTACTTTCAGCCCACAAGCCTTTAGATATCAATCACATCAAGATTTAATCAGTTCAACTTTGGACCAGAATAGCCCCTCATCCTGCAAATCAACCCCTGGAAATATATTTATGTTGGTTTTTTTCCTCCTCAACTGCCTCTATAAACAAGGAAAGTAAAAGATTAGGAAAACAGAAAGCAAAGATCCACTCTCTGAAGACAAAATTCTTCTTAAGACTGCAAACCTCAGACTCCCTGAAGGTGCATTGCAGGCATGGTAGAAATTGATTTAGTGAAAGGCTTATATTAGTTGTTCTCATTGCAAAGTCCCTCCCCTTGCTATAATCAATAATTTAAGCAAAGCCAAGAATCATGTCAGCCAAAATGACCAGGGTAACTTAACTGTCTCTTTCTTGCAGAGCAGAAGCAAAATTAAATTAAAGTCTGAATGGGAATGTATTCTAATTTAAAAATTAATTTGGTCAATCTGCATTGTGCTTTTTGGCTTTCATTTTGAGTAGGGGAGGAGGGATGGGCTCCTTTGTTCATCACTAAAAACTTCTCAGGTTCAGAGAAGTACCCAAAATCCACTTTCAAAAAGTAAAAGAAGCCATAGCCTTAGAGTTATGTGCAAACAAGAAATGTGCTCTACAGAGTTAAAGCTCTTACTTGTGTATTATGACAGTCTTGTCTCTCAGTGCCCTGCAATAATCTCTAAGTTAGTAACTGTTGCAGTGTTTGATATATAAATTGAGCCCTGCAGAATCCCAATTCAAAAGCAACTAAAAACAAAATAATAGGAAAAATGCATTTAGTTAAATTGTGTCACTGTTTAGGACAAAATCGTTTCATTAAGAAACAGTTTCATGAATAGTTCTGAGAAAGACTACTTCAAGGGTTTTGCTTGAAAATCATACTAGGTAATAAATTAGACCAGTGTATCAAATTATGTACATATAAAATAATTAACATAACAAATAACAGTTAAAAACAATCCCTGTAATACAACACCATATAAAAATGGATTAAATGCCCCAGAGACACTATTAGCAGGGAGTTTTTTAAAAATATATGCTACAGATTTGGGGTTGTACTCCCACTCTCCCCCCAAGGATTTCTCATCACTGAAGTATCACAGATAAAACCAGGGCGCAAACTGAAAGACACACACCACTAAGCTTTAGCAATCCAGATCTCAGACACTGTAAGAAACCCACTTAATGTCATTACCTTCAGCTCTGTGGCATCCAGATATTGGACATTTATGACCTAATGCTGAGTACCCAGGGGCTCCATACATCTCAAAACGAAGCAATTGAGTCTTAATAGCAAATATATGTGCTTTCATAGGATTGCTTACAAAAAGGCTTCATGTCCCTTAAGACAGGCCAATATATCCTCTTTCAAGCAGGGACTGAGTTCAGAGCAAGGTCTCTGCAGCATGCCAAGTCCTATCATACATTTCTGGCTCATGGAGATGCTCAGTACTGCTCTGAAAGTAACCATCTTCTCTTGATGCAGCAGCAATGAACCCAAGGCCCACTGCAGCATCATCTATTGCATGTTTTGGTGGTACATGCTATAGGTTTCTGTATATTCAATACCATAACTTGCAACAGCACAGTTGTGACTCAAGGGACCCACAACCCCAATTCAGCCATGTCATTAATTAAAGCTGATTTCAATTTCAATCAGCTAAAGCTGACTTGAGTGAGAACTCAGCACATGAGGAACAAGTGCACTCACTGAGAGACTGCGTCTAAAGGAGACACTAAGTCAGGGAGATTAAAAGAAATACCTACAGATGCAAACATATCAGGGCAGGAACTCAAGGAGTTCCTCCACAGCTGCAGTTACTCTCCTTTTGCTTCTCCCTCCAATGAGTCCCTCCTCTCAGCAAGCCTCCAGGTCACACTCCAATCTTCCAACCCATCCTCCCATCTCACAACTCTCTTGTTCCCCCAAGAGCTTTCTCCTCTGCTGAGAACAGCAGGGAGACCAGCTCACCACTGCTGCTTGGCCCAACACTGGTATCATTGCAGGTGCTCACAAGAACAACCACACGGCCCAAGCTTTGTGTTTCCACTCCGCAGAGTACAAAGAGGCAGGAATCACTTCTGCACAGGAAACCACTCAAACTTTATCAGCCATCCCCAGCTTGTACACCTGGATGAATTGCTGCAAGATCCTCCAAAAACTCGGGGGCCACTGTTAAGACTAGAGACTGATCCGGCTGAGTGGCAATGATGTTCCTCTACCACACCTCCTGCAGCTGAGATAGAGAAGCCCAGAAGATGACAAACCAGCACCCGAACAGGCTGCAAAGAGCTTTGGAGCACACAGAACCAACCTGGAAAAACATACCCTCGTTCTCAGCTTGCCTTAACGAACAGGGGCCTGAACATAAAGAGTCTTCCCCAAGGTAACATTGTTTTTTCCTTCCCTTCCACAGCGATTTCTATATCCATTTCAAAGCATCAATCAGGTGGATTGAAGTTTGGCCTGACTTCTATGCAGCATTCAGAAGTGCTGAGGCAGAGGTTTACTGGATCGATTTTGGTCATAATTTGTTATTACTTGAACAGCTTTATGAAATGGGAGCTTTTTCTTTTTTAGGAGAGGTGGTTAATCTGATATCAGCTTATGGCATCTTTTCTTCTGTGCAACTTCCTGTCTTGCCAGAGAGGACATGCAGGATCCAAAATTACACGTCCATCCCTAAACAACAAACGCTTGAAAAGTTTCCAAAAATAGTTTGTCAAGTTAAGTACCTGACATGATTAAGCTATTCACCACTTCTGAAACTTGAGTTTGCCCTACAGATGCTCAGAAGAGTTTTCCGCTTTGCTACAGCACACAAAAAGCATGCTCTTATATTTCTTAACATTAGACATCAATGTAAACTACATTATGGTGTTAGAGGAAACATGCAGCGCTCTGAACATTCTGTGAACTACTCTACAACCTCCACTCAGGCAGTAGTATGATGCTGGCATTCACTTCCCTGTGCAGTCCTGCCACCACCTCTATTCCCCCATTGCTGCCTTTCACTTTCCTCTGTCAGTATTCCACCGGTTCTGGGAGAAAGCCCTGCATACGTTTGTTTACCCCACAAGTACACATTTTACTGAGTAGAAAATATTAATGTTTAGCAAAGTTCAAAATCGTAGTACTGCATTTATATAAAGCAGCACTAAGATTTTTTTCTGGATTAGGAATTATGTCCTTTATTCATCTAGCACAGAAAGTGTCCCTGAAAAGACAAACATCAAACACGAAATGAAGTATCGAGGGAAAATAACCCAGCTTGTTAGACTCCCATCAAGTGGCCAGAAGCTCAGCTGGAATAAGGTCAAAATCAATGACACTGTGTCAGTCAGGACAGGGCCACATTTGACACTATTTGTAGCCAAAGCACTCAGCTGGCCACAGAAATGCTTTAGTAGCCAAAGCAAAGCCACCATAAGGCAACTGTCTTCGAACTCTATCTCCCCCAGTCCCAGAGCACCCTGGGAGAGATATCATGCTAGGAGAAAGCTCTGTTTACAAAGAATATGACAAACCATCCTAGACCCTTTAGGCACAATATAGCAGAGGTTAAACATAAAGTTATTTTTAAAACAAAGGCAGACACAGAAGACAAACAGATTTAGTTTCTGCACTGCAGGGCAGATGCTTCAGACGCTGTTCATCCAGTTAATTAATCTGTGAGTGTTACTTAATGTACATCCTCCTCAGCCTGCGGTTGCTTCTTCAGAATTCAAGTCCTAGTTCTTGCCTCCTGTCTGTTGCCTGTCTTGGACACCATCAGGCACCTCACTGGACATCAGGAGGGCAGTTTATTCAAGCCCTCTCTAGGGAGGAAAATTAATGGCTCTGATGAACTGAGGAATTGTTCTTTATCTTTGTTAGACAGTTAAGTATGAAACTGCAACCATGACCATACAACACATCCTGGAAAGCCTCTTCCACAGTCCCAAATTCTGGTAATTGCAAACAGAGTTTAAGAGAGCATCACCAGTGTTTAAACATCTATCCTTCCATTTCTGAATTTAAGCATATTAATTCACTTTTAAATACTTATTTTTATTAACTATCCCAATTCAAAAGGGATGGTGGCTGACCATCACTCCTTATTGTGGAATTTTTGGATTTGAATTCAGAGCACTTATCCAAGCATCCAAGATATGGATTTAGGTAGCTCCACTGAGAATCACAGAGTAAACTCAACCTGACTGCCCAAACACAGTGAGCAGCTTCCCTGTGTAACCGATATTGGCAGAGTGTACTCAAGAGAATCACCTTTCAAGGTCAATTTGCTATCAAGTTCAATTTATTTTATGGGCTTCTAAGAGCGGACCCTGATACTGTGAACACCAGGTAACCATGCTGCCTTTTACGTTTTATTTCTTTTTAACTGGCTTACTTTTTCTTCCCTAAAATTCTCTCACAGAGGTAGCTAAGTAAGAGACAGTTAGTTACTCCACATACAGAATGTTACCTACATAAACACTGGGGATATACAGCAAAAGTCACCCTTCCTAGCAGTCAGCAAATGGTGAAGTTTGAGACTATAAAACATGCATTGTTCTTCAGATGTGGTTATCAGTAATATGAAAGATTAAAATAAATACCAGCTCAATATTAAAAGTTGCCAGGCCTTTAGGATGCTTAGCAAGTGTGAACTAGAGCTTCTTATTCGCAAAAGTCTGAAAATTGGGGGTTTACCTAGAACCCTAAAATTGTATAGGTGATGTGTTTTCTCCAGTATTACAGGACTTGTGTTAATCCACAGTGTAAGTGAATGTATTTCTACTACCATAAATCTTTTTCCCCACTCAGGAACATGGAAAACTTGTTCTGTAGCAAATAACATACTTGTTGTCTATATCAGATACGTACTGCAAAGAAGAGTGCTTTTAAGAGGACATCCATTTTAATTTCGTCAAAGACACTGGTTAAAATCAGAGGCAGAACTGACCATTGGTATAAATCTTTCCGACTACTTCATGATTTGCTGTAATTTTTATTGTATTAGAGGGCTATTCTACCCAGATGTACTGTTATTTCAGAATACTGGGCTTTATTTACAAGAACAACACTCCTGATCCCCAAGGGCCAGTCTCATGGCTGTCATTTCTGCACTAGATTGAACTTATTTATTCATAACCAGCTATAAAGCTGCCCTGCTGGATTTGCTCAAAGAGCAGCAGCAGACAGGCATTTGGTATATAGCAGTTGCATACAGCCGCAGCACCCCTGAAAAAGTGAACAATTCTGGTTTTGAACTCCCTCTGATTTCAACCAGAGAGAAGCAAGGTATTCTGTAAGCCAAAGGCTGGGGGGGCTGGGGAGCCAGAGGAGGCTGCTGCCCCTGCACAGTCTTCCACAGCTCTGAAGTGAGGAGGGAGGGTGTAAGACCGCCAGCTCCAAGTACAAGCTCAAAGAAGGGGTTTTACTTTAAAAAATATACAAGGCACCAAAAATATCCACCCTTCGGATATTTTAAAAGGGCCTTCAGTGCTTTTAATGCCTTGAGAGAGAATGCAAGGGAGAAGACACTACACACGTTTTCTCAGGAGGTCAAAACCCACACTTTTACTGGCATAAGTTTAAAGGGCAACATTAACCAAAATAAAGCACTTCACAAAACATTGACTTAGCACATGCTAACCCGAAGAACTTAGGAAAATCCAACCCATCCAGCTCTAAGTTTCCCAAAATATCAAGAAAGGAGACTAGGAGAAGAAGTAAAGAAAGAGAGAGAAAAGGAGAGATTTATAGCTACCACTCAGAGTCTCATGCAATTCCAGCTTCCATGTGTCCAGATGGTAGGGTCTGAACACATGGAGACCACGTCTTTGTTTTTATCTGCTCTGGCTCCCCTGTGGCCACCCCTCCATGTGGGACTTCTGGCCCAGTGGCCACTCTGGGGGCTCTGGGGTGGGGTGAGGGGCAGCGCTTCTAGTGTGCCAGCCATTCTGGGGCTGGGTTAGGGGCTCCAGGGTGTGGTGTGGGGCAGTGCTCTTGGTGTCCAGTGGCTGACAGCTGCTCCAGGGCTGCCCAAGGAGGCTCCAAGGGGCTGGGGTATGGTATGGGATAAGGTACCACCTCACCTTGGTGAAATTTGACCTGTTCCTTCCCTCCCCCACCCCACACTTGAGTTGGTCCAAGTCAATAATTAATATAATAATACAGTGTCTCACAGAGGGTGACTGTCCCAGAGCAAGAAAAACCTGTGGTTCTCTAGCACTGAGTGTCTCACATTTCAGGGTCCTTCCTAATTATGGGGCTATTCCCTGCTCTGAAAGGAGGGGGATTTCTTCAAATTAATATAAAACAGGAAGCAAAAGCAAATTTCAGTTTTCTTCTTCGTTTTGAGGCCAAAAAAAATCCTTTTATTTCCTATAGAATTCTCATTTCTAGTTCATTAGAGATTATTACACAGAGCACTGCACTTTACTATGGAGGAATAATTTTCCACTGAAATAGCTTTTCAGGTGATGCAAAGATTAGGAAATGTGCCTGCCTTCTACAGATGTTCTGGTGAGCTCCTTAAAAAAAAAACAGAAAAGAAAAAATAATAGCAAGCCACAAACAGAAAACAGCTCTAGCATCACCCTCATCTTCCCCTAGGTTTGGGCCTGAGGCATATGCTTTGTTGCTGCTTGCATCACACAGATTCATAAATGTTGGTCAAATTGCTGAATACAGAGAGAGAGAGTGAGAGAGAGAAAGAACGAATTGGTAGGTGGTATAATAACACAAGATGTGTTTCCTTCGAGAACTTTAAAAAGTCTTTGAAGACTAGGCTAAGGAAATTTTCTTGAGAGACATGGAGGAAGCATTCCCCATGATTTAAAACCAGTTCTGGTCCATCTGCAGTTTTAAAACCACCTGGAGCTGGTGTCTGGTTATTCACAAGACTCTCGAAATGACAGCGGATTCAGCTGGATAGAGATAGTAGGTCCCAGAGGAGATGCAGTGCCTGAGGCCAATGGAGGCAAGCCTGCTTGTTTGGGGAAGACTGCCTGTAGTGCTGGGTGTCAATCAGCTCTTGTGGCAAGTGCCTGCCTGTCTCTAGGAACGGCTGCCTGAAAACACATTAGGGCTTGGCATGTGCTAAACATCTCGATGACACCCCATTGCTTTGCTTACTACAGGTCTTTTCTGCTTCTCAAATCACCTCAGACTCTTTTTTCGAGGTACTAAATCTCAGAAGTAAGGTTAGATAGCTGAAAGTGCTCATAAAATGACCTGAAAGTTGAAGTCAATGCAGTTCTTGTCAAGATGTGGATACAGTTAAAATTCTTGGAGAAGAAAGAAGAGTTTACTCAAAACACAATTCTTCTACTGTATTGTGCTTGTGGTGTTCAGTGCCCATTCTTAACAGACTCTATCATATCTGTTCAGCAACGTTAACATGTTTAAATAAGTCAGTTGTTTTGTATCTTTGAGTTGTCTTGTCTCCTCACTGAGAGAGAGGGTCAAGGCTCTTGAAAGCACCTTTTCATTAAACCACATGTACAAGTATCCTGCCCTAAGGAGAGTTCAGGAAGATCCTCAGTGCAATCAATTAAGAGTAAATTTTGCAGAGCTTTTGAATTACCTAACTCCAAAACACATGAAAACAAAACAGTAAAAACACCTCACAAAACAACATTCAGTTTTCCAGGATTTGAATAATGAATTGTGTTAACAGAGGGAAGAGGAAACACAAAACAATTCAGAAGCCCTAAATGAAACGTATTATTTTCAATAGGAGAACTCTCAGGAAAACAGTATTTCTGCGTATTACTAAAGTGCTAAAAACCAATTTCTAGATCAAACACTAATAATTCTCCATATATCTGCTGGACTAAACTCTTAGTTTTATGGATTAACTGTTCTCAAGACTGGGGGATTTCTTCCCTTCACAGAAGTCATATGACAAACTCTACTGCAGATTTTTCTCCTAGATGCCTTTCTCTTTTTGGTCGCTAACATTCATTACTGGAGCATAAATGAAGGGTTGGAGAGCACTGAGGCTGTGAAGATTCCACATGATACTGTCCTCCTAGCCCACATGCAGTGACAGTGAAGAGCCCTGTCCATGCCCAAAAACACTGACCTCTAGGACAGGCATCACCAGGGCTCACTGCACAACTCTTCAGTTGGGAGGGCTTCCCTTTACCCATGTTGGCACACAGGGGCATCATGGACTTAAAGATTACATTAAAAAGACCTGAAAGATCTACCACAGGGGAAAGCACCACATCTCTCTGTATCAGATGTCCTGAGCAGGCTGGGGCAATACCTCCAATAAAGGATGTTTAAATCCAGATCAGACAATCATACGACAGCTGAGATACCACCATTCCTTTCCTTCCAAGGATTTTTCTTCCCGCCTGCTCCTAAACATGGGCTCTCACATCTGCTCCATGGATTCAGAGGGACTAGATACGGACCTTTGGGAATCACTTGGGTTTTCAATCAACCGCCACTGACATAAATGCATTGGATGAATTTTCTGCTTGTAGGAAACTACTACTCTGTCTCCAGCATGACAGAAGGGTAGTAAAGGGTTTTGAGAAGCAGCAAGTGTCATTTGGTTTCCTTCAGAATTTTTAATTCTTCCCCTCACTGTACACCCAAGTTATTTGGTTTTGACCTGGTATGATGAGCAGCGAATTCTTGCTGATTGGCACCACAGTAACTCAAGCAACTCTTGAAAGGGAGACGGAAAAGGCACATGTGATTACAATGCCAATAACTGTTCTTGAGCCTGCCTCAAAAAAGAAAGTTCAGTTCATATATTGAGCTTTTATTTCACCTCTTATTGTAATACTCTTCAAACACCCTTGGAGATACATGAACTTGCCTAGGGACAGCACATTACTCAACTGCAAAAGTTTACAGCCCCTGAGAACAACTAGAAAATTTGCCACTAAATAACTTACTCATTTGGGGGCAAAGAGATATTTGCACCAGTTGTGACTTCTGCTGCTTTCTACACCAGCAGCATTGCTTTTTGCACTTCCTTCCTTTTCAGCCTCATGAAGGAGCCATAGAAGAGCCTGAGAAACCAGCCTGTTCTATCATGTCCAAAAGCCATCCCGGAATCCACAGCAGCTCCCCATTTGATTTCTTAGCTCTCTGTATCAATTGATGGTCTATTTTGGAAAGAAACTATAAACACTTACTGAAACAATTTTATCAGTGTGGAGGTAAATTGAAGATAGCAAATAAGCCCAAGGCACAGATGTCTGTAAATTGCAAGTTGCAACAGCTGGATGTTTTAAGAGTCCATGAATACTTATATATATAGGGATCTTAAAACCAACAATCCAATCCACTATGGCAGGTCCTGTGTCATACTCAGTGCTCTCTGATAGTGACCATGGAGATAAGAAAGAAATACCTCTACCAGTTTGATCTTCAAAGGCAATTTTGAGGTTTTCTAGGTCTTGCTGTTTAACTCTGCTTTTTTCATAGAAACAGAAATCAGATATCTGGACATCTGCTTTTCTATAACTGTCTGTTTATAATACATTTGTTGCTAATATGGTGAATGAAGTGGAGAATTTTAAAAAGCCCTTTATTATTTCTGCTTTAGAAGAGTGGTGAGCTCTGAAAACTTTGTTAATTGACATTTTTTAATTTTTTTTTTCAAGACAAGGAAATCCCCCATACTCATCAGGGGAAAGTTCCCCTTTATTTCCATACTGCAAACAAAACACATCTCAGGTAACACTTCATTACTTGACTAAGTAAACATGCCAACATTTCAAAACAGCTCAAAAAATTCCCCTTCCTGAGTGCTGAATGAGCTCCTATACCATACAGTGGCAATACAGATGTGGGAAGAAAATTTTAAACACATTATTTAAAAAAAGAAACTGCTAACTCTTAGCATCTTAGGACATACCCTTAATTAGATTATTTGGAATTATTCTAATTTAGTTTTTAGTGAAAATAAATTTTCTACCCATAGTTTCTCATTGCCAAACCAGAGGCAAGTACAAAGAAGGTGCTAACAAGCTCAGAGTTAAAGATACCTAAATATCTCTTAGTGACAGTTTCTCCAGAAAATGCTAATAGTGATGTCACACATACTACATCAAGTATCCCAAGAAATAATACTCAAACAGCAACTTTAGTAAACTGAAAAGTTTTTCATTTTGCACGACTTCATAAAAATTTTCTCTCTTAACAGGAAAGATCTGTTACATATCAAAAAGAAGATCAGAAGATCCATAATATGTCACATAGTGGGGATTTCCAGGTTTGATTTTTAAGAAATGCTACACGTTAAAATAAAAATCCCTATTGTCTTAATCATGCATGACTGACATGTAATGCACCTGTGAATCTGGACCATAGTGGCCTTCAAACAGCATATAATCTCTGAAATCATTTAAAATACAAACCATATATGAAGAACTTCTTTAGCCCATGGCACCCTTAAGAATTGGATTGCCTCTCCTCATTTTGACAAAGTTGTACCTTTATATACTGGTCTGAATATGAAAAAATGTGACAAAGTCCATTAACTAGAGTAAATGAGATCTTTAAGTTTTAAAAGTATGTTGTAAAGATGTATTGCAAAAAGCCAAGGCAGTAGTCATCATTACTGAATAAATAAGCCCAGGTATCCAAAATATGAAATGCCATGGCTTCACCTTTTGAGTTACTGTATGGAACTGCTGCAAATGGAAAACAAAACACAGAAATTAAATGCCTCAAGGTGTGGAAGGACTTTCTTTTTTAAAAAAAAGCATCACCAAATGACTGGGGTGGAGTGGGCACACTCACAAAGTTGTGCATTAGAAAAGTAAAAATCTTTGCTCAACCTAAAAATCACTGCTCAGAGAAGTTTGTTTGCTGTGTTTAGGCACTTTAGCATCTTCAGACAACCATGTACCTCTCACAACATGTACACATTGCTCAGTGAAAAGCAATTATTTATAAACTAGTAAGAGGTGCAATTAGCATATTTTTAGGATCCTGTCTATAGCACTCGCTGGGGCCTTTCTTAAAGCCTCTCCAATCAAGCAGGAGGCTGCAAAGCATTCTCAAGCAGACAAGGAGGTGCATGCAAGGCCAGCACTGGTATTTTGATGCAATCACTTCCCCACTGATATTGCTAAGCCATCTCTCTCCCAGCTGAGAAAAGTTAAGCAATGTGTTTTTAAAACAGTGGCTGTAAGGAGCCTTTGTTTGTGTACCTGTTTCATCAGGTGAGCTTGGTGAGGCACTATCCTGGGACAAGGTAGTCCAGCTGGAGTCCTCATCACTTGGGGCCAGGTTTTGAATCCTATGGAGGGCACAATCTGTTTTCGCCCCAGTTTTTGGGTGATCCTTCTTAGTCTCAGGGCTTGATGACACTGTGGCAACCTGGCCATCCTCTGGGCTTGGCAGCTTGTTTTGTTTCCGGGGCAGGACTTCCCCATTGACAATAACAGTAGAAGCCTGGCTGTTGCTTTGTGCAGACTTATCCTCCATTGCAACAAAACCCTGCTCAAGCTCTCTAGCTGATGTCTCTAGATCTGCATAGTAATTCAGGAAGCTCTTGGTCCTCCTTGGCTGCAAAGGTAATATTTCACAGCCAGAGGAATCCTGTGGGATCGGCTCTTTGCCTTCAAACTTCTCAGAAGTTACACTTACGCCCGCAGTGGTACTGAGGTTTTTGTTGGGATCCTGCTGTCCCTGCTCTGCAGCTTTCCTGAGCTGGTTTTCTCCATTCTTCACCAGCTTTATATTGGCAGAGCTGTTCCCCAGAAGGGGCTGAGCTGCTGGATCGGAAAGACCCATGGCTGTCTGAATGTTAGTCAGTGCGTATTTTTTCCTGCATTTCGGAGGAGTGCTGTTCTTGGTCTCTGTGTGCCTAATTTCTGCATTCAGGAGTTCATTATGAGAGGAGCGCAGGTTAAGGGTGTTCGGCGGGGTGGCGGGGCTGTTGCGGTTCACAACGTCCGTCGTGCTGCCGCTTGCCATAAACACTGCCAACGCGTCCACACCAGAATCGACTGGAAAAGCAAAAGAAACAGTCATGAAACACATGCATTATATACACTATTTTGCTAGGGCTTCTGGTAAAGGGATGTAGCACTTTACATAACTGTTTTACAGGAAGAAAATTACCACAACCTAAGTGGGTAAGAGAACAGACAAAAGCTTAGCTTATTTAATAAGGAAAAACAGAGGCAGAAAAAATTACAGAGAGATCATCAGGAAAGCAGAAAGCTTGACCCTATACAAGACAGTTTTAGGGCAGATTTTACATGTCTGATTCTGTTGCAGGCAGGCTCTGGGACAGCAGAGGTGCCCTTTGCCTTCCAGGTAAATGCCTGGAACTCCAGATATCACCCTTACCATAATTTCATTTTAGTATTTCACCTCTACCTCTGATGAGGAGAGAAAGAACTCAAGTGCTTATCATTAGGAAGCAGAAAATTTGAGAAATTTTAAGCAGACTGAAGACAGATGCTGCTCCTTTTTCATCTTAGAGTAGTACTGTTATGGTTAAGTTTGACTGGCTGGTCAGTTGTTGACTCTTAAAACCTGCATTTTCTCTGCTATTTGTCTGTCTTTCTCTCCCCTCCCTCCCCTTTTTTTTTTTTTTTTTTTTTTGAGGAGGAAGAAGGAAGTAAAGGGTCAGGGAATACGAGTAGAAGATTATTTCACAAAGGTGTATTTGATTTCTAGATCAAGGGGGGGGAGGGGGGCAAAATATCCTTCTGTAATTTGATCAACTTTAAAAAAAGAGCTGCTCCAGAGATGGCTCACCATTTCCACATCTCATGAAGTTCAAGCTTAAGGATAAAGCATTCATCCTAGGGCAGAGTACATTAACTCCATCATTAAATAATACTAAGTTTATTCAGGGAACAGATTTTTAGACTATTAAAAATGATCAAAATACATACATTGTTTTAAATTATAATTTGTTCTTGTACTGTCTATTTCTGGCTTCCACTAATCTGTACGAGTACTCCCTGAACATCTCAATTTAAATACAGTAGCAATCACTGTTGTTTGATTTCTGGCAACCAAATTAGAGGCCAATTAATAAATCACTCCTATCTGTGACAACATGAAACACTCTTTCTGTTGTTCCTAATTCTCAGATATCACTGACTGCTTATGTTGCACATAAAAACATATCTGAGGCTTATCCAGGAAGGAAAAGCTGTAATTTGAGCTAGTCAGATCATTCCAGCCGAGTTGTGCTGCATCTTTGTATATCTGATACATGACAGAACCAACTGCTTTACAGATTTACAAGAGACTAAATATATGGGTTTTAAAAGAACATATACATAAACAGAGTGAAAAGGAGGACTTCACAACATTACCTAAATGCAGGCACAGTTGCTAGCATTCCCTCTTTTTTGATGTGCTGTCAAAGCTGCTCACTTTCAAACATCACTCTGGTTCATTTAAAACCAAGCAGATCAATTAATAACATCCTTTGTTCCCTGAATCACCCAACTAGAACAACTTCTAAAACTTGTTAAAAACAGAATTTAAATTAAATTTTACAATTTTTCATGTTTGTCCATTTCTCAAGTCCTGGTCAGTCAGTTTAAACCAATAGCAAATTCTTCAGAAATCAGATCACCCCAAGCACACTGTGCAAAAGCCATCAGCTTAGGTAACAGTTTACGAACATCCTATGGACAATGTCAACTTTAGACACAAGAGACTTAGAAATACAACTACCACAAAATTCAAAGGAACTTTATAAATGACAAATGAACAACTTCTCAGACAAACACATCATTTACACATAACTCTCTGAATCTTACCTAAAACCAACCAGGTCTAATGCAAGCAAGGTCACATCTGATCATATATAATGTTACCAAAGAACATGTTTTACATGAAATGACCTCTGTATACAGACTGGCTCCTTTGGATTTTTTCTGAATCAGTTAAAAGTCTGACAATGTGAAAGTCACATAAAAGAATAAAGTAATAGGACGGGATGATTTCCACCAACCACTTGACCTTTAGAACTTATGGAATTGCACAGTATCTAGGGATTTCACTAGATTATATTTTACTTTATGCTTCAGCAAATCAAAACAAGCATTTACATTTTTCACCAATAAATACAACTGCCACAATATGGAACAAGACTGAATTTTATTCTTCTCCTTTGTTACAAGTGAATACTTCATGCAATGTTTGCCACTATTTTTATGACTAAATAAATTTCTTAAAAAATAATCTTCCTAGATAAAGCTTAAGTATTTGCCTGCCAGCTTATCTTTAGACAGTCCCCTGCTGTTATCATTTTACTGATCAAAAACAGTGCTAAGAATAAGCCCCTAGAAACATTGCGACAAAATGTATTATGTTTTATTAATCTGCTTGATAAAGGTACTCCATTGACTTACAATGAACATTGGCACATTGACCAATGACTGAGACAAAGACCTAAGGAGTCTTTGCAACCCATACAGTGTTTGTGAGTTGGATGTTAAGTTGGGTTGGTGTATGACCATAAACAAAAATGTCAAAATGAATCTCTTACTAGACACTATCTCCTCTCCTGACCCCATTTCATGTGATCCATTGACCAAATCATCATGATCAGACGATCAATGAACATGCAAACAGCAGCACAAGGCATGCACAGAGTGGAACAGGCTGTTCTCTCAAGGGCCAAGAGCCTGCTCGCTGGCTGTCACCCTGTATGCCAGCCAGCCTCTGGAATGCACGGAGCCAGCTTCCCTCTGCTCGTGGAAGGAGACACAGAGGTGAGAAAAAGAGGGGTGGAAAGAGAAAAAGAGGTAAAAAGAGAACAAGAAATACAGATGGGAAAGGGCAGGTCTTGCATCTCAAGGGTAGAAGTTGCTACCAGACTAGGACTAACTAAAGTGCTGGAAAATGTTGGAGTGCAAGGAAACACTTAAGCGCATTGAAGAAAACCTAAACTGCATAGTAGAACAGTGTAAGGAAGAAGAGCAATATTCTGTCCCTCCTCCTCTATACAGGACATAATGATGCTCAAAACACATCACTTTTCCCTGAGGAAGCACATCCCAACTTTCTAATTAAAAACGTCAAGAAAATGCAAATTCTTCACATACCTGCCATTTCAAGCCTGAAATTCTAAATCACTGACTTCCCAAATCTTTTATTTTGTCTCTCCCACTTGACCCTGCCTCCTTTGCTCAGGGTACCTAACTCAGTCTGGTGCTGTGCCTCTCACCAGCTAGCCAACACCATGTTCCAGGGCTCCTGCACCCAGGACTGCCATAGGCAGACTCCACAGCCCCTCTCAGGTAGCTCTTTGTGCTGCCTGGCCACCAGCAAGGACAATGCTACTGGCACAGGGCACCACATTTTCAGCTCCTCTGCCTTCTGCTGAAAAGAAAACACAAACAGACAACCAGGCCAGGAATCACTGTGTTGATACATATATCTCAACCGCAGTGGGTAAACATCTGTAAGTTCTGAGTGAGTAAAAGTAGGGTATTATACTACAAAATATCGGACTCGGATGAAAAACTAACAGTAATTAGGACATTGTCATTACTGGGAATAATAACATTATTAAATTGTTGGTGCTTCAAGACAGCAGTTAGGTAGAAGATCTGTCATAGCAATTCATTAAGAGTTTTAACTTGTTAATGTTTTAGAAGAAATCGCAGTCTCAACTGCATACTTCTAATATTTAGAAACTTACCTAGAGATATAGATTAATATATTTTTACCATTATAATGTGTTTAACACAGACTAGTGCCAATTTTCTAAGCATCATAATAATAGAAATAATGCCATTACCTCAATAGCTTTTATTGATGTTTTTCAATTTTGTTGTGTTTACCGTTTAATGACTTTTTTGCATTGTATTGTCTACAGGAAGTTTTTAAAAAGCTGAAGAGAGAATTTATTCAAGAAGGCATTGTTAAGAAGAAAAGAAAGTGCTTGCTCTTTTTCGTGTATAAGTGAGAAATGAAACCGAAATATGGGCCTGGAAAGAAGAAGAAAAATAAGAGGAAAGTTTCACATATTTGCATAGCAGAATCTTTTAAAGGACATCTGACCTGGAAGTACTTCTGACATGGCTCACGGGGCGTTCAGCAATGCATCAGGAAATAGATTATAATTTGAAATCTGAAAAGAGGGATCATTTAAGAATTAAAACCAAAGGAAGACACAAAAGAAAAATACCACATTTCAGAAGCTCCTGAGAGATGTTAAGCATTCTAAACAAAGCCCACAACATTACAGTGACGATCTTTTAAGCTTTCAATGATATTTGACAGTCACTAAAAGTGTGGGAGAGGCTAGTCTACAGCAACAAGAACATGTAATTAAAAATAACTATTATATTTTTGTTAATGTACACTTTACTTGGAGAACAAGTTCAAAACTATTCTCCAGTTTTAGCCAACATACTGTAGTAAAAACTTCAATACATTAGAAAATATGAGGTTTTTCCCAATTAACCAGCTACAGCTTACTCAGGAAACCACAGCAGCATTGGTAAAAGTAAACAAAGCAATAAGGGAAGTTCACATGAAAATTTGCAGAATGAGATCTAGCATATGAACCTAAGAAGCATAGTCTGCAGGGTTGATCCCACAGGAGGGAATCATAAAAAGAAAGCTAAGCAGTAAGTTCCTGTATGGGACCTTTCCTGGTCATCTTCTTATAAGTAAACATTTTGCCTTGAAGTCTCTGTTTTGGGTATGAATGACACAGAGTGGGAAATAAGGTAGTTCTATGCACTTAGGAATATTTTTTGCCACTGCATCTAGGAAACGTAGGAAAGAAATAACAGAAACTTTTTCATAAAGCAGATTTTCTTTCTGCAAGGGTATCTGTTGAGTACAAAACATTTAATGACAAATTCGTGCCTTGAAGTTACAGCCTCAGGTCTTATACGCTTTGGCTCTAGTTAAAACCTAAAGCAGCTTGAGAGAATGCCTTCATTATGCAAGGATTAATGCTCAACACTAGCTAACTTCCTTCACTTCAAAGGATGAATTCCAACGTTAAAACATTCATTCTTAAACTACGACCAGGTAAATGGTAATAGTTAAACAGATGTCAGCCAAAAGCAGTCTAAGAAAGTCTAGATTTACATTATTGTAGCTGAAATCAGAATCAAGATTAGAAGCTTTCTTAGTGTCAAGTGCCATCATGCTCCTTCTTACCTAGATATCCACACAAATTCCCGGTGACATCTAACACTTTTATAAGGAAAAAGGAAGGAAAATACTCAAATGAAGGGCTGTGGTAGATCAGAGCAACTGATAATGTGCTTACAGCCAGTGATTTTCTTCTTGCTGCTCCCTCTGGACATCTCTGTTGGACAGAGCTTGGAAACTAGAAAGTTCAGCAAAGCCATGAAAGCAAATAACAATGGTGGGCAGAGCAGTTTGGGGAAATCAAGAACAGGGAAGGAGCAGGACTGCAAGCACCTTGCACACGTGCTCACAAATCTATCTGCAAACTCCTCCACACAAACCTCAGAGCGTTGAGGATGGGAAGGACCTCTCCAGATCATCTAATATGATGCCTCTGCCTAAGCAGGGAACCGCTGCTGCCCTCTCTACTCCAACCTGGATCTGTCCTCACATCAGAATAAAATCATCACTTCAACCTGCTTGCTAAATGAAGCTTCTCCCATTTCCAGCTATTTCCTGCTTCACCTAGTCCTACTGAAATCACCATCTGGTAATCAGCTTCTGTCCTAGCTCTTCCATTCCCAAGAGGCACCCTGCCAGCCCCTGCTGCCACAATAATGACATTTCTCCTTTTAGAGCTAATCATGCTGCCAACCAACTGCAACAGCCTAGCAGCAGCACTGTTTCTGTTCTAGTGATGTTCTTATTGATGGAAATCCATAATGCTGATCTGTCTTTATATGGTGTTATTGAGGGAGAAAACTTTCAGATGAGTTCTAGCACCCAACTGGAATATACCTTCCCATTTGCCATGTTTTTCCTTCCCACTTCCCACAATGCCAGTCAAATTCCTGATCCAGCAAAAATTCGGAGACAGATGCCTGTCAGAATCAGAATCTAACAGATACAAAGGAAGAAGACAAACAATAAAAAAACCCCACAATAATGACAAAAAGAAACAGGCTAAATCCACTGCTCCTATGCTTATAATTTTATTAAGACAAACATATCTAAATAATCAGTGTATATTTGACTATCAGACTGAAACTCTATATTGCAAATGGCCTGGGTCATCTTATGCTACTAGAGTATTCTTAAATCAAGTAATCACTTTAAGAAATAAAGAGCAATTCTTTCATTTATATAAGGCATAACCATGACATGCAATTACGACTAATCCCGCATTTAGCAAGGGAAAAAACAAGATGGCATATTAAGTCTTTTCCAAATTCAATTTTCTCCCTTTAGTTAGATTTTCCCCTGTGTGTAGAATAAAACAGTCTGGCAGGCAAAACCAGTGTTGTCACAGCAAGAAGATGGAGTGCATTTTATCTACTGGATACTCGTGAGCACAGATAATAAGACCTTCTGTCATTGGATCTATATGTTCACAGCAACATTTCTAAGTAAACGTCTATAATTTTTCTAATCCTGTTGTGCAAATGAAACTCCTGAGCCTTAACATTTCCTTTTTTTAATTGATGTATAAATTACTCAATCTCTACAATAAAGATCACAACTCAGACTTATTTGCTAATTTACAAATAAACCTACTTTAAATGCACATGCTAGTACAGGGCACAAGCATAAACTTCATTCTCTCTTAAACAGACAGACAAACTCAGAAACTGTAACTTAAATTCCTGCAACTCAGATGACCAATAAAGCAAGAAGGACGTGGTCTTCCATATCCTACCACTTCAATCTCAAATGCCATCCCAAAATAACTTACCAAGTCTGAAGATAAACAATGTGTAATCAAACCTGATCAGAATTACCAAAATCAAGCATAATGTCATACAAAACAGAAGGTTAGGATAAGCTATCTCAACAAAAAAAAATGGTAGCCAAAATGTTTTGTAGGCCAGGCAGCCTAACCATATACTTAATGGAGTATTAGAAAGGAACCAAAGGCCAGATTTGGCACATAAAATGACTTAGACTGACTCAGACTGATTTCAGACCAGGGATTTTTCAGCCCTACATAAATTAAACTTTGATCATTTGTCAGCTTGTAAATCAGGAACCAGAACCACTCCGATCATCAAAAGATGATCAATTTGGCAACAGGGTTAAGGAAACCCACAGGGTCCTGCACCAGCTTTCCAGTTGTTTGTAGCGGCACCAGCTCAACCCCAAGCTCTTTGATCAGGAGACACAGGTAGCAAAAGGAGGAAAGACATTAAGCATAGGTCACAGCATTATTAACAGAAGGAGCAAGAATGTTAACTGAACCACTGTCAGATGCAATGGTAGATTAAATTCCAGCACAGGTGCCATGCTGCACACACCCACACAAAAATTAATCAGATAACTACCTCCCACACATCTTGCCTGTGGTCCCCCTATTTGCAGCTTGCAAACACTCACAGTTCCTGCAAAGCCTGGAAACAACACTGCATACTCCTGAGAACAATGTGCTTCTCCAAGAACAACTAACTGCATGCACATAAATGCAGACACTTCCATTTCTCTTTTTAAACTAATTTATTTCAAACTTCTGATGGCCTGGCATCATGATTTCACCTGCTACAACTTCATCTGCCCTCTGAACTACATGTTATAAATCTGTGGCTAGTCAGACATTAAGCTTTTATCAATCAAGGTTATCCAGAAATGTTTTTCCCCTCAGATTACTCAGACTGGTAGCAATAGTTTTGAGCCATCTTTTATCACTGACTCATAGTTGAGATCTTATAACGCATTAGCATTCTACACCAAAATTTTTTTTTCTTTACTGTAAAGTTGCACTTAGTATAAAATTGGGCTCTAGAGATGAAAATCTGAAAATGAAAAAAATGGAGAATAATCTTTTAGTAAAGTCTCTACAATTCTATATGGAAAGAAAAAAAGAATAAAAATATATGTCTATCAAAAGTATCAATACAAAGAGAACCTCTAACGTAATTAATTCCTAACTGTTTGTAAGTAATTTCAAAATGCTACCAGTAAGCTGAGACCAGTGAACAAAAATAAAAAGTCCAAGTCTCAGTTATGTGCAAGAGCAGTAGAGTGATTTGCATAATGAGACTATCCCAGCTCTCAAGGAGAGCAAATTAAGATTTTGCATATTGAAAAGATTGCTTGTGTTCCACATACTTTAAAAACATTCTGTATCTCACGTAGGTAAGGTTATTACATCTATGCACTTTTAACTACATCTGGTAAAACTGTCTTAAAATTGGACTCACATGTCCTACCCACATATCCCTTGCTTCCAGTAATGGAACAGAGCACAGACTACAAAAAGGTCTTGACATTTCTAGTCAGTTTTTTCATCAAAAGCTGCACTGAAATAAGACTCATTACACAAAGACATACATTTCAGCAAGTCTGAAAAGTGCCTGCAAAACTACTTTTTGTAGCTTTTAGCTATTATTGTCTTCAACCAAACTTCAGTGGACAAATCAGAAGTATTTCAAAACATACAAATAGTTTATAAACCAAGTCTTACAGTACTGCTTAGGTTGACAGAACACTATAGAGATGACTAAAACAGCCATACCCTACCGTAACTCTCCCAGTGTCATTATGGTACTAGAATACAGAAATAACTTTAATCCTGGCCTAATGCAGCTCCTTGAGAAGGCTGTTGTACTACGCTGAGAAACCTCTACCCATAGTGCCCATATATAAAACAAAACCACATGCTTGTAAATGAAATCGAAGTATCATATTTGCTTTATGGTCCCCATAAACTAAACAAATCAATCCATAATAAAGTGGAAGGAGCACATAACAAAAAAGCAACTGCACTTACTGGCATTTATATTAATTACACTGAAGTGTGGTTAAAAGTAGATTCAGTTTCAACAAACAGCAAACTTGGCTGTAGAAGACATTGAACAAGTGGAAAAAACAAACTACTAGTATTACTGGCCTGCAGCAAGGAATCTCGAGTTCTTGACATGCTAGCCAAAATTCTCTGCTTCTCTTTCTTATCTGCTAACTCATAGATCTTCACAAGGCACTTGAACACCAAAGGAACTAGAGTTCCTGTGAGAGGGGACAAACACATGATTCAAATCCAGTATCGTGGTGGTTCTCCATGAACATACACAATCCCAACTGGAGCTACAAGTCAGAGACTGAAATGGTTAATGGGCTTAAACATTTTTAAGATCACCAAAAGACTTTTATCCACTGTAACAAACTGCAAATACACAGCCGCACATCTACCAAAGTCGTCCCTGAATATGCCTCCTAATTTGGACTTGGAAAGGACCTTGAGATAAGGTAAGATAAGATAGGATGAGGGGTTACTGCTGTCCAACTATCCCAGGTCAAAGAAGAATGTATCCACAAGTGTAAGAGCTTGAACTGCTAACATTCGAATACCTGCAGTAACTGCCCAGGCGCTGTAGGAGCCTGGTACTGATGGCTCAAACACTTGGATGACTGCTTTGTTAGTGATGCACAGAGTGGCCTCCCAGGTCCAAAAGGGCCTGCATACCTGAAGCTACAAACTGGACTTCCAGGTAAGGGAAGAGGCTGATAAGAGTCAAATTCTATGAGACAGAATAGTCCTTCTTATGCCAACATTCTCCCTTACGTGATGACCATAACGGGCCAGGATCAATTCAACTACACTGACAGCTGCAGCATCTTAGAATGTCTCAAACACTCATGAAATGTCCCATGATCCAGTATTACATCATCCAGGAGAGGTACAAGGGGGCGTTTCCACCCAGCCTCTGCACAATATAAACCCCATGAAACAAGAGTTTTGTGGACTCTTTCCCTCCACCACTTGATAGGTACAGTCTGCAACCACTGAGAAGTCCAAAAGAAGAGGACCAACGGGATGTCGTTGGAATCTACAGAGTAGTGATATCTTTTTTCTAATTAATCTGTTTCTCTGTCACTCTCTTTCTCCCCCCCTCCCCTTTCCCCTATCTCTCTCTCCTTCCTTGAGCTTGTCATTAACTGTTAAATAAAATCCATACTGTTGACTTCGGCATATGGTCTCATTTGCACCCTAATTCAGGCAGAGGCATCTCTCTAATAATTTTAATAATTGGATCGTAACACCTTCAGCTTCCACCTCTGATTCCACCCTGAAGAAGAAGAAATGGACCTGTCAGAGCTCTGGGATAGGGGTACTATTTAACTATGCTAAGAAATAAACACAGAAGCGACAATATGCATTCAGAGTACTACACAGTCTTTAAAGAAAGCTTTTTATCTGCAGGCTCTGAGTCAGCTCCTATCTGTGGACACCAGCACATGCTTTGGGGCTTCACCAGGATCACCCAAGAGGCTGATGAAGTTCTTGTGCCAGTCTCCACACAGCTTCCTAGGAAAGGCAGAAAACCATACAAGAGAAGCTTTAATGGGGAGAGCAACATATGTGTCACTGGGTACTTTGGCAATTTTCACTCCATCAGTCATCTGTATTCCTGCCTTTTCCTCAGCCATTATGTGGAGCTTTACAAGCAACTTTACTGAAAACCATCCCTGCAGAGTATGGTCTGAGCAGTGCTAAAGTTTGAGTCTCATTTATACCAAGATGTCTTTCCCTGGAAAGCGAAGGTCAGGAGATACAGGGCAGGATACTGCAGACATAGAAT
This sequence comes from Corapipo altera, assembly GCF_003945725.1. Lineage (NCBI taxonomy): Eukaryota > Metazoa > Chordata > Aves > Passeriformes > Pipridae > Corapipo > Corapipo altera. The sequence continues at coordinate 15,127,879 of NW_020884886.1, forward strand.
TTTACTGGGATGCTTCTACCATGAATTGCATGGCAGATACACTCCTCCCTGGGGTTAGGGTGCCTCTTTGGGTGAGTTCCCTGTTACTCTAGAAAAGGTTCCAAGCCCACAGAGCCACACCACGGTACACATTCACATCACCTCACCTTGGGCTAATATTAGCACCATAATTACCAGCACTGGCTGCAAGACTGGAATTTTGGGTTTCTTTCAGCAGTTTGCTGTTATTTACAATGTCATCATTCTCACATTTGTTTCCTTACTTCACTGCAGTGAAGTGAAGACTTTCCAGCAGTTTCATGAAACAAGAGCCCCCTTGCAAGCCCAGTAGCAAGGGTCTGCCCCAGTCCAAAGAAGGGCACAGTTGGGCACTCCTTGGGAAGCTGAAGAGAAAGAGGCAGAGCAGGATTTTGAGTTCCTGGAGGGAAATCAAACTCCAAAATTATAAAATCAACCCTTCTCTCTCTGCCCTCAAGCATTCTGAATTATTTATAAAAGCAGCTTAAGCATGGGAGATGATCATGAAAAGCCAAGACTCAAACCTCTCCCATCTGCAGTCCAAGGGAGTGCCATTTCACGAGGGATGTTTCCTTTCATCGTCATTCTTGATTTATGAACACTTCAGAAAAACAGTATTTCCCAAAAAAAGTTTGCTTGGGACAAAAAAGTCACCCTCCAAGAGAAGTTTCTGAAATAAAACTTCAGTCAGGTCTAATAATTACACTGACATAATCACATCAATAAACCATTCCACAGGGAACCTAGTCTGAGTCACTTTAAATAAAAGGTGTCTAACCGTTCAAAAAGAAATATAAGTCCACCTCTACCTGACACAAATCAAGAAGATGACTTAAAGGTCAGAGATGTGGTACAACTGCCTGTGGGCAGCGAGGGCTGGTCTTAAAATTCCACGTTCAAGTGGGTCCTGCCCTCCCAGAGGATGCTGACGTGCTACGCCAGGACTGCACGTCCACCCTGGCACAGTCCCAAAGTTAGCAAGTGCTGAAAACTACCACCCACATATTCCTGCACTATCCCACTTCCAATGTCCTCTGAAAAATGGTTTTTTTTTCTTAAAGCATCTCACAAAACTCTGTACGTTGTTATTATTATTTTTGTTGTTGTTATGCTGTGGACAATATATGCATGGACAAATCCTGGAGAAAAAAAAGGTTTTTTTCCAGACATACAAAACCTTTTACTCTGTGCAAAGAGAAAAATTTTTTAGTATGAAGGAAAACTTGAGGCTACCTAAACAACACAAACAGAACCACGTTTTCACAAGAGCTGCTGCAGTCAATTCAGAAAAGTGGGGTTTGTGAACAAATATTAGAAAAACATAAATAAAAATGAAGCTCGGGAGAAATTAATGAAAGAAGTCTGTTTACAAAATCTAGCTCAGTAGCTGGAGACTGTACATCCTTAGTCTTTATTTTTTCACAAGAAAAATACAGAAAACAAAAGAAAAGCCAACAAAATAGCACACGAGGGAGTGTTAAGTCAGGACAAGAGGTGTTATTCAGAGTCAGGGATACACCCAAGACTGCTTTACTTGTTAACAGTAACCAAGGGAGACCACTGTTCTTTAATTACATTTTTTAAAAGTCTAAACTAGTAGGCACCCATTAAATTCTAAGTTTTCCACACCTCCCTATTTCATAACCTTCTGTAAGTGTATAGGAAATACATTTCCCAGCACTGGGCTTCAAATAAACCATTTTCTATTTAAACTGTTATGTGTTTCTTCGATTAAAAAACCTCTTGCTATTTTCCTAAGACCACACACTTATATTAATTAAATCTATGAAATCATTCAACAAAACAGTCAATGCTATAAATGGATAAAATATTAGCTTACCACCAAAGAAAACAATACAACTGCTATACTCCACACATACCTAATTCTCCCCTTCACATTTATTTAGGAATATGCATATGTACAGACAGAAGATAAATTAGGGACTAAAGCTTAAGGCTGCACCAAGTCCTTGATTTACATTAAGACTGCAACAACTGTGAATGTGTAATACAATAGCTGAGATGGTGCAATTACTCACTATTTATGCAAAGAAAACAAAAGTAAAACTATGTATTTTACCAGCACTTTCATCAAGATCTAATCTGCTTTCAGAGATTTCATTATGATCCACATTTCCCAAATACTGGCCAATTTCAATACCATTACTGTTGGATGTCCAAAACACCTATGCTATGTTAGGAAGCTGCACAAATCATACCGTAACAAAAGCAAAAACCAAAGAAAGTTTTCTGGCTTAAAAACCCTGACAGTTTAAGGAAAGGGAAAACTTATCTTAACAAAAGCATAAAGCAATCATGAAGTAGGTATTTTGATATCTCTATTCACAAACTGAAGGAATTCTGGTGCCAATTCATTCTGATGCAAGTTTTGGCCCTGGTAGATGATAGGAGACCCAGGGTTTCCCCAGGCAAACAATTCCACTTCTTCACTGTCTGCAACTGTTCAACTAGACTACAGGAAAAACATTTTAGACTCTTTTGGTAAGAATCTAATGCTCATTACTTGTTCTCTCTAAGCAGGAATGGATTTGATTAGATACTTCTACACTAGATAATTTTAAAGCTCTGAGCTTCAAGCCTAGGCATGGGATGTAAAATATCATGTCCAGCCATATGCCGAGTGGAAATGTTGGAAGGCCAGTGTCTAGATTTAATGTCAAGTGATTCCAACAGATCAGTCCAACTCAGTACTCTAGTATTTGACCATCAAAGATCTGTCAAAACTGTAACAACCATTTATTTCCTCCATTCTAGTACAGACAGTATCCCTCAAAAAACTCCTTGGAAACTTAGTATCTAAGTTGGCTTTAATACACCATTTTAACATACCTTCATGACATCTATGACTAGTGTGCAGCAGAGAATAACCATGCCTTAGTAAGTCCTAGGATTTAGCCTTGTGGTTAGAAAAAATCCCACAAAGTCAAGTTCTGAATACAGGATCTCACCATGCAGCTCCTCTTGTCCAATGGCAAAGCCACTATAGGAAGTCCCTGTCCTGCCACAGCTGTAAACTCTCACTGCAGTTTCCTCCTTGCATCAGCCAACACAAGTATGCGTGGAGCTGGGTTTCAAAGAAGTTTTTTAAGAAAAAGAAAGAAAAATACAGAAGTGAGAGCTTACCAAGCTGGCTCTGACACTAAGAAAAGCCATATGGGATCATATTCTTTGCTACAGCAGGAGGAAGGGTGAATACTGAAGTTAGCCTACTACAACTTCACCTCAGCAGTCTGAGGGATCAATTGAAAGTGCACGAGGACCAGCAGCAGCCTTTTGGAGGTGGTACACTACCCCACACAGCTCTCCAGCAGCATCACATCAGCTCATTTCCCACAGTCTGCACTGTGAAACCACTGCACTATGCTGGCTGATAGAAGGAGAGAGGTGATAAATTTTAGGAGCTGCCTTTGCACTTTTACAGAAGACAACCTTCAGTAAGAGTTGATATAACATAATACAATAGGATACAATTCAGAGGAAAAAACAAGTGACTCATATTGAACTCAAGCATGTAAATAATCTGAACTGGAGATGTTAGTTGCAGTGTGTAAGCAAGTGAAGCTACAGTGCACAGTGACTTTTTAGGATGAACTCAAGTAGTTTGTTAATTTGAAGGTATCTGGTACTGAAAACCCAGGATGAAAGTGAAGAGGAATAGCAGCTAACCTTGGAACCCTATAATAAATGAAGCTGGAGAACTTGAACACAAAACACAGCACAGAACACAGCATACCGCATTAGATTTGGTCAAGTCACAGGGCAAGCTGCTTTCTAAACTTCTATAAAACACCTCTGCAGTTTAAACATAGATCAATATACTTACCATTTGGGTACACACACAGGAAGGCTGGCATTGATTAGAATATGTCAGCATTCTTTATAAATACTATTTCAAAACTTAAAGGCTTAGCAGCCTTTAAATATAATAAAGCAACAAATAAATTAGACCAACTGCATACATACATGAGCTGCTTGGCCGATAGTGAGCCCCTGGGTACCGTCTGCCCATAGTGCCAGTCAGCACATCACCACACACTGTCAGCTGCTTTCCAAGTACAGATCGAAATTCTTAACTGAGGGAGAAAAAAAAAAGTGAAGATTTAGTACAACAGCTGTATCTTTTTCATTAAAATGCTAATGACCCCTACAAATTTCAGGATAACTACATCTATAAATTATTCACAGTCACGTTGTCAGAGGAGATGAACTGTTGTGCTGTACATGCAGCACAAATTTATTATTAGTGGTTGTCCTTCATTAATAAGCTCACATAAATTTTGAGGCACAAAGAAGTCTCAAGTCATACTGTAGCTTCTTTTGGCCCACGATACTGACTAAACAACAAACACTGTAAGAGTTTGCTTTTGGTTTTTAATAGAGTTAGCCAGTAGGTGAGATTTAATAACAATGTCGTCTTAAATTCTGTGAAGCAACTGTTAAGCAACAAGTTTATGAACAGTTTGCCATAGAAGCAAAACTTATCTGTGCTACGTAACATTGATCACTTTGAATATGTCCCTAAAAAACACAGTGTCTTTACAGGAATGCAGGATATTGACTTGTACATCAATTTTCTTGAAGTATCAAAACAGCAATCAAACAAGGAAATGCATGGTACATCTTATGGTCAGTTTGGAATAACAAATTGAAAGTCTTAATTGAAATGCTATTGAACCCGTCAAATTATTAGCATAAAATGTTTTAATCTAAAAACAAGTCCCATTGTATCTTTCTTCTGTGCAGGATTTGTAGTAAAATATGTATTTCAGCTGCTTTTCAGCTTTACCTTTTTCTTAGTCTACCTGAATAGCCTTCATATTCCCAGATGTCTTCCAATATATATTGCATGTAAACCACACAATTTGTAAAGCTACATTTCCTCTTATTTCGTTCTCTCCCTTGCTAGAAAGACCAAGGAAAGCAACAAATTCTGAGGAGTGTTTTTCCTAATTCATTAAGGATTTTTACTGTCTCAGGCTGCAGCTACAAGAACATACTTGTTCTATCCAGAAAATAGAGATATCAGGACAGAGATGAAATAGCACTGCACCAAAACTGGGAGAGTTCCACAAATCTTCAGACATGTCAGTTCCCCGCCTGAGTTCCTGAATTAGATAAGCCTTTTATATATATTGGCATCTATGCAATTCTCTGGTGAACTGGTCTGGGAGCCAACACAGCTGAAAACTCCATATACAGACATATTTTCAGTCAGCTTAGGCTCCTGAACTGGTTCATGGTGGTTGCACGAGCATCGGTAGCTAGTGAGGGCAAGTGGAAAGAACGAGACCATGGCAGTCTGAGTTTAAAATGACTTAAAATGCATTTGCATAACATTGCTACAGCCTCTGTAAATTACTTCTGAAACAGACACCTACAAGCCTGCATAACTGACAGTGCAAAAAACAGGTAAAGACCTCCATTATTTTCCAAATCAGTGCTAACAAAGCATGTCCTGTTCAACTCCCCTCAATGGAGAAAGTTCAGTCAATCAATGAGACAGTACTCTCCTGTCACTAAAAGAATTCCGGTTGTTAAGATGAAAAGTGAGTGGTAAGCGGTAAAATTAACATTCAGTCAAAAACTCCTGCATTTCTTTTGCAGGGCAATATGGGACAACTCCTTGCCATGGGTCAAACAGATCTTTTCAAATTTCTGTGGTGGCCTACTAATTCAACACATGTTGTACAAGGAAAAAAGCTGCAGATGGCTGCTTCCCCTTTCCTGGTCTATAGGAATAAAACTAAAAATACACACTTATTAGTAGAAAAAAGCTAAGTCTTTTCTCATCCCAAATAATTCATAACAAAAGACATCAGAACAGTCTTTAGCTGTGCAAGGATAAAAAAACATTTACTAAGGGGAAAACAAAAACTGTAACCGGATGACAGTATTTACAATTCTTTTCCCTAACTTGTGAAAAAATTCAATCAGTATGTATGGAGCTGCAAGATTACTCATTTTTCATAAATGCATTCCTGTCTTTCTAGAACGTGTACACTCTTCCAAAGCTATAACACTATCTAAATTATATCAAATATTTGTCTACATTTGAGGCACACTATTCCTTCCCTACCTAGTATCATTGCCTTCTGCACCATACCATAACAAAATATCCTAACAGATATAAATTAAGAATCCTAAACTTCACAATTACGCTCTCAAACAACTTAAGCACAGCATGGTCCTCCTGAAGTAGAGTGCCCACTGTGGGAACAAACCACTCTTTGGAGAAGTCAGGTGGGGACCAAAAGGTATGACCATTTTTATATATCCTATTTTAAAACCCTAGAAATCTCAGTGGAAAAGACAACATAAAGATATATTCTCATTATAGCAAAAGTTTCATCAGTTACTGTATAAAACAGCAACTTCAAAGATTTACAACCTGGATTAAGGCCAACTATCAAAAGCCAATTTAGAAGTAAGTGCCACACACTAAGTGAAGTTAAACTGCACTGCAAAATAATACTGATACTGGGTTGTACATATCAGCAGGGACATACCTAGATCTTGAATGAAGACGCTGCTTGCATTTTGTTGGTTTTTTTGCGGTTTTTTTTTTGGGGGGGGGGGGGTTTGTTTTGTTTTAGTTTTAGTTTGTTTTGGTTTTTTCCCCCAAGAACCATTTTTGAATTGTGACCAGACTAGCCAAAACGGCCTGCCTTTTCTTTAAGCACATCCACTGAGATGAATCTCAAGGGCATTTCTGGATTTCAGCAAGCTCAGGGAACTCTCACAGAAAGGTAGGTGACCTTGTTGGTATCCAAATGCCATAGCTACAAGCATCTGAAAACTAGCACTTATTTTCCATATACATCCATAAGAATGATAAACAAAATGGAAGGAGGTCTCAAATACTGTTTTCAAAAAGTACAAGTATCATGCATGTACAAGTTTGGGTTTGGTTTTGTCTTTAAATGTACATGACTTAGATATCCAAACCTGCACATAAATCTGAGTTAAACCTGAATGTACCTAATATGTCAGATCAGGTCTTCTTATTAGTTTTTAACATTTGTTTCGTAAAATATGTGTTTTGTAACAGCTTTCTGTGTTTTTTTGCGTATTATTCTACTTCAAAATTGCTTTAAACATGTTTTATAGTGATTTTTACAACTTCATAGTTAATTTTAAAACTACACATACACCATGGAGTTTGTATATGTAGTACAATGGACATATAGCCTTATGACTTCTCTTCAAGACATAACTTGACAGAGCTCTGCCTGAAGGGGTTTGTTGGTTTTTTTGTTCACTTCTGATAATCTTCTCTGATTAGTTTCAGGTGACCAGCCCCACGATGCAGCAGTTACAAACAACCATGGAAACAAAACCTGAGCCCTACCACTGCATACCTGCCACCCAGGGCAGCACTGGAAAGCATTACCCACTTCACGTCATGCCAAGTCTTTTTTAGGAGCTGTGGTGACAGAAGTATCAGCTACTCATCATCACACATAATGAGGACATAAATCATCTTGCAAAGAGGCCTGCCATGGCTTTCAACCAAGACTGTCATCTTTCTACGCCACTTTCTTTACAGAGCCTCTTTTGTTGCAACGCTTCTATGTTTCTTGGTTTCTATGACTGCTACGTAAGAGTTTCATTTTACTTGTATTAATCTTTTGACACTATGGAAAAAAAAAGGAAAACTAAGTTCTGGTACTGTTTGTGGGTTTCTTTCCTAATGAGAGTGTCAAAAAAAGAGTTTTGTCCATAAGACAAGGCACACAGCGTCCAGTTTGTCTGAACTAATTCCATTACCTATTGTTTGAGGACAAACAACCCATAGTCCAACCTCCATACTATTAATGGCCATTAAACATATTTTGAGTTTCCTCCAAATTTATTTTTTCATGCATGCTGCTGTTCAGGAGGTCAGCTGGCTCCTTAATCTTCCGTGGTTCTCTACAAGCAACATTTGCTATAAATACATGTGTGTTCAAACACAAATGTAAGTACATTCACACTGGCTGCTATTATCTCATAAAACGGATTGTGCCAGCAAACCTACCTGCACATGCTCAAGAAAAAGGATATGACTGCAAATGACCTACAGAAGTCATCCAAGTATGACTGACTACGTCACAACACTTGCAAGGAACAGCTACACACAGTGTCGGGAAAGAAAAGGTTATTGTATGATGTTTCTTAAGGGACAACTACTCAAAAAAATTACATTCCAACACTCTCTGAGTGATATTCTGACAAACAACACAATCCCACCTTTAAAGTCTTGCTTTGAATACCAGGAAATAGTCCTGCTAGGGAATGGGTAAGAGGAACGCCTTGCATTGCTTTAAAAACACACTCAGGCCACAGGTCCTAAACAAAGCGGACCCACTATAGCAAAGGGTTGAGATACTAAAAGAGGTTGATATAAAAAAAATAAAATAAATTTAAAAATCAGCCTGTAAGGCTGGTGGATGGCTCATTTTGAAATAAGAAAGTACAACTGTACATACACAGAAATTTTGTGTACATACGTACATATTTGCATATTTAATGCAAAAATGCTTCCCACAGTCAATCCCTTTTCACTTTGCCTGCTTTCAAAGGACTGACAGGCAGCACCACCTGCATGACAACCTTAACAAAACGCAATTTAATCAAACAAGCAAAGTGCCAGCCAGGCCATTAGGAATTTGTGCTGCTGGTTTCTGGAGGCACATAGAGAGACAGCACATTCATTTTCTGTATTGGAAACAGCTATTGGATGCAGATCTCTCAAGCCAAACTGCCTCTTGGAGAAAGCACAATGTTGTACCAGCCAGATATCTTCTATCATTGCAAGTGTGACCTTCTTTCAGGTCATTAATGATTCATAACCATTATTCTTCATCTAATAACCACATCTTTTTTTAAAAATAGATATTTTCATTTCAGAGACCTTTTTTTCCAAGTCTTCCGTTACCCAAGAGACCTTATCTGCCTTTCCAGTTTTGTCTGGCAGCACTCAGACTGAGGAGGTTATGCTGTCCCCTCCACCTACCTTTGCTGAGAGGCAGGGAGCCACCCTGCTTTCCAAAGGATTCACTCCCTGTCATCTCCACTTACTGGCACAGGATAAAAGCTTTCTGGGAACCGGAAAGACAACCACAATCCCACAGCCAAGGGGATGTCCTGCCTGCACTCCAGCCCTGCTGCATTTGCCATGGGTTTACCACACTTGGATCTAATAGTAGACGTGCTCAGAGATCTGTAAAGTCCTGTCCTGCCCAGGAAGTCTGGCAATTCCATCATTTCTCCTTTCAACAAATTCTCACTACTCAAATTCTTGTTGCCTGCAGGCATTCTTGCTTGCACTTCTCTGTCCTGTATACTTTTTTGCTGCTTTTGTGCTTCTAAGTTCTCCCCTAACAAGTTTCTGTTTGGATGCTTTCCCTCTTCTCCATTTTTGAGAATTCCTTCATGAGGGCTTTTCTTATTCTTAGTCATCTTTTCCAGGTACTGTGTCACCTGCCTGGTCAGCTGAGGTTCCCATACATCATGTGGGGACGGATGCTTCAATTTCTCACTCTGTTCTGGTGGATATCATCAGTGTTAGTCACTTGAACAAAACTTCTACTGTGTCCCCAATTCATGTTTAAGGCTTTGCTTTACAGTCTCTAATTCATCAGAAGTGTGTTTTTCTGAAATTTAGCATTTCAGTACTTCTGCAGCCAGATCATGTAGAGCAAGCTGAATTCAAGACACTCATGGTCCCTTGACCTTAATCCCCCGCACAGACGATACATGCTTTCTCAGTAAAACACACATGCTTTTTATATTTATTATGAATTGTTATCTTAATGCACATTTTGTTCAACCAAACAATAAAAGAAAATATCAGAACATTCTGTGTACAATTATACAGTCAATATATATTTTAACACAAAGAAAAGCACCATCTATAATACTGGCAAGTTTGTCATAAATAGAGTTAACTTCATTCCCTCCAGTGCAGCTATCTGAACTGATATCAGCTAACAATCTCAATTTTACTCGCTCATTAGTGAGAATTTGTTAAGTAGAAACAAAGTTCCAGATTAAAAAAAAAAGAACAGTGGTGCTCTGAGCCTTTGGGGCTGCAGCCAGGTTAGGCTGTAAGCCAGAAGGAAGCCTGGCAAGCTACAGAACTGTGCTGGAGTACAAAGGTATTACATGATCAAAGCAATCATTGCTGGGTAAAACAGATCTCCCTGCAACACCTAAACCAAGACAGTAGTATTTCAGACACATACTCTGAACCTCATTTACACCAAAATCCATGAAAAACATTTTTCAAAGCTGACTGTCAGGTAAAAACAGTATTTCTAAATGAGAAGATACTTATTTCTGCTGAAGTTAGAGATGCCACCATGCTTTTTTTTTTCAGTGGGAAGCTTTCCAAGCAAGCTAAGTTTTCTCTTCTAGCATTTCACCACTACTCTTCACTTTCCCCTTCCCTGTATCTTATAGGAATGAACACAGTGTTGTTGCTGTCCTTCCAAGAATAGGTGCAAAAATCGGAAGACAATTCTTAGACAAAACAGAAGCAGATTCCCCAGAAAAATGTTGTAATTTCTGTGTTTGCCAGCTCTCAAATAACTACTGGGATGAGCTACAACTTCTTTCTCCAAAACCAAAAAAGTATACCACCTCTCCAGACAGAAAAACAAAACCAAACCCACCACATTCTAGATCTTGCTGCTATCCTACATTAATGCTGAAACATATCTTAAGAGAATGACTTTGTATTATTACTCAAGACAAAAATTCCCAGTCTACCTATTTTGTCCACTTGCATCTAAATGATCTAATCCAAACTCCCTGTGTTTTACCCTTTCATGGAAGCAATGAGCCCAGCAGAACCCACCTACTGCTCAAAGTCTGGGATTTCAAGCCAATGCTATTTTTAACTCCCATGAATAGTAGAAAGCCCTCAAAAGATAAGTTGAGCATAACAGAATTGAGCCCAGCTGGTTTTCAGGGTGTGAGGACAGAAGAGAATTGTAAAGCAATACAAAAACTCTGCACTGACATTTCTCTAAACAGTTCCTTCCGGAACAGTTGCTCCATCAGCAGCAGACACCTTCTGTGACTGTCCTTATCTCTGTCCCAAATAGTGACTTTCTATCTCAAAAGTAAAATACAAAACAAAACCATAAGAATTCTGTTTATAACTTATTATTCATTCCTCTTGTCAGAATTTCCTACTTTTACTGAACTCAAGCACATATCCCTTGTCTGCAATGCAACAATCACAGCATTAGCTGTTGCTGCTCCTTGGTGACCTGGTGGTAGCAGATGCAGTAACAAATGCAGTGTGGGTTGAATTTTGATGCTTCAAGATAGGGATTCCTCTAAAAGTTTACATAATCATTTTTATATTAAATATATATTTATTATATAAACCTATGACTCACATAAATATAGCTAAAGCTTTATATATATTTATATTTTTGTGTGTGTAGCTGCTTCCTGACCACTGGACAACCTGCTAAAATACAATTTAGAGCAGAGGAATGACAATGAAGTAAACTGTTACTTTAACAAAATTTCATTTTACCTGTGGCAATGGAAGGCTGTAAGACACTAAAACAGGCTTTCTCCATACTTGATTTTGATCTCAGATGCTGTATACAAACTTCAGCAGCCCAGACAAGCCCAAGTATTTTCAAGTATTTTTCAGAGACAGTAAAATAAGGAAGACTTAGGGAATGGACAATTATCAAAGCTATTGTACAGGAGCTTTGATGCATAGAAGGAACCACAAAATGTTTACCACGGAGGAGGGAAAACACAGATTAACCAACAGAGTGGAAAATACTGAATGATAAAAGGAATTTTCAATTAATATTGTCATTAATGATCCTGCCACAAAAGGTATCAGTGAAATCTGGTGACAAAAAATTTGGACATTGTCCTGGAAAGAGAAAGATCGAATCATCAAAAGGAAAACTGGATGCCAATAAGGAGCATAAGAGAAATGTAATGAAGAACAAAGCACAAGATAATTTATTCAGGGAATCACTAAGAAATTCTGCTGTCAGTGTTGGGCTGTGATTCAAATGTTTGGATATGATGGAAGGAGACCCAGCTACCTCAGCAGGGTGCTGCTCTGAGCTTCTAGTCTGATGTATGCATGGGGGCAAGCAAATTTGTTCTCTGGTTACAATCTGTCCTGCAGAGCTGAGAAAACACTGATAGGGTCGTGGGAGGTAACATCCAGACCTCATCTGAAACAGCCCGGTAGCATCTGGTCCCTCACACACCAGGGATTAATGGAAAATACAGGGAATTGGAAGATAATCAAGGTGATAGATTTCTGCCTTGTACAAGGATATTAAAGGTTTGTTTTACAGCAAAATGAAGGCCAAGAGAAGAAACAAAAACTTCAAAGTGTAATGTTGGCACAAGGAACAAGTTCTAATTTCCAGCCCAATATCGGAGAAAGGTGGTCCAAGAATGACTCTCCAAAACTGTATAAAATCATCTAACACTACCTTAAAAGTTACAAATTCTGTAATATGATGCAAGTAAGAATCTGAATGGAAGGTGACTTTTTTTTTTAATTGACATTTTTCTGTGCAATTCACAAAGAGGTTAATGAGAAAGTTTAGATTCAACAAAAAAAAAAAAGACAAAAATCTAGCAGGGTTATAAAGGTGGTTAGTGAATAACAAAAATGTCTAAAGTTTTGTTTTTTTTTTTTTAAAGTACCAAAGCCAACAAAAAAAAAATCACCTAAGATCTAGGGTATCTTGTTTCAAAGGATAACATGGCTTTCATCTAATAGGATTTGGAAGAAACTGTGAACAGATTTTTCACTCTGCCTTCTGCACAATTTCTTGGCTTTCTTACTTCTCTGAAGCAGCTGAATCCAGGAATGACTGAAAGCAGATGAACTATTTCTGAGGTATGATTCAGGATTTTAATCTCTATTACTTCCCCCACCACCACCCTTTAAAAGTCCCATTTTTTAGGTGTAGCTCCCAAGCATGTGTCTGAATGTCTCAGTTCATCATAAACTCGACAAGTGCTACATCTCTTTCCAACATCATCTATTTGTTGCTGAGCTGAAGGAAGGTCTAGAGTCTTATTTGTAGGAAGCAACTCATTTACATTTCTCACTAGAAAACAATTCAGACCTCTGGGGCTTGTTTTGGTTTTTAACCCACAAGGATATGAAGGGAAAAGAAAGTCAAAGTCATGAGGAACTTATAAGGACAACAGTGCTGTAGTATACAAAGAGAGTACACAAAATAAACCTCTCCTTTGTTTCCAGTTTTGGGAGGTTTTATGGCAGAGCCATTTGATATAGAGAACTGTCATACAACATCTCTATTGACTAAACAGTTGCTCATCAGCCATAAAAACCCTCAGCATTTTAGTAAATAAATAAATGTTGGAAAGAGTAATTTCTGTAGCATCACAGGGAAAAAATTACTTTCAGTTAATGAAATAGGAAATAAAACCCCAGTGGTTTTTAGGTCTTTCTAGAAGGAAACCACACAAACTACCTCTATAGCTTTATAACAAAACCTCATGATTAATGTATCAGTGTCACAACAAAACAGAATCATAAAGTCATAGAATTATTAAGGTTGGAAAAGACCTTTAAGATCATCCAGTCCAACCACTAACCCAGCACTGCCATGTTCCCCACTAAACCATACCCCCAAGTGCCATGTCCACATGTCTTTAGAACACTTCTAGGCAAGGTGATTCCACCGCTTCCCTGGGCAGCCTGTTCCAATGCCTGACAACCCTTTCAGTGAAGAAATCTTTCTTAATATCCAGTCTAAACATCCCCTGGTGCAACTCAAGCCCGTTTCTTCTGGTCCTGTCACTGGCTACCTGGGAGAAGAGGCCAACCCCCACTCACTACCACCTCATTTCAGATATCTGTGTAGAGTGATAATGTCCTCCCTGAGCCTCCTTTTCCCCAGGATAAACAATCCCAGGCTAAACAACTTTTGAAAAATTTAATGAAGTAGTAATTGCACTGAAAATTGTATTGAATTTTTTTGTCAAAGTACTTGCTTAGCCTCACCTTCCCTCAAAAACAATGTCTAGAGGAGACAACCAAATCATATAATGTAGGATTTGTAGCTTTTTGAACTGAAAAAGTATTTGAAACCATTGTGTAGCATATTGAGATATGGTCAGCCTTTTAGGATGCAGTCAAGATAGGGTTCATTATGTGCAGTTATCACATAAGAGTTCTATCTTTCTTGATGGAAGAACTTATTCTTAGAAAAAAAAATATTTTTTTTTAGTATTAAACATCTGTCAGAATAATCAGAATAGTTTCATATTGTTGCTGATGCTTCCTAATCACGAGCCATGAACAATCACATTAAATATTGCAATGCTCCATTAAAAAAAGCAATATATTTAACATTTGCTAAAATGTTGTTAATTTCTACCTCATGGTACCTTTCTCCATTTTTTGACAAGTAAGATGAGTACGGGGACAATAAAATACCACCTGAAGACAATCAACCAGCTACAATTCAATTATTTCTTTTCACATCTCTCCTCTCCCCAACACTCTCTCCTCCTCAAGGCAAGAGCTGTGTCCTTGGTTTGCAAGAACAACTGCTAACAACATAGCAAGAAATTTATTTATTTAAGTATCATTTAGCTACACTTCCCAGTACTACACCTGCTGCTGCTGTTACCAGTGGCAAAAGTGATGACAAATAATCACAGCACTGGGAGCAGAAGCAGAGGTTATTCCATTCACCTGCTGCAACCGGAGAAGTTCCCCCAGGGTTTCCTTCACTACATATTGTTAACAAAATCAAGCACCAAAAACTTAGCCTGATTTCATAAATAACATCTTTCACAAACAAGCAGCTATTCTTTCTAGTTCTAATCATTCTATAATTCTGTGATTTTAAGTGATGATAACATAACAGGAACTTTCTGATAGCCTGTGCTGATTAATAATCTGCATGACAACTCTATGTTTTAGAAGGATACTGCTTGATTCCCACATAATAATTGAGGCTCTGTCAAGTAGGTATAGAGACTAAATCAAAACAACCTGAAAAAAGAAGTTGCATCATTACCCCAAGCCTCCTGTGTATTACGGACCACTAAACCTGTTTGATTAATATACACAAAAAGCATGAAGACCAAGATTAACCCTGAGCCTTTCCATAAGAGACATCTTTACT
This sequence comes from Corapipo altera, assembly GCF_003945725.1. Lineage (NCBI taxonomy): Eukaryota > Metazoa > Chordata > Aves > Passeriformes > Pipridae > Corapipo > Corapipo altera. The sequence continues at coordinate 15,143,070 of NW_020884886.1, forward strand.
GCACTGGCTAAAACAACTGCACACCAACAGGAGACTAGCCCAGGCTGGCTAGAGTCTCATCATTCCCTTTGTGCAAAGACTGCTTTAACAAGAAATACCTCATTGGAGTGTAGCTTTATTTAGGGAAGAAAAAAGAAAATTAACCAAAAAACCCCCAAACCCTAAAACTTATGAAATTCTTCAGGATGAGAAGTTCTTTCTAAATAAGGAATTCTCTGCAAAAAGTAATATGAAGCATGAAAGATCATTTTCTAAATCCGTGTCTAGATACTGGCATTTATCTTCTCTCTATATTTTGACTAACCAGCTAAAGTGGAAACTCACAGGATGAGAGTTTGCAGCTGTGCGCCCCACAAGTAAAGCAAGAACTCGAGGCATGCATAAGATTTCTCAGTGGCTACAAGGCTCACATACAACTGAAAGCTCTGCCAGCTCACCTCCACAAATTAGGACTGTACAAAATAACACCCTTGGTAAGGATCACATCAGCAAAAGCCCAGAAGAGTGCTGCTGAATTTCAGGAGGGTAGAAAGGAAATCCTGATGGAAAAACTTACGGCTTCTGTCAGCAAACAGTGCAGTTTTTTTGCAGAGCTCTGCCAGTACAACTACTTGTATGGCACAGACAAACCTACAGACATGCTTAGCCCAAGACTTCCAGCTAACAGCACTTTCTTTATGAGTAAACAATTCCAGACTTCTCGCATATCTTATTTCGGAAGATGAGAAACCCTGTGGCTTGCCAGGTACTGGTAAGTACATCCCCAGCCTGCAAAGTCACATGAGAAGGAAGGGATAGCCAGCAGAAGCTGGTGTTGAGCGTGGCACCAGGTAATCCCTCCACATAGACAGCCTCAGCTGGAGTCACAAAGTACTGCTGCTGTGGGCCTCACTCCCACTCTGAGACCCACACAGAACCATTTGGATATGTTGCAGGAGACTGCACTTCTTGAACTGCACAGGACACTGATATCCAACACAGGTGTCCCCATTAACAGATAGCATTACTGACACCATACAGGAGCAGCACTACTATGAATGTGTACAGCCTTTTCCCACATGAGGTGCACAGCAAGTCACGGTACAGATAAACTACAGAAACGGATAAAGCATGAACTCTTGCTGGAGTACTACAAGAACTGGACTACTTTTGTTCATTAACATCATGATAAAAAATTTAAATACTGCACAGAAATGCAGGTACCTTCAGTCTCTGTGCTGGGAGAAACCTAGAAAATTTGGTGTTTAAGACATAGTACATGAAAGTTCAGAAAGAGTTCTCCCACCCCACAGGATCCCCAGAAATGGAACAGGTTACTTACTCTTCCCAGCTCGTTGGTGGAAAGCCTGTACTAAAGCACCAAGTTCTAGAGTCCTGGGCACCAGCTCTCCTTCAGGTCGCTGCAGAAATCAGGCAAGCTGCAAAACAAAAACAAGTCACATACTAAAGTTTTCATTTATGAAGAGTCAGGAAGAGAATAATGAAAACTACTGAGCTTGCAAAGATGCAAGTTACCAGAAGAAACCTGCACAGCCATCCTCTGTGGCAGTGGGAGATGTAAGGCAATGGGAGGCTGGGAATCAGATGAGCACAGACTGAGTAACCCGAGCAGCCACCTTCAGTTTACATCCTTAAAACCATCTGCATTCAACAATGTGCACAGAGGAGAAGCAAAAGCAGAACAGACGGATCTGTGTATCACAGTGCAGGGATCTTCCCAAACCAGGCAGGTGTCATGAACTGCTGCTGGACTATGGCAGCTCGGGCATGTTAAAACACGCTGCAAAGCACGCTTTAAATTCTCTCTCCCTCCGCACTGCAAAACAGACCTGCAGTTTTCCCCATGCACAAACACTGAATATCACAAAGAAAATTAACTTAGATGATAGAGATGAACACCAAGTTAGGAAAGAGTAAAATGTGCTCAGTAAACAGTATGTTCATAAAAAATCATGTTTTCAATTATGCTTGTGTTCAGTAGACATCAACTGTATAATTTATTTTTGCAAGGTCTGTATGCTGCACCACAGTTACTCCACCCCTTGCAAATGATTACATTAATGCTATGGCATTTGGTACTGAGAAATATATTGGGATTGTCGCCACATAGTGACAGAAACACTGTTATCCCCCTCATCAAAAAATGCTCCATCAGCGGCACCAGATCTGTCAGTCAAACTGTGCTCTAGGATACAGGGTATTATTCAACTTTATATTTGTTCCCCCATCTGGAGAAATTAACTATGAAAGACCAAAGATACAAATCTCATCTGCTGTAGAGCTTCAATAATATTTTTTTTATTTTGTTAAAGCAAAAGCCAGACTAAATCAAGTCAAATTAGATTCCATTTTAAAGAGAGATTTATTCCTTTGTTCTAACAGAAATCCAAGAAGTATAAATCCTAGAAAGTATTGAGACAGAACAAATCATTTAAGAGAGCTAAAAACATTCTTGCTAAAAAACATATTTGTCATTTGTAAACTTGAAATTAGAAAAACCTTTTTATAAGCCAGCTGAAAAGCAATTTTAAAATATAAAGCTTTTTTAAGAAATCAAGAAAATATATTCACACTTTATTATTAATAAAAAAATTGCACTTTAAAAAAAAAAGGTATTCAAGGAGGCAGGAAGAAAACAGACCAATGTTCACTAAACTAATATTCTAACTTAATTTAGCAGGCACATTTGTGGACTTTTGTATCAGATTATCAGATTTCAGTATTCAAGAGAGAGGAAAAAAAGAAGAAGAGAAAGAAAACATGTTGTTAACATCTTGATACCAGGAAAGCCAAGCAACTAGCAAGTTCCTGATGCTTGCGATTCATGGGTTTAAAATAAACAAAGCTTTCTGCATTAAATGCTGAGACCCAAAACTTCTCTACAGACTGAGCATACATGCTAGCATTCCAAATAATTTTAAGGGGTTTCTTCCGAACATAATCAAAGGAGATGCATCTGCCTGTGTTGGCACAGCCATTTTTATAATTAATTTTTTTCATCCTATATATAAAATGTAATTTGTTTTAAATCAAGCCTAGAGTAACTAAAACAGAAACAGTAATCAATTCAATAAAAAAATTAGGCAACAACTCAAAAAGCTTTTTACACCTGAAAGAAAACAGTTTTATGATCCAAACTAAGACAGGGTCAGCCATCAGTTCTGAGATCAGAGGAAAACCTGAAATACAAAGTAAGGGTCTCAAAGGTTGGAAAAACAGCCTCTTCAACAAAACAGTAGATAGAAAATTGCAAAACAAAGTTTCAACAACAGAAATCTGACCTCTGACCAAAAGTGATATTAACACTAATGGCACAAATTCCTGAAACTGTGTTGCCACACACCCAACATTTTCTATTTCCCAGTTGAGAATCCCCCACCCTGTCCTTCCCTTCCTCTGCATGGTGCTGAAAATGTCCACTTCTCCACCCACATTTTTACCACGTTGCCTGCCTTGAAAATCGGCAGACTTAAAAACAACTTCAGAATAAAGAGAGAAATTTTTTTTCTTCCTGTTTATAAATCTTCATATTTCAAGAAAAGCTCAGACAACCAACAAAGTAGCCAGCTCAGTCTCCCAGGTCTATGCAAGCTGGAATAATTCATTTAGGACTTTATTAAAAGCCGTAAATTGGAAGGCAGATAGCATGCAGGCACTGATACCCTTCTTAGAGAAGGAATCGGCAAATGCAACGCCCACAGATGACACAGTAGGAACATACTGTTACCATTAATAAAATAAACAACTGGCTGGTTGAGGTAATAACAGGTGCAAGTTTAAAAAACTAAATAGTCCCTATTTCCTCCTTTTGCAAAAATGGGGCTATAGCTACATATCCTTGAAGTGAGATTAGATATTTCTAGGTACTTGGATTTCTGTGGGACACAGATCTGCAATCCAGTTCTCAGCTAGCTTCAGAAACAAGTCATCTCACAGGTGCCTGTGTGCAACCTGATCTTGAGCACATTACAGAATTTCAGTTACAATAATAAAACCAAACACCAGTAAGCAAAGAAAAAAACTGGGAGTTATTCCCAACTCATAAGATGCTAGAACAAAACATACTTTTGTATATCTCTCAAAACAGAGACAAATCTCTACCCAAGAGAGACTCCTTGCGGATTTGTAACATCTGAACTCAGACCAAATCTACTTTCTTGAAGTTTAGCAGGAATTTACCAAGTAAGGAATCACTGCAGCTTTTCCCCCCCTTCGCTGTAGCCGTGCTTGTGCGTGGCAGCTTCCTGACAACAGCTAAGAAGGTTAGCTGGTTTGATTGCTCTCCTTTCCAACCACCTTGCTCTTCGTAAGGAACTTTAAAATTTAGACTAAATATGAAAGAGGCAGGTTCCTAATCACCGAATTTCAGCTGGAGTAATTCAGTACCAAAATAGGTTTTATACTTCAGTAACTCTTTTTCCTGAAGCGCACACACTATATAGGTGGGTTGCTCAGCAATGACATTGCATTTTTGTTCTTGTCTTTAAATAAGGAAAAGTCCTGCACCAGCAAGATTCTCAGATGCTACTGTTGACTTAAACTGAGATACTCTGATTTAAATCCACTTAAATATAAAAACCGACACAAATCTCCAAAATATTCACCAACTCTTCCCCCCTTTCCCATTGGGCAACTGCTTCTCAGATGGGCTGCAGGAAAGAGCAGCCAGGCTGGTTTAGAGGTGGCACATCTCTCCAGGGAGAGCAACAGATAGTTTTCCATTTCTTCACCTTGAATACTTGTTTTATAGGAAAACAAACCCATCTATTTGAATACAAATTTTAAGAATTCTATCACTGGAGCATTTCTGTGTTCTTTACAGTGATGTCTATACATTGCTTTCAGATTGCAAATCTGTCTGTGTTGAGCAGGGTGAAAGGGTGTAAAAGCAGTAACATTCAAGTCAGTAAGAATCCAGTTGCTCCTGGAAAAATAACTACAGATTTCCCAACTCCTGTGATTTTAGAATGGAAGTACAGTTACAAATTTATGTGTAAAGCTGAGGATATTACATATCTACATTACTCATCACACAGAGATGAGAACTGGTAGCAGTATGACACCGGTGAGTTTTCACACTGCAGCTTCCTCTAACGCACACACACAGACATGCAGACATGCTGCATTGACATTATCAAGACTAGTGGGGTCTGCCTTAAAATGTCTTTAAATAAGAATCCCTGGATCCTACCTACTCCTCCATTAAAATTTCACCTCTTCCTTCAATTTCATAATAGAAGAAAGAAGTTATCCAGCATAACATCAATAATTAATAAGTACAGTGTGGTCATCTATTTTAGGGATAATTTTTTCTCTTTCCTTCTAGAAAGCACATTACCAGTTTCTAACTCAAGTCCATCAGACAGCCTCCCAGTAAGCCTCATGCAACAGCCCCGAGAATCCAGGCTGCTGGGGTCTGTTTCTGAAAGGAGAGGAGAGCTTCATTTTGTTCTGAGGTTTCTAAGGGACTTAGTCTGGAAATAGCTCTTTAAAATCACAAAAAACCAAAAAACCAACAAACCAAACCAAACTAACAATGACTAAAAAAATTATGATTTTTTAAAATAATAATAATTAAAGAAAAATCTGCCAAGTGTATTAACAAATTGCACTTCAACCTGACAGACGTGGAGGACTCTCATCAAAGATGGAGTGGAGGAGAAGGCTGCTGTCACACCTCAAGAATTCCCTGATGCTTTTAGCATCTACCTTTCTCTGCATCTCACCTTCCTTGACAGCAGTTTTTGCTCAATCCACAGAAGGAAGCACCTAACACATTAATTCGCTTACTGCCCTAGAGAGCCAAAAGGAAAACTGCATCACTTAAATGGTTTTACCTTCCCAAATTTTTGAAGGTCAGGAAGAAGCTTTCTTTCACAATTAGAGGCTAAAACACTGAAATGCACATGGCACTATTTTATTTATGAACTCTGAGAAGTGCAATAAAACTGAAGAGATTTGGTTTACCACTACTTGCAGGAGGGTCTCACTCTTCCCCTTCCAGGTTAAAAAGCATATTCTGGATACCTTCCTGGAAAGGATAGGTGGAGGCCTCTGGTCCTCCTGGGCCAGCAAGAAACATGAACATGGGTCTTTTGCCTCCCCACGATGAAGACTGACCAGGGGATTACTGTAGAATAGACAGCAAGGAGGGAAAGTCTCAATATTTACGAAGGATACTAAAGTCTGTCCCCTTCATTTAAGAGATTCTTTTTATTAAAAATATCCAAACTGGATATTGAAAGATAGATTTTGTTCTTCCTTTAAAGTTTTGAACAGAAGCAGGCACGTGGGAGTGGGGCTAAGAAACTTTCATGCCACTCTGGACCAAAACTATGTTTTCATTTTAGCCAATCCTCCCCACCACTGCACTCAAAACACTGCACACCTCCACATTGCCAGTGACTGTTCTCAAACACCACGGTATTATTTTGGTCCTTTGGCTGCATGACTCACTGCTTTTCTCAAGTCTTACTGTTTGCCAAACTGTGCTGCACAGACAAATCAGAAGAAGCCAAAGCACTGGGTGACACTGAAGCAGAATTCCTCTTCAGCCTCTGACAGGCTGACATCTCCCAGTGCACAGCACTGGCTTCAGCTCACATGGTCCTGTCAGACTGTGCACCCCAAAAAGCCCACTTTGATTTGTGTTCTGCTGCTACAGTTACACAGAAATCAGACCATCCTACCAGTAAAAACCTTTATGGAAGTACCCTACCCTTACAGCCTAAGGGAGTTGGTATTTCCACTGGTGAGTAATCCAGCTTCTTATGGGTGAACCAGATGGCCGTGGCAAGGAGCTGTTCCAGAAAGACAGCTGCTGCTCTGGTCTAGGTCTCAGCACACATACACCCAACGTGCAAAAGCCAACAGAAGAGGGACAGAGCTTAGAAACATCCAGAATACAGCTCCCACACTTCAGAGCAGGGAGTTTGCAGTGTACTGGCCACCCTCCCAGCAGCACAATGAAGCCCTGTGTCCCCCCTTTCTGTCCCTAAGTCTATGCCCCCTCTGCAGCTTTCATTATCACTGCTATTGTGACTCTCAACAGATAAGTTGCTGCTATTACAAAACTGTCTGAGCAAACATCTGGCCTGAGGCTGACAGTCTCCAGGTTATAATGCCAAAAGCACAGCACAATCAACATGGGGTTATCGCTCAACAGCAACTCTTCAGGCACAGTCTGAGTACCACTGCAGCATGGCTTCCCCCCAGTGGATGGCAACCAAGCCATATTTTCTGTTTGCTCATCCCTCCTCACCCAAACTTTGGAGCTTGTAAAAGCCCAATGCACAATTTGCTATTAGCACGTCAGCAGTAAAACAAGTGTGCTTTGAAAACACTCAAGGAGCTGAATTAAAAAGAATTGTAAAAAATTTAGAAGTGGAAATAAACAAATTTGAATCAATATTTGAAAAGAAAGTAGCCTGGAATTTCTCTCAAAAATGTTATTTTTAGCACAGTGGGGTACAACAAGGCTAGTTGAACAATTTTCCAAATATATTTTAGGAATAAAGCTTACTTTCATACAGGCATAGTCTTTTAAGGAAGGAATTAAAAGCTCATATATATGACAGAGACCAACCATGAGGGTTAGAAGCAACTAAAGATGCTCCTCCACAAGTCGCCTGGAGAGAAAAACATCTTCAAATGATTTGACTTTTTAGCAGACATACCATACTTTAGACCAGGTTTTTTCTGTCACTTAGAGAGAGACCTGTGGGTGATGAGCATTCAGGTCACACACACCTTTTCTGCAGCAACCCACAGCACAACTATTCATGTGATAAACACCCACCTCACAGCAGAAGCCAGTGGCAATGAATAATGCAGGAGATCCAGTCACTCTACCACATATCATACCCATGGGATATGGAGGCAGCATTTTAGCTTAAGTCATCCTTCCCCCTCCAGGGCACAAGCATGCTCTTTAGTTATTCCCTCTCCACCTCCAGTTCTGCACATACATTAACAAGTCAAACCCAGCAAACCAGGACAAGTAGTTGCAGAAGAAATAGGGACACAAACACAAATGCAATACACCTCTCACAAGATCATGTTAAAATATTACAGCATCTGCTCAACTCAACAGCTCCACAAACCAGAGACGATTTTCCCAAAAAGGTAGAGTCCATTGTTCACACTTCCCAAGAGATGTACTTTTCCATTATCAAGACAATAACTCCACAAAGCATTAGCTAAAACAGGATAAATTAAAATGGAGCCACGCTCAGCTTTAGCTTGTAACCTTGCCTGAATGAACGCAGATACACTGCAAAATTGAAGGAAAATCTGAATTTGCAAGTCATCTCCTTTTAAAAAAGGCATTATCACCTATGCTTTAGGTACAAACTCCCCAATAACTCATTTAAGTTATTCATTCCTGTTCTGAATACTATTATTACCGTATAATCCTCCACAACCCCTCTTGATATTCTCCAGTACTTTCCACAGCTTATGCTGCACACCACAAGGCACTCCACCTTAGAGCACCATTGGTACCTGCCACGCCAGGGCAAGGCACAGAGCTAAAGAACTCCCAGGACAAGGCACTCAGCAATGTCAACTTGGCTTCTCTGGCACTCTTCTTTCAGCATCCTGCTTCGCCAGCCACTCTGCCAGCATGCTTGGCTTTCATGCAGCTTTTGTATTAGCTTGGGCATCCACTCACACTGCAGATTTAATGTGCCATAAGGAAGGGTGTCTTTGTCGCACATCCGAGTTGTTGCATACTATTTCTTTTGCATGATTTTCATATACATAGGAAAATCTACATAGGAAAACTTATCCAGCAAGAGACCAAATTGCATTCAATAATGCCCAGGAAGACTCTCAGACTGCATGCTTAAAATGACTGAACTGAAAAAAAAAGGCAGAATACAGGCTCAAGTCTCTCTCCAGTTTTAGCCATAATCATTTTCAATGATGGTGTTACAAGCACTCCTAATTTTGGCTTCAAAGCCAGTTCAAAGACAATGAAGAATCTTTAACTTCACCATGTACTAACAGAAATCATACTCATTCTGCACTCCAGAGCAATATATTCAAAACTATCTGCCCTACAGGTGCTTACCTGTAAAAAGGGATCATCTTCTCTACCTTACAAGCCCCTCTGCCATTCTGGTTTGGGGTGGGATGAAGTTAAAAAAATATTACAGCGCATTTTTTGTCCACACTAAAGGATCTTATGCAAGCCTATGATAGGTTTGGAACAGACCATCACATATGTGCTTAGCAGTATTAAGGCAGAACCACTATGAGAAGTAGCTAACAAACCTCGTCTATCTCCATCACCTCAAATACAACAACTGTTGGGGGTCTGGGGCCTTCTTGTTTGTTTTTTTGTTTGTCTGTTTTTAACAAAAGAGGGTCAGCAAGTAGTTGGAATATTTCTTGGTCAGAACAGCTGGCGGTTAATAGAAAAAATCTTTAGCGTATTCCTTTATTAATCTTCATTGCTGGTAAGCTGACTCACTATCTAGGGATGATCTCTTAAGAAAGTAAAGATATTTAGATCACATTTTTTTTACTAAAGACTATAGTTCTCACGTTATGCAGTATTTTCTCAATTCTATTAATGATGCAATTACCTGATGAAAAGAATGAGATTAATTTCTTGATCATTTTCAAAAAACATGCATACATTTTCCTACTGTGTCATAAAAGCTGCTATGAGGCTAAAATCTCTTGTCTAATCTAAATATTTTTACTATCTTTTTTGTTTTTTAAACCAACTTGAGGCCTCTGGTAGAAGAGATCCTGCAGTTTCTCCTGAGAAAATGATGATTAACTCTTCCAGAAATGACAGGAAAAGATACGCTTTCCAGGGAAGAGAAATTAGGAAGATAAAAGATACAAAACCATCGTCTACGGAAAAGTCAAGAGAACCACTACCTAAAGAAAAACACCAAGGATGGCTGTCACATGACAAGCAATTTGGTACTTACATGTCAGACATCTAACTCCTGTATCATACATTCGCTTCCTGCATGGACCAGTGACTTCCCATTGTTCTTAATATGACTGACTGCAGAACAGCATTAACTACATCTTTATCTTACGTTATGCAAAGCTTTCCTTGACCATCCTATGGGCTTCAAAAGTTTAATCCTCTAAGTTTAGCCATATTCTACCCTGTAACATTCAAGTATATTCTTAATTAATTTGAAAAACCCTTTCCAACAACTGCAGATAAAACATCACATCCAAAGAAATGCATGCTATAGGACTGCACTCAGCAATTCTACTTTCAAAAAAACTAAAAAACAAAAAGGTATTTCTCAGTACTAACTTCCTCTCATGTATAATTACACAGCCAAAAAATACAATACGCATTCAAAAGTCTGATGTGGTAATTACTCATTAAATAAAAAAAATCCAATCCTGATTATGAAGCTCTTTCAGAAAATGATCACTTTAAAAGTGGGGGTTTTTAACAAAAGAACAACAGTAAGACGCAGTTTAATCAACAGATATACTGCTTTGCCCAAAATCTGTTCATTTATGTTCTTTCCAAGGTCTCCATTCCTAAGGTTTTAAGACCTAGATTTTTATTAGCAAGTGTTTGTGTTTGGGGTTTGTTTTTTAGATAAGCTCACACACATACATAAGAGGCAGCTACGTCTGCATTAAATTAGGAAGTTTCTGAATTAATTTCCTCTTGAATTGGAAAGAAATTTTCCTGCAGGACATCACACATACTTAATTGCACAGCCAAGAGGTTATATTTACACTTCATGTCAAGACCAAAAAGTCAAACTACAGAAATGACGATGCTGCTGCAATATTGCCAAGACTTCAGTAAAATACCCTGTATGTTCCTAAACCACTTTCATTAAAACACAGGAAATAACAATTCAGAACAGAACTAATTCAAGCAGCTGTTACCAGATGCTCAAGAAGGAGCAAAAAAATTCACCATAATACCATACCCTCACTCCAGCTCACTTACATCCCTGTCATTTCTGGCTATGAATTAAAATCTCCTGCCATACCTTTGTTTTATCTAAGGTCTTAATTCCACAGAATTACAATGAATTTTTTCCAATTCATGCAGAACCATCCCCATCAGTAAGAAACCAAGGGGCAACATATATTACCACAGTGAGAGGGATCTCATCTCTCAACACTGTGCTCCCAAATTGATTTTAAGACAGGATAACATGCAAGTTTTTTTTTCCCCCAAACATAAGATTGTTCTGGATACCACTGCAATGCTTTGTCCTAGCACCCTCAATTCAAGAATGCCAGCTATGTTTAGCATTTTGCTTGGAGGTACTGCAGGAATCTAGGGTCAGTAGTAGCCACAAGTGGTCAAAGTTACTCAAAACAGTTAAGTTAATCAGTACAGCAAAAAAATGTAACCTCTTCAACAGAGACAGCAGGGCTTGACAGCTTCCAAAATGAATACTGATAAGGCCTAGAAGCACAAGAGCAATGCTGGCTTGGACAGAAGTTCTGGAGCTGTCTGTGTATTGATCCTCTCTGACTAAACTGTGACAAAAGATGTGAAGTATCATGAAATTAAAAATCAAAAAACGTGCTCTACAACAAGAAGTGAAGCATGCAATAGATAGAACAAACTGAATACTGATAGAATACTGACAGAAAGGTCTTGAGGACGTCTTGAGTAAATCAATGGGAATTTAGCCACCAATTTCACTGAACCTACACTGGAGGTCTGTGCCACAACTGAAAAATAAAATGCAAAACTCTTTTTTAGCTTGAAAGTATTTTTCCTCACAAGAGGTCTTGGAACTTTTTAAGAGTTCAAGTGCAGAGTTACAGCTCTAGAAACAAAATTACCCGATCAACCACCAACCGTGGTTCAATGTGGGCAGCTGAAGTGGGACCACCTGAAAGCCAAAAACATTAAAATTCTCTATCAGACCCTTCAAATCCTAAATGGTGCCAGAAGCTGCTTAAGAAGCACTGTGAGAAGTAAGCATATACAATTTCAGCTGAAGTAACAAAAGGTAGGAAGAATTCCCATTGTTTCCAGTTTACCCACCTAGGAAGCTGGTTATGTTCACAGCCGCTGAGGAAGAACCAGTAGCTGCAAGACTTCTGTCAGAGATAAATGTGTGTGTGTATGTATATGCATATGTATAAGTATGGTGTGAATGGACACAGTCACACATTTTAAATGCCTGCAAGACCAGCCAACTCAGTTTAAAATGAACTTACTCCCATGGTCAAAAGCAATAGTGAAATTCAATATTATAATTAAGCTCAGTATAAACTTGAAATACGCATAAACAAGAACTGGAATAATCTTTAATTTCACGCAGGCAGTACTTAAATAAGAACACAGGGTCCTGGACTTGACAGGTTAAACTCCAAGTATGAACAGGCAATGCTCACCTCAGCTTAAGGAATCATTTTATGTAGTTTCATCTGCAGAAAGTAAAAGTCAAACTTGCTGTTCCACAGTCAGCAGAGTGACGGTAACTGTACAGTTTTACATCTATGCTGTTTTAAGCCAACTGTCCCTTTCAGCAGCAGTTGGCCTTAGACTGGCTCAGCCACCTCATCACAGAGACACAGTCACAGGGATGCATCTTTTTTGAGGGGTTAGTTTTCAGTTGGGTCCTCAAATTAATCAGCTTGGACAGGAGGTCACAAGGGTGCCAGGGAAGAGGAGAAGGCATGCTGTAATAGCTTGAAGAAGATGGACTGACACCACTTAACAGCTGCTGTCGGCAACAGGTTTTAAAACATTTCTTTTGGAGCAGTCCAAAGTGATGTGAAACCGTGCCCGTAATCTTTCACCATGCCTTTAAACTTCATTGAAAGATGTCACATCTGGCATGTGCAACAGGCCAGGAGCAATGCCAGCACTAATGACTTGGATGACATCTGTAACCTCACCAGCGTGCTCAGCTCTTCCCTGCCTGTTTTTTCAGTATTGTTTAAAAATAGAAGGATAAAAAAAATTAATTGGTGTCATATAGGAAGCTTACAGAAATGCACTCATCCTGATCTAATTTCAGCACAGACAAATAGATCATCCTCCTCCTCCTAAGGTCCAGGAAGATGAAGTAGTTGACATAGAGACTTGTCAACTACTGCCTGCTCCTTACCACCTGGGAAAGAAAGCTAAAGCATGACCCCAACATCAGTTATGCAAAAGTCCCCTCCAAGGATCTAGAAGTTTCTGGCGTTCGCTACCCACAGTAGCAGGCATTTTTAAAGAGATGTCATTTGTCAGAACCATCAGCCAGGCTGGGCAATACTCAGCAGCCCTGGGAGCTTCAGCAGATACAGAAGGTGGAGCACAACAAGAAACCATGGGGTTTCACTTATGAGAAACATCATGTAAGTCTCTATACACTGGATATCTGGTCAAAGAAACATTTACGCGACAGAGACGCCAGTGTTCCTGCAAATCGAACAGTTTATGCAATAGTTGTAATGGTACTGAAATAAAAATAAAGCTTGAAAAAACACCAACACTAGTTTAAAGGTAGTTGAAGTTTAGAAAATGTAAGAGAAACCAGGGAAGTGTTCTGCATCCCTTCCTAAGGGAGACAGACAGTGCCACAGGCAAAGGTACTTTCAGTCACAATAATTTAAGCATAATCTTAAATCAATGGAGAATGCTTTGGTGTAACTGAGGGGAAAACTTTGTTCATAGCAGTAATTAGCAGACAAAAACTGTTCCCAATGAAATCAGCAGTGCTAGGATTCTGCACTCTGGTTTCATAATTAAAACCAGTGTTTTTTTATATTCCTTTTGAATTACATATACATTTGGCAAGGTTTTTATAAAATCTTTAGAGAAATCAATGTACAAATAAATAATGTTTTTAAAAACCACCACATACCTTCCATAGAACATACCAAGACAGGTATGTGTTTAAAAACCTGATTTGAGAGGATACCTTAAAATTCTCAGTGCATTTGTGCCATTCATCACCTGCCATCTTATCTCCTGGGATATTTATCACCAATCATCCTTCCAATGTATCCTCTTCCTGTCTGTACTTCTAACAAGCAGCTTGTGAACTAGCTTAAAGATAGTCTGCTAAAAGAAATTAAAAAATAAAACCTATTTCTAGTTACCAAAAAAAAAAAATCCATAACTAGTATAGTATAGCACAGCAAGCTGCTATGTGTTTAAACCTTAACAAACAGGATTATTAAAAAATCCAGTTATTGCCATTCAGCAAGTATTCTTAAGAGACAGACCTTGTTGCTCACCTTTTTGCAAGATCACTGTATCAAAGCAGCAGGAACTACTTTGAAAAGCTCACCATACTCCACAAAATCACAGAATGTGCTGAGTTGGAAGAGACCCACAAGGATCATCAAGTCCACCTCCTAGCCCTGCACAGGACCATCTCAAAGAGTCAAACCATGTGCCCAAATGCATTGTTCAAACGTTTTTTAACTCTGTCAGGCTTGGTGCTGTGACCACTTCCCTGGGGAGCCTGTTCCAGTGCCCAACCACCCTCTAGGTGAAGAACCTGTTTCTAATATCCAACCTAAACCGCCCCTGACACAACTTCAAGCCATTCCCTCAGGTCCTGTCACTGATCACCACAGAGAAGAGATCAGTGCCTGCCTCTCCTCTTCCCTTCACAAGGAAGTTGTAACTGCAGTGAGGTCTCCCCTCAGTCTCCTCCAGACTGAACAGACCAAGTGACCTCAGCCACTTCTCATACAGCTTCCCCTCAAGGCCCTTCACCATCTTCGTTGCCCTCCTTTGGACACTCTCTAAGAGATTAATATCTTTCTTGTATTGTGGTGCCCAAAACTGCACACAATATTCAAGGTGAGGCTGCACCAGTGCAGAATAAATACTGGCCTAGAAGATAAAAGTCTCAATTAGGGATACCTGTACGCAAAACTCAAGACTGCAGAGGTCATTGATTGGGAGCAGACTGTTAGATTACAAACTACATCCTTCTTCAGTGGTCAATGTACAGGCATATGAAGAATTATATTTAAAATTTAACACAGTTTTAAGGTGGTTGGTACAGTCAGCAAAAACAGAGTTTCCAAACCTAACAGCGTGGGGTAGCTAAATTACGGCAAGACCAAGTTATTTCACTATAGTGCTGCATTAGCTCAGAAAGGGTTTGTTTACCTCACACCTAACAAAGACTGGACACACAATCTTATGAGGCACTTCCAGAGCACTAACAGACCAAAAAGCAGCAGCAGTTTCTCTTCCCACTTCTTTATAAGGCAGAGAACAGTTAAAAACCCACACACAGTTGCCACCTTTTTCACAAGAAGGCTTTCAAAAATCCTGTAAAGCCCCAAAAAATCTGTAACTGCACTAATTCTGTGAATCCTGACAACCAAGAAAGGAAATGACTGTGCTTTATGTAAGCCAAGTAAAGATTTCTGATGGTTTAAATAAAACAGACCCCAAGAGAGGAAATAAAAGTTACCCAAGTCACCTGGCACATTTAGCCTGTCTCAGGTATGACAGACACCAACCCTCCCAGACCGGAGACAGCATTTTCTTGCCAGGGTCACATCCATTTCCCTCTTGGTAAAGAATAGGTCTAAGTTATTTCAATTCTGCCATTGTCCTAGTTTCAGCATATGTTCTGATGTCTTATTTGTAATTACTTATGCTTCTCAAAAAAGGAGAGGCTATTAGGTAATAAAAAATTACCCCAAACCATCTCCTCACTTCACTAATTTTGAGACAGATCAATGCTGACATTAAAATGAACAAAAAGACTTCTAAAGGCATAACTTTTAAAGAAGATGACAATCATATTTTCCTTCAAATTAGCATACTTTTTCCAAGCCAGGTCACTATGGGGAGG
Organism: Corapipo altera; assembly: GCF_003945725.1. Classification (NCBI taxonomy): domain Eukaryota; kingdom Metazoa; phylum Chordata; class Aves; order Passeriformes; family Pipridae; genus Corapipo; species Corapipo altera. The sequence goes on from NW_020884886.1 coordinate 15,158,858, forward strand.
CTGACATTGCCTGGACACCAGGTGCACACCAAAGCTGCTCTATCACTGTCCTCCTCAACTGGACAGAGGAGGAAAAGCTCCTGAGTCAAGATAAGGACAGGGAGAGGTTACTCACCAATTACCATCATGGGCAAAATGACCTCCATTTGGGGAAATTAATTTATTGCACATCAAACCAGAATAGGATACTGAGAAATAAAATCAAATCATTAAACATCTTTCCCCAATCCCTCCCTTCTTCCTGACTCCATGGCATCCACCTGCTCTGGTATGGCCTCCTCCACAGGCTGCAAATGGATCTCTGCTCTCCCGTGGACCTCCATGAGCTGCAGGTAGACAGCCTGCCTCACCATGGGCTGCACCATGGGCTGGTGGTGGTAACCTCTGCTCCAGCACCTGGAGCACCTTCTCCCCCTCCTTCTGCACTGACCTTGGTGTCTGCAGGGTTGTTTCACATACTCTCACTCCTCTCTTCTGACTGCTATTGGTGTTGCACAGAACTTTTTACACCTTTAAACCTGTTTTCCCCAAGGCACTAGCACCATGTCTGATGGGCTCAACCTTGGCCAGCAGCAGGTCAGCCCTGGAGCCAGCTGGCATTGGCTCTGTCAGACACGGTGGAAGCTTCTGGCAGTTTCTCACAGAAGCCAACCCTGTAGCCCCTCACTACCAAAACCTTGCCATGAAAACCCAACACAGGCACACAGGCCTGAGATGCTGCCAGGCCTCCCCAGCAGCCCAGGCTGCAGCCAGTACCACGCTTGCCTTCTCCTGCCCTTTTTGAACTCCCGTGCCATCCAACAAGTGAGGAGCCAAGCTGTACTCAGACTGTGGACAGTCTAGCCAACTGTTTTATAACTTCATTATTAAACAAAGGGCATTTCCCTGTAAATACAAATATACAGCATAGCACTCTGCCCTTTCCAAACATGCTGCATTTTTTCCAGCTGTGAGGACAGGTTTGATTTTAAATAGTATCTAAAAATTCTGTTTACCATTTCTCATTTTAAAAGTACTACTGCTGCTTTGCAATTAATGTCAATTTTCAGATGCACAAAACAAGACCAATGGTATAATTTAACCTAACTTAGTCAAAGCTTGTCTTTGTCTGATGAAAATACAAGTACCACAAAAAATTTAAAATACCGTACTGCCTTTGCATATTTACAAAAAATTCAATTCCTAAAAAAAAACCTGTTTAGAATACTTTTCTTCTGATTTGTCTATTACATTAGCAAAGCTGTTTCTAAATTTTACTAAATAAAATAACAGCTAGAAACTGAATCTAAAGAAATCACACACATCTTTTCACTACAGACCTTCCCCATGACACAGAACGTAGCTTATTCACCGGTTCATAGATACAATAGGGCCCTGTTCAGCGCAAAGGTGGCAGTCAAGTTTTATGCAAAAAGAAAAAAAGTGACAGTGATTACTGGAGGAAATGAAACATAAGAAGACTGATTACAGTTGGAAAAAAGACAGCTACTACAGAGGTTTTAAAAAAGTGATTTTATTTCACCTGATAGTGGTAAAAGATCAGATTCTTCTTTTGCACTTAAAACCTGTTTCTCAAGACTCTATCTCTTGTTCAGAGATGAGGTTCAGCAAGGATTACATTTCCTTTATTTGAACAGTAAGAGAGCACACCTGAAATGCCAATAAACCTCAGACTTCTGTAGGCTGAATCGCCCTCTGAAGTACTGCAAAAGGTAGATACTTGCAACCATACAGCTGTATTAGTTAGCTACAACTTACCTAATACAGGCATCTGTATTTATTTTCTTATGCATCTGTTGAACCAGTGTCACAAGATTTCTTTAAATATTAAACTAGTGAAAAATCATAGCTGAGGCTAAAAAGAGAGTAACAGCACAGAAGATCAAGGATTTTATATTACTACTGACAATGAGCAGGGCATTCTAAAAACTGTTTCAGCTCATAGCAGGATGGTTTACAAACCTATTTTAAACCACAACCACCACATATATTACCTGTGGCTTCTTGACAGGTGTGTTAAAACAACCTGGAAGACAGAACCTGTAACACCTTTTACAAATGTATTAGTAACTTGTTTTGACACTTAGAGACCCTCCACTGAGGTATATCCCGTGCATAAAACACGCTGAGTTGGAGGAGTTCTTCTCTCCACAGTTTCCAAACCATATAAACCAGTAAATGAGGCATGAAAAGATACAAACAAAACCAAAGTCACCTATTACTCACAAAAACAAATAACAGTCAGAGGACACTAAAGACTAACTATTCATATTCCAAAGCCCCTACAAGATAAGATGGATGTTCAGGAATTCAGCTAAACCTACTCACATGAGGCAGGCAAACTGAGTGAAGAGCCTACTGTCACCTGCTGCCGTAAAGCAGCTTGCTGCCTAGAATCACACTTTTTGTAATCTTCTCAACTCCTAATTTCCAGGACAGTAAAGTTTTGCTGAAAGTCTGCAAACAATATCCACAGCCACTGACAAAAAATAATATGCAAGTATACACTATCATCAAAAAATCTAAGCTACAGTGTTATTTTGTCCTCTTACTGTTTCCTTCATTTCAGGCAAAGGTAATAACAAAAGAAAAAAAAGGCAGCTGTATAAAGATTGCTTGTTTTAAGTGATAAATGAAGCAGCAATTTATGTTAGCTAATAACAAGGCAAATGTACTGTATCAGCTTAACATTCCAAGGCATAAGAATAAACAAGTAATAAATACCCTCATTTGAGTGAAGCACAAAGCTAATATTAGGATAAATCTCACAGAAAACCTAAGAGTCTATAAATGGTCCTGACCCCACTGCATTTTTTCTAAAGCAATCCATTTAGTTGCTCTGTTTAGTGGAATGCAGCTGTGAACAACAATAAACCTGAAACTGAACAATTCACAGAGTATGATAATGTATATATCTGAGCCAGTGACTGGACCATGTAAGGAGCTACCACTTTCCTAACAGAGAGAGCCTTTCAAGTAATTACTGCACCAGCTCACTGGTGATCAACACTGCAATCCACAAAAACAATTTCCCTCAGCAAGACGTCTCAAAACAGGGCAGATTTAATCCTCACTCATTTTACTACACTATGGTTAAGCGGCGAGCAAACATGCAGCAAATTAAGCCAACTTCTTGGTTTAGATCAAGAGACAGTAAAAACAGCTCAAAACTGATAAATTGTTACGGTATCTTGAATCACACTTTTCCCTTAGCAAGTTGCAGGAGAGGATGCTCAGTGTCTTACAGAATATAACCACATCCTTACAGGATAATACCTACAATGGCTAAATAACATTATCAACAGGCATCTACTTGTAGAGGTTTTTCAAAAGCATCTAACAGTGATACAAAGTTCTGTGAAAGGATAAATTTTCATGGTGAAAGAGAGAGAGCTGAGCTCATGCATATCTTGGCTCTCCATAGAGATGCTGCTGCTGCAGTGCACCCCACTGCCAGGACCGGCTGTCAGATGAGCTGTCAACCCAGTGACTGATTTAAACTGGACACCACTTCAGCAGTCTTCCACAACACAAAAGCTTTATACTCCCAATGCTTATGCTAGGGAAGTACAAGAAACATTATTCTCAAAGTCCATTCATGCTTTGCAGCTTTTCTTTTCTGACAGATTACTACAGTGTTGTATACCTGATGTCTACAAAACTCAAGGCCAAACTAGCGTCAAAGGTCCTTAAACTGGCAGTGGCACAGAACTGCTGCAATTTAAAATTAATAAGGAAATTCCACCACGTAATCAACAGGATAATTACTTTATATGTGCATTGTCTGAGGAAAATAAAGAGGGTGAGTAAAAAAGGCTCAGTACCTCTGCTGATGGAGGTTCTGTAGTGTTAAGAGGCAATTTCTCTTGTGAGCATGCAGTAGAGGTCAGCCACCTCCTCATAACACCTTAAAGGAAACTCAGAGATCTAACACTTCTGGGAATTCACATCCACAACACAGGCATAAAATAAGCAACATCCGACTGAGGTGCAGATCAGAAACAACAGCAACAGTGATACACGGCAAGGGACTAAGAATTCAAGAGTAGAAAGCTGAATTTTTACCTTCTATGAAGTGCTGAATGGAGATGAATAGCCACAGAACTGAAACAATGGGGCAGGGCCACATCACACAACATGTGTGAGGGGGAAAAACAAAAAGAATAAAGATAGCCTCTTCATGCAGTAACTCAGTGGCTTAGCTGCAATACTAGTTTTTATTTTACTCAAATCTTTTTATTTTACTCAAATCCATTTGGCTGAAAGGATGCCCTTCAATTTGTGAGAACTCCTGTCCCAGTATATGCATACAGCTGAAGTTCTTATTTCTGCAGCAGTCAACATGGAGTGGATTACACACATCTACAAGGCTGCAAAGTTGGGTGATTTCACTTTACACTCCAAGTTGTGGCAATTAAAAAATAAACAAATACAGAAAAAAAGCAGTATTGTTCCTCTGCAAGCAGCACAACTCCACCTCCTCATTCATCACCATGCTACAGCATGTCCTGTGTACCTGGACATGACTCATGAGTACTGCATGTGGGTATCGCACTGACCTCCCTGCCCTCACTGAAGTCAGAAGCTGGGGACTTTTAAAATTTTCACCTTCTTTTCCAAACTCTGGTTTATTAGTTCTGTGCTGTTCTGTGAATCTCTGTTCCCTTGAAGAGAGGAACATAGCAGAGCCCTTAACCTAAAAATGTTTGAATTTTGGTAACTGTTGAAGAAACAAGTGTGGGGAAGTGGGAGTGAGGTATATTAAATATTAAATTAGAAAATTACTTATTGTGAGGACAGGACAAAAAAGAGATAAAGCTGTAAGTTGTCAAACACCATGTATAAACCAGAAGTCAAGAAAGTATACTATTCGTTTGCAGTTGAAATTGTTTCAAACGCATTTAAGTGTATTTCAAACTACATATTATATCTGGGCATTAAACTATAATTATTTGGCAGTGTTGTACCTAAGTGCCTTAGAGAGAACTGCCTTCAATTTTGATGAGTTACTGGAGGAAAAGAAAAGCAACACCATATTAGCTCAAATCTAAGGAAAGAACTGCTTAGCTAAAATTCCACCACCTACTATTTCTGCAAGCATCTAAAACCACGGTCAATAGTCTCCAGAATTGCTGAATAGGGTTTTTAGGAAGTGGGACATGGGGGAAAAAAAGCAGAATAAAATTGCAGATCCATCAAAAAAATCACTTTGAGTTCAGATCAGTTTCTTATCACAAAGGTTTCGTAAAATTGCTACTGAAAAAACTATTTCTCTTTTGGCAGGACATCAAGAAAACAGACTCAAAACATTATGAAATACCCATTAAATAATAAATATGTCCCCCAGATACTCTTGACCTCAAAAACAAATGGTCTCAGTCACAATGAACGATACCTATATTATTCTTCTCACTTTCAGAGGTACATTCAGGCACCAATCCTCTATGGGATGAGATGTGATTTCCCTATGGAGGCACCTCGAAGCAGGCACATTGGTCAGAGCAGCTTAGAGTGACACAAAGGTGAAGCACCTTCCACGGTCACTTCTCCTGCACACAGAGCAGAGAGCTGAAGGATGGCAACAGACCAGCACCAACCTCACCGAATAATGGCAGTCACTGAGAAGGAAGAGCTGACCTCCAAACACTGCCCTTGTGGAGCATCATCCAGTTCGTTAAGAAGGTATCCGTGTTTTCTGGACAAACGCAGCAAAATCAAGAGGTGAAAAAACCTCAGTACCCACCCAGACAGAAATGCCAACCACCTCACGCAGCCACAACTGCTGGGGCAAAGTGGGAGTGGTGAGAAAGGGGAAAAAAAAAAAATTCAAGGAAGTGGCATTAACCTCCCCATCCCTGAGTGCTGCCTCCAAACTTGCACCAGGATGTTAAGTAGCTATTGGAATGCCAACACCCAAAGAAGCAGTGCACAGAATGATCCAGTCCAACACCTGAACGAGATGTAGGTGTGGGAACTGTATTTGGTTGAATTACAGATGACTAGTAGAGCTTACTTAGAAACTTGCAAGAGCACAGCATCTCAGGGGTACAGCTACATTGCATAGAGAGCTGTTGGGAAGTCACAGAAGCTCCGATTTGCCCCTAAAACCCCCCAATCTGCATACCCGTCACATGGTGCAGATTTTGGTTTCCCTCAGCTGCATGCTGATATAAGGGCCAACTCAGTGACCTGGCTCTGGAAATCTATAAATTTCCATTTCGCTTTTTTGATTCTATTTTTAATTATCAGAAAGAAAAAAAGGAAAGAAGAAAAATTCTCTACTTTGTAAAAAATCAAAACATTTTTATTCCTGTTCCAAGCCCAAAACAACACCATATGGAAACTCCTTTAAAGGTCTTATGTGCTTAGCTCTCTTTCTGCTGGGCAGCCCTAGGAAAAAAAAAAAAATCAAAAAAATCAATGGAATGTGAAAGTAATTTACATTATATGTGATAAATGAAAACAGATAAAAACTGACAAAACCAACAATGTCTCGATATTTACTCTGAAAACAATGAGAAGTTCTGAAAATACCCTCAGGTCCCACCATATTAGAAATGCATAAGATGTGTTCCCAAGGATGGTGGAAGAAACCTGAAGCAGCTTTACCCTGCAACAACTCTCAGCTCCTAAAAAGATGCCACTTGTAGAAGCCAAAGACACCCAAAAACCCACCTCGCCTTCATTCCCCACTTTTGCGCTATGCAATGAGTTGAGTGAGAAAGCTGGAAAGAGAATGAGACACCTTATTGCTTCCCCAATTTCTAGCTGCAGCTTTAAGCTGGCTGCTCTGCATGTCACCGGGTTGCATTTCTCGCTGGAATAATAGGAACAGTTCTGTAGGTGACTCATTCATAATCCATAAAATCTTGAGCATTTTGCAGCTCTCACAATGAATGCAAAGCAGCTTCTTCTGGTCTCGTTTACCATGGCCAGTCTCAACAACATACTGATATGAAAAATCAGTAATTAAAAAATTCTCTGATTCTGAGAATACTTTGCAAATAGTGTAAATACAGCTTTCATACATCAATTTTATTCAGAATGTGTGCAGTAGCCCTTACTGATCAGTTACTACAGAAATCTGAAGAACGGCATGTCTTTTTAAGAAAGTGAGAGCTGTCGAAGTGCTATATGTACACTATTTGCAGAGCATTCCTTATTTAGATTTCTATGGTAACCAGTGAGGACTGCAGTTCATATTTGGAATTTTTTCATTCCCCATGGTCCAAACCAGCAGAATTACTACAATCCTTTTTTAAGTAGGAAGAAGCAATAAGCAAACACATTATGGACTCAAACAGAAGCGAGTCTTTACTAATTAACTTGAGATGGCTTTCTCCTCTGACACAACAACAGTAAGTTCATTTAAGTTATTCTGTTTAATAACAAAACCAGTCTGGTATGCATTATCCCCCAGACAAAACTTGTCAAAATTGGATTTCTGCTGTTACATCATTTTACCTGTCAAAATACAACCCATGCAGAGGAAACTGGGACAAGTTTGTTCTCCCTCTGTCACATTAGAAATCAGGGACCACATACAACTAGGGGTACCGAATTGTTACCACAGGAGGAAGGATATTCATTATTAAACATCACCAACTAATTTGAAAAGAGAGTCAGAAAATGTACGGCAGTATACAGTCACCCTACACCTCCAGAACAGACTATAGACAGGCTGGTCCAAATGAAAATTGTGCTTGCTGTAAACACTATAGGGTCAGCATGAGCAGCACCAGCTCCCTCATCCACACTGCCTCTTTATGGTTTTTCCCATCAAGTCCTCCCACATACATGTCTCTGGACTAATTTCAGGATAATAAAATATCAGAAGGAGAAAATAATTGCTCTGTTTTGCAAATAAATAATCAGAACTCAAAGAAAGTGTAATTTATTTTCTTTAAAGGGGAACTGCAAAGCAGGACAAAAATCTACCTCTCTCACAATGCATAAAATATGTCCATTTTAACATCAGAATTGTATGTAACCTCAGGGACTCACTTCCCTCCTTTTGCTAGTCTTGATTTCCAAAGAGGACGCCAGACCCAGACACCACTTAGTTAGCCTTTAGCCCCAAATATCCAAGACTAATTTCCAAAATTCTCAGAGAAATTAATCCACTGTCAGTGACAAATGATTTCTATGTAATATTCCTCTCCCACGTCCCACATAAGCTTCTCTCCTCTCAGCATTTTGCTTGTCAGAGATGGTACCACATTCCTACCCTCTGGGAGCCCATGAGCAAGTCTGGAGCAAGTGCTTCCCTGTGGGCCCATTTTTGCCCAGTGCATTAAGTTTCTGAGAACTGCGATTCCTCCTTAGCCAAAGACTATTTTTATCAAGGACAGAGGAAGTCCTCTCCCCATCTGCTGTGAGTTTTATCATACATCCGCAATTCCCAAGTGAAACTGCACAGGACTCTGAGAACTACAGCACTCTGGCAAGACTACTGAGGGTTTAGTAGCGAAACAGTCCAAAAATACCTAGAGGAAAGCAATAGCTGAACACTGCATAGCAAGAGCCCTCCCCTGCCACATTCCCACCCCACAGCCCAGAAGCCAGATGCAGCAGACCTACTGAGAGTCACCAACAAGGACCACTCGGTCTCAAAAGCCACCTTTTGCTGAACCTATTTACCACAAGACACAAGGCTCCTATCACCTACTTGATCAGCACAGGGTCAATCCACAGTCAGCAATGCTTGCGATGGGACAAGTCGGACATCAGCAGCAGCCCCACAGCACGGGACCTCCGCACCCTCACTGCTGCCCGGAGAGCACAGGGAAGATGGCGGAGGCACTCCAACTACCCAAAATATCCTTAAGCATGGAGAGCCAGGAGCTCTTTGCAGCTTGGGCAACTCACAGAGCCAAAACAAGACAGCACGGAAACATCAGGAAAGGTATACTTTACTACCAGAGCCCATGAATGGGCACCATTTTGCCTGGTTCCCCTGGGGGCCTATAAGCACCAGCCACTTATTCCCTCTTGCCAACTTCTCCCTCCCCCCAGAAAACGGTGGTGCCTGAGCACGGACAAAGGCATCCTGTTTTAACCACTTTATGGCAAGAACATGAAACAGAAACAGTAGGCAATAGTCCAAAAAAAAAAAAAAATCAAAGAAAACCAAAGTTCTGTGAAACAGAAAGCACTTGCAAAGCACCAAGTTTCAGTGGGATGTGGAGGCCAGTGAATGAGCATTCAGTTTCACTAAAATGCAGTTTCACTTCAGACTAGTAAAGCATAACATTACACAGGATAATAAATTTGAAAAATAAGAGCTTGTTAGATACAGTAAAACTGGAATTCATTTTATACCTTGGCTTATATCCCTCCCTTGATGTAAAAAATGCAATTAATTTCAACATCACTGAAGGAAAACAGAGTACTTCAACTTCCTCATGGTCCAATCTAATGCAACTAACCAGTTTAAACAGGGAAAAATCACAAGAGCCCACCAGGAGACTCACCAGTCAGAGGCATACTTCTTGAATCATGTTCATCTCTGCACCTCCAAACCAAGCCTTCTGGAACACTCTTCACAGCAAGTCTTTCCTTAGAAACTTCCTAGCACGAGCTGTGCCAAAATATCTACTACTGTCTCCTGAAAAGTACACTGCAAAGCTCTCACATATTTCCTCCATCTGCTCTTGGATATGTTAAGTCATATAATCATAGAATATCCTGTGTTGGAAGAGTCCCACAAGGATCATCAAAGTCTAACTCCTGGCCCTGTACAGGACATACCCAAGAATCATACCATGTCTCTGAGAGCATTGTCCAAATGCTTCTTGAACTCTGTTGGGCTTGGTGCTGTGACCACTTCCCTGGGGAGTCTGTTCCAATGTTTGACCACCCTCTGGATGAAGAACCTTTTCCTAACATACAACCTAAACCTCCGCTGACACAACTACAGGCTATTCCCTCATATCCTTCACTGGTCACCAAAGAGAAGTGATCAGCACCTGCTCCTCTGCTTCCCCTGGTGAGGAAGCTGTAGACCTCAGTCTCCTTTTCTCTAGGCTGACCAAACCAAGTGACCTCAGCTGGTCCTCATATGGTTTCCCCTCTAGACCCTTCACCATCTTCATGGCCCTTCTTTGGACAGTCTCTAATAGCTTTATATCCTTCTTTCACTGTGGTAAGCAACACAGCTCTTGAGATCAGATTGCACCAGTGCAGAGTAGACCAGAGCAATCCCCTCCAACCGGTTGGCGATGTTGCACCTGATGCCCCCCCAGGACATGGCTGGCCCTCCTGGCTGCCAAGGCACAGGGTTGACTCAATGTCATGTTTGAAAGAATCACAACTCACCATTTAGGTGACACACCTTAGCACATTCTCTCCAGAGAATGCACTCAAACTACTCCTCTGCTTCTTATGCTATCTTAAAAATGCACCTCCTATGCACTCATCATGCTGCATGCTGACTAAGGTCTAGGGAGGTCCAGTCATTATATCCAGTCAATTCCTTTTTGTACTTACATAGTAGTAAAAAGACTCCCACCCTGACACACTGACCTTGGCTACTGCATCCTCACAAAACATGCCATGGTAGGAACATCTCTATTCATCCCATATTTGTTAACTAGACCCAGATTGCCCCTGCTGGAGCTCAGAAAAGGCAGAAGTAGCAGGACGATCTGCTGAAAGAGGCATCCAGAAGCTTTAAAAAAGAAAGAGATATAACCATATGCCTAACTGTATTTTGATCCAAAGCACACAAACCAGCAGCCACTACACAGTGAAGATGCTTCTAGACAGATGATATTCTACTTCATCAAGAACAGTCCCAAGGACAACATTCAAGAGTAGTTTGGAGAGTTCCCGCACAGTGGGACCTCACACTTATGTTCTTTTGTTATAAATATCAAGGTTCTGTTTTGTGAAAGCCTAGACCAACCTCCATCAGAAGAATGGCAGGAATCCTCCAGAACATTAGCACCTTTTCAACTAACAGATATGGCAAATCACTGTCTTCCTGCACCTACCCTAAATATCACACTGTTCAGCTAAGGTACACTGTCTGGACAGGTCCAAAAATGTTAACACTGTCTTTCTTGCTCTGTCCAAGTAGAGAAACCTTAACCCAGCTGTCGATGGTTGCTCGGTCTCCCAGTACCACAGCAGTAGAAAGGTCACAATCAGCAGCAATACAAAAGCCCAGACAGGATCTCCCTGCTTTCAGCCCTCGTGCCAGATTCATCAACAGTTACCTTTGCTAACAAGAAGACATGCATGTGAGTAAAGTGTCTTTAGCAGTCCACCATCATATACATACACAGAGGGGAAAAAAATCCACTCTTCTGGTTCACACAACTACAAGCCAGTGATACTCCTATGCAAGAGCATTTGCTTTTGGACACTAGAGCTGATGGAGGAAAAAACCCACAAATCTATGATACTTTCTCTGCACAGAAGAGAAGCACAGAAACAAAAGAGACTGTCACACTGTAACATGAATCAATTAAAAAAAAAAAAAAAAAAAAAGGGAAAGAAAAAAAGAGTGTCCCAGCTGCCATCCTGGCCACCTTGAGTTCTCCCATGCTGGCAGGTAGCACTGTAATCACAGGGGTCACTATTGATAGAAATGCTGCCAGTGTAGAGCAAAATGCTCAGAAGAGCAAAGGAATAAGGAGGCAGGACTTTAGATGGCTTTTGATCTTTCTAAAAGGACTAACCTCTTTAAAACAACTCTCTTCCTTTTCTCCCATTTGCAGCATATTTTCTCTAGCTTTTTAATTTGTTTTGATCAAGCTCCTGTTCCTTCTGTTCAATCAAGTAATTTAACAACTTGATTCGTGAACTGCTCAATACTCCTTCTAACATGGAGTTCATATGTCACTGATAACTAGTTGCTTAGAATGCAGAGACACATCAAAAATCCCTGTGCAGTTCCTGTGGCTCCACACAATAAAGGGCATAAAACTTTCCTGGAAAAATATTTCTAGCCTCCAGCTAAAATGAAAGGGGAGCACATGTACACACAGTTCAGCTGACCCAAATATCAAATGTTAGGCCTCTGAAAGTAAAAAAGGAAAGCAGAAAGACAGAAGAAAGCAAAGTCAGACTAAAATAATGACAGAAAACCCAGTCTAGAACTAAAAAACCCCTCACCACCTCCAAATATGCTCAAATCAAAAACCAAAACCCCGTATGAACACAACTATTAATAAGGAATGACATGTTACACTATTCTCCAGTAAGGGTTTGGATTTTGAGATTGTACATAACCATCCCCAGTCTCCCAAGGAAAAGGGAACTGAATGTCAGCAATGGTTCCTCTGAGTTTGTGCTGACTGTTCAGCACAAAAAATGAAAAGGTACCATAGAGATAGTAGAGTTATATATTAGCATTACAGAAATTTAGATTCTTCCACAGTATGAGGTATCTTAGAAGTATAACTACTGAGCTTTTTGGAATAATTTCCGTCAACATGCCTGCAGAACTGTAAGCCAGAGAGAAATATATACGCATGCTAGGGAAGGGCTAGTTGGGAAATACAGCAACAAGTCCAGTATCAGTCCCGTAGTCTGATCGTCTGCAGGTAAACAAACAGAGCCGATGAGATGATGCTCAGCAGCACTGCACAAGCCACACACCTGAGGTGCTCAGCCTCCCCAAGGCACAAGGGGGAACAGGGAGCCTTCCTTGCTTTTTGCTCAGCACCAACTTCAACAGTCAGGCTCTATTTTCTATTATCAGATAAGAACTAGCTTTGGAATGTTAAGAGTCTGACAGCTAATCAAGGAAATTTACCCCCAGGAACCAAACGCTTACTTTCTCCAGAAATCATGAGACACATCCAGTTCTTTCTAATATAAGTCTGATTACGCAGCAATCCATACCACTAACAGTGCATTCTAACACTTGATGTTTGACTACAAAGACATCATGGCCAAAACTGACAGTTTATGCTGTTTAACAGCACCCTAAGAGCATATTGCAGTAGTATTTTTCTTTATACTAAAAATGCAGAGCAGAGAAATATGTCAAAGGTGCACTTTGAACAGGTAGTCATGTACTTTTCTATAAGACACAGCTTTTAAACAGATCATTGACAACAAGGGAAGACCTAGGAACACCACAGCACTGTGTTCTCCAAATATTTTGTTCAGAGTTACCACAAAAAATGCAAAAGGCCTCCAAAAAACCCCTACTTCAATCTAGCCAGAAATGCATACCATACAAGCACAGTCCTTCCAGTAAGAAAGCAGCCTTTGGGGTGGTTTTGTTTATGCACCAATTAGGCTGTTAAAGGCATTCAGAGGTACCCCACCTACCAGAAAGCACATTCCTCAGGGTGTGCCAAAACACAAAGGTCCTCTTTTTCACTGAATATCTCTAAAACTGTAACAGAGAACAGATTTGTGTTTCTGCAATTCAAACATACTATTCACAGTATTTAATTTCCTCCTCATCTTAATCCCTTAAATTTGATGAATATATCAGCACTATTTTCCCCACAGAAACCCAAAGTCAATTTATAAAACAGTAAGGCTTAAAGACCTTCAGATATGGTGCTATAAAATAACATTATAGTAGCATTCAAGTTTTGTTGTTTAGATATATTATAACCTTATTCACATTACAAAATAAAGACGCAAAGGACAGAATGCCTGGACAGGTAACTGGTGTCACAAGTGATAATTATTTTTAAAGCCTTTTCTTTCAAATATAGTCTTGCAGATGTAAAAAAAGCAATACAAATTACATCAACTGTGGTACAGGAGCACATTAGAAACATCAGCAATGCTGACTCCAAAGCAGAAATCCATCCCTGAGACGGCACCAGTTCAAACTGCCAAGGCTGCATGCTGCTGCCCAAGCTCAAACACATTGCTTCTGGCCCTGATCCAGCTGGCATGAAACCAGCTCAGACCTCCTCCACAGTCACAGCAACGCAGATAATCCATCTATGACAACGATGTGCAGAACGTGAGGGGGACAGGACACTATTCACTACAAGAAGAATTCCAACAAGGCTTGACTAAGACACCGCGTTTGCTTGTACTTATGCATTTGTATCTTGCCGTAAACACCACCATCTAAAGTCAGCTTGCTTCCAAGTTTTAAACTCAACATATAAAACCTCCCTGAGGAATTATAGTAATTTACATATCAAATACTAATGACCACTTTACTGTTTTAACCCTTTCTTTATTCCTTCACTGATGTTAAAACTTTGAAATTTTCTTCTGTTCCCATGCTTTTGTTAGGTGATGGCTATAATTTTTTAGAAACACATCCACCATAAAATTGTAACCCGAGTGTTTGGGGACACTTGAAGTGGATGTTGTCTGCCCAGACTTTAGTAAAGCCTTTGAAACCATTTCCCATAGCATTCTCTTAGAGAAAGTGTCTGCTTATGGCTTGGATGGGAGCACTTTACTGGGTAAATAACTGTCTGGAGGGCCAGGCCCAGAGAGTGGTGGTGAATGGAGTTACATCCAGCTGTCAGCCAGTCACGAGTGGTGTTTCCCAGGGCTCAGTTTTGGGGCCAGCTCTGTTTAATATCTTCATTGACAACCTAGATGAGGGGATGGAGTGCACTCTCAGACAGATTGCAGACACCACCAAACTGGGTGGGAGCGTTGATCTGCTGGAGGGCACAAAGGCTCTAGAGAGAAATCTGGACAGGCTCGATCAATGGGCAGAGGCCAAAAGTATGAGATTTAATAAGGCAGTGTCAGGTCCTGCACTTGAGTCACAACAATCCCATGCAGCGCTACAGGTTTAGGGAAGAGTGGCTGCCAAGTGGTCCAGTGGAAAAGGACCTGGGGTGCTGCTCAACAGCAGTTGAACATGAGCCAACAGTGTGCCCAGGTGGCCAAGAAGGGCAATGGCATCCTGGCCTGGATCAGAAACAGTGTGGCCAGAAACAAGGCAGTGATTGTCCCCCTGTACTCAGCACTGGCAAGGCAGAAACCCTAGTACTGTGTTCAGTTTTGGGCCCCCCACTACAGGAAAGACATGGAGGTACTGGAGTATATCCAGTGAAGAGCAACAGAGCTGGTGAAGAGTGTGGAGCATAAGTCTTTTTAGGAGTGGCTGAGGGAGCTGGAGTTGTTTAGCCTAGAGAACAGGAGACTCTAGTTTTTACTCGCTACAAGAGAGTTGAGGTTGAAAGGAGGTTGTAGTCAGGTGGGGGTCAGGTTCTTCTCCCAGGTAACAGGCAAAATGACAAGAGGAAATAGCCTCAAGTTGTGCCAGGTAGATTTATACTGGATATTGGGGAAAATTTCTTCACCTAAAGGGTTGTCAAGTATTGGAACAGACTGTCCAGGGAAGTGGTAGAATCACTGTCCCTGGAGGTATTTAAAAGACATGTAGATGTGGTACTTAGGAATATACAGTTTGGTGGTGGACTTGACGGTGCTAAATCAACAGTTGAACTGGATGATCTTGGAGGTCTTTTTCCACCCTAAACAATTCTATTATAATGGGTACCATCAGCACACTATATGCAGAAACCAATTAAGAGCTGGAAAATATCTGACCCATATGTATAGAATTATTGACTAACAATCACAATTTGATCTCAGCAGCTGGGCTTGCATTAGAAGCAGCAAGGCAGCGTTCACACACTGCGTCAAACTAACATAGACTCTCTTATCTGATCCAATCTTCCAACTGTTCCTCAAGTCAAGCAATTTTTACAGATAACTTGTCTTTATTTGGTTGCTTGTTTTCCCCTACACTCATTTTTCCTCTCTCTGTCTGTATATATCTACACATGTATGCGCCAAGATCTTAATATGTGAAGAACAGGCAGGCATAAAAACACCTTTATATAAAACCAATAACAGAATCCTGAAGCTCTGACCATTTTCATTTCAAATCGAAGTTATCACAATGATTTTTATATGTTTATTTATTTATTACTGTTACAATGCTTCCTTGCTTTCACATTCTGGCTAAAATCAGCTGTGGAAATGAGAGAAGAAAGGGTGTTTTTTAACACCATAAATTTTAAGCCAAAACAGAAGCAGGAAGTTCTGGAATTTCACAGGAAAGCTGGTCAGTTTTTTCTTTTAACATTTGAATAGAGAACAGATACGAATCTCTAAAAATTAAGGTTCATGTGCAGCAAAATCAGAGGAACACATGAATGGTTGCTGTTATCAACACATGGGTGTTGTTATCAATTTGAACTTTAACCACCATTACATCAAACTCACCACATACACGGACTGTGATGTGACATTTTATTTAATAAAAAGTGATACAGCCATAGTTCCTCAGGATAGGGACTATGCAATTTCAGTTAAAATAAGACATGGTGTGTCATTAAAAATTAATACTGAACTATACATTTTTAAAGCTCCTGAAAAGTTTTGACTACAACATAGAAATACTTTGAAAGCTGTATTTCAAAGCTTATGCTTTTCAGTCATGTACCTAGAGATACTTAAGTCATAACAATCAATTTTGGATGGGAGGTAGCAGAAGGCAGCTGGACACCTGAGCTGAGCCCCCTTCTTGCACAGTTCTGAGCACCCAAGACCATATGCCAGCTCCCCAGCTGTGCACATCCATCTCACTGCATCTGGGACCCTCTCTCCAAAAGTTTTAACTCTAAGTTTTTACACAGTGTAATCAAACACAGAGTTTTATCATTTCCTCTTAGTTTTAATTCCAAACAGCAGCTTTTAAAAAGTTAACAAGATATGCATGTGTATATAAAATGTGGACTAAAAAATAAAAGAAGCTGATAAGTTTCTTGGCATAAAGCTAAATAAGGAGGGAAAAGGAACAAGAACGGTTGGGAAGATATCCAAGTTTTTAATGCTTCTAAAGCAACTGACAGTTATTGGCCAGAGAAGAAAACACTTCTGATGATTTCAGCCAAAACAATTTTTTTCTTCCTAATTCTTAAATAGCTGTAGTTACCAAGGCAAGACTGTCTTATTCACCTGAACTGCCCCCTTCATCCTTTTAACTAATGCACTACACATAATAGTATCAATATGGATGTATTTTACAAATTAATTCAATGCAAAAAGAACCCGTACTGGACTATTCTGTGAATGCCACCAGTAACTGTCACACACACCTGAGCTTCTCCAAAGTAACCACAGCCACCCACAACAGGCACACCGGTGTCTGAGAGCAGCTTTATCTCAGTCAGTAGTTCCTGAAGCACTTCAAAAAGGGGAGCAGGTTGTCTCAGTTGGTTAGAGGATGGTGCTAATAACGCCAAGGCTGTCAGTTCAATCCCCATGCCACCTATTCAGTTAAAAGTTGGACTCAATGATCCTTGTGGGTCCCTTCCAACTCAGAATATTCTGTGATTCTGAAATGAAGCGTGCTTTGCACTGCCCACTGAACCAAGGAGGGAAACAAGGACTACCACATGCACCTCCCCAAGCAGCACAGGCTTGCCAAGAAAAGCAGGTGATGGGCAGGTGGTGGGATGCACAAACCTTCGTTGGGAGACCAACAGTAAGGGTAAGAACAGGAGCTCAGTTTGCATAACAAAGATGAATGCAATCCTATCTCCAGTGTCCTTGTCTTTTAAAGTACCTCATAATGCAACCAGTTGAAAGGAAGGCTGTAGTAGGGAGAGATGAAATATAGGAACATCAGCAGACGACAATTTCTGATGTAAAGCAAGATCTGACAGGACTATGAGGAGTCTGCAGAGAAATAACTGACATGAATGGACAACAAATAAAACACCAATGGATTTCAGTATTAACAAATGTGAACTAAATGCAAGCTTTTACACTACCTATAAAATATCATAGGATTTTTAATTAAACCATTAATTATAAGCTCTAGAAAGGGACTTAAAACAACTCAACAATAGGTTCAAGATATAGCCATGGTTTAAGAAGCAGAAGAACAGAACCTCAACAGAATTGAGATGAAGAATAATGTTAACCCAATTAATGTCTTCTAGAGGACAACAGTTCAGACTCCTCCACAATAACATGCCGTGCTAGTCACCCCAAAAGGTGCTGCTAAACCAGACAAGGTTACCTCTTTCTGAAAGAGGTAACAAGTCTGGCTCTGGGAACTGAAAAACCCTCAAAATAGATTGTCCTCCTGAACAATCCGAATCTGCTGAAATGTACCCGAGTATGATAAGACACAAAATAATCTGGAAAAGGAAGCCTGGCAGTTTCTGCTTGAATGTACAAAAGGCTGTGTACGTGTATAAATACAAAAACTAATTCCTGCAGGAAGTCATGGAAGTCAAGTATGTAATGTTTTATGAGTACCAGGATCAGGACAGCTGTTCCATCTATACTAGGATTATTACTAAGATTTGTTCCTCTGGAAACATACAGCACTGACACTGACAAGGTATTGAAATCAGAGGGACAAAAGGCCTGATCCACCCTGACATTTTGCCCAGTTTCAAAGAGCATACAGCACACCATCTATCTGGCACAGATGAAGCTCACTCCACAGCAGGTATGCTTCTGGTACCAGAAAAAAGGAGCTCTGCAGAGGAGCAGTAGTACCTGCTGAAACTGGACTGGCTTTTAAACTGAAAGAGGGTAGATTTAGATTGGACATAAGCAAAAGATATTTATTATGAGGGTGGTAAGGCACTGGAAGAGGTTGCCCAGAGAAGTTGTGGGTATCCCATCCCTGTAAATGTTCAAGGTCTAGTTGGATGCGACTTCAAGCTACCTGGTCTAATGAAAGATAAGATGTCCCTGACCACAGCAGGAGGGTTCTTGGACCAGATCTTCAAAAGTTCCTTCCAATCCAACCCAAACTATCCTACGATTCCATAATTCTACCTGCCCTATAATCTCATCTCTGTCTTTCCTAGCTACTACCCATACAAAGCCAGTCTGACTGTGAAAACAAGGGAGCACCAAACAGTGTCAAGAGACAAAAAGATACAAGATACAAAAAGACAACCATACAGACAACCATAAGGCAGGCCCTGCATGCTGATCCTCGTGCAAGTGGGAAGGATAACTCCACATGTATGGTAAACAAGGGCCACTCAGAGAAAGGATTAACTTTCACTACCACTCAGGAAGGAAAAATAGCTCTCCTTTGAATGCTCTCTGATCGCAGACCCACCCCTTACACAGTTCTAAAATATTGACTAAAATGACACTTTGGTGCATTTTCCATCTGGGGATCTGTCAGGCTTTTCTGGAAGACATCTATCCCAGCCATGGAGCTTTCCTTTTCCTCTTGTCACTCCACACATAATACACACAACAGGACTCTATCCATAAATTGTGCAAAGTTTAAATTGTTTCAGAAATTGCATCCTCAGCATCTGGGAACATCCACATTCCTTAACGATTTTCTTAGTATTGCATGTGCTGCTAAAGACTTTTCCAACTCATTCACCTCAAGAAGCATATAGAGTCATGTGTAGGCAAAGATATATTTTCTCAGAGAAAAAATGTCATAGCTTGAAGCTTAGATAAATCAACAGTCCTAAGATTAAAGCATCTTGCTGCCCTCAAAACAAGCCCAGAATTTCTTTCCAGCTAAAGAAAAATAAGTTTTATGTCTTTTTCTGCCATTCTGTAAACCAAGAAACTGTGATTAATTTTTTCGTGTGTTCAGAGTTAAGTGGTCCTTGGAGACCATCAAGATTTGTCACATCATCATCCTTTCTATTCTAGGAAAGCAACCTGTATCATTGTCCAAGTCACTGCTTTTCCAGGATGTTAGCTCTCCAGTGGGTAACCTCTTCCAGCTCATCCAAATCCCATCTTCTCCACAGGGTCTTCTCCTTTTAAAAGTCCCTTCGGCACAAAACATAGTCCCAGGAAAAGTAATCCATTTTAGTCTGTACGAGCTCATTCACTTTCTCTCCCTACTGAAGGCACAGACATCATATCCACTCAAATGGAAGATGAGGACCAGGTTCTCTCACTCTCCAGGTATCAATATCATGAGACTAAATCCTCATATGTGATGAAAGCCTCTCCATACTTGGGCTCAACAGTTATTGTCCCACGCTGTGTTTTGATAAATCTCCGTGAGGGATGGAATATCAGTAATTACAATAACTCATCAATAATTACTTCAGCAAGTGAGCTACAGGAGTGCCATGCCAATGATGGAGCTGCATACACACATAATCACTGTAAAATACTTACAGACAGGCAGCTTGTAATTTCTTTCCTTTCCTGTTCCCACAGACCAGTGAACTACCAACACTAAACAAGCTGGTAGACATGACTGCTGCCATCAGTGAAGATGCAACCAAAAGTCCTCCACTGTTTCCCCTACAAAGTCATCAACTCCAGCCATAGAAAGCACATTTCAGCATTTGCTGCTCTGCTCTATGTTCACCTTTGGGCTGTGGTAGATTTTACTCTCTGGGAGACAAATCACTTCAGTTAACAGCTTGCAGAAAAAGATGGTTTGTCCAGATCTATGAATTTTACAGGTATAACCACTTAAGATCAAAGTAAAATAAAGACTTAAAGGGAACAATGCATGTATAAAGAGTTCCCAACAACAGCTATCTGTACTCAGACATACAATGGAGGTGCTCCTCACGTAAGTCTATGATTAGTGGTCTCCTGATGAAAATAATTAACCCTTTCAATTCAATTTCAATTCTTCCAGAACAGTCAAAGGCCTTTCAGTATTTTCAGGATGTCGTTCAGGTGTCTGGACTTTTACACAGCCTGATACAAAGAACAAACACTTGCAAAAGAAAGCTAAGGAAGTGTGATGCAAGTCTGAGCACAAAATCTATGCTTCAGGTATAATGAAAGAGTGTTTCTGCAAGAAGAAGAGTGATGCAAACCTGAGTGGGACACCAATGGGAAAACACATACCTGACTTCTGTGGCAAATTGTACATCACTGCATACAACATTTCACTGTGGACAGCACACCAGAAGGAGGGAACGTGGAAAGAAAAAAAAATAGGGGAAGAAAAATGGGGGGGAAAAAAGCACTTAAAATGAGAACATTTTACCTGCCTGAAATCCCTGCACTCCCTGAAATCGCTGCAAGGACCTGAGGTGTTCATGGACCCCAGGTCAAATATACTCCGCTGAGGTGCCTTTTTAGACCTCTCCAGAAATAGTCTGCTCTCTCCACTATACTGGGATGAAAGTCCCCCTTACATAGCAACTCTGCACGTAAAGTCAAGGGAACTGGAACCACTAACTCCCTTGCATGAAGATGCTCAGAGCTCAACCTCCCAGAGGAAATCCCCAGCCATGAGGCCGCTTCTTCTGCACATGCTAAGAGCCATGTTGGGCAGACACAAGCCATGTCCCTTCAGACACAAGCCATGTTGTGCAGGCAGAGCTTCATCAGAAAAGGTTGAGGCAGAGATTGCGTTTCATGTTGGTATAAAATGTGTATTGACCCAGGAAGTTAAAACCAGATTATTTTTCACAACTGTTCTTTCCAGTACACTTTGCTCAGTGGAAAGAAAACTAAAATCTAGAGGAGTTGTTGTATTTATTAATCTCTGCAGACTCACTGCAATCATAATTGGGCAGACTAACTGTTCAGAAGATTACACCAGTGATTCAATTGCACTGAAATACAAATAAAGATATCTGCATAAAGTGGGCTGCAAAGTACTAAAAATAAAGACCTAATTAAGTTACACATTTGTGCATCATTGCCCTTTTTATTAGAGTTTGGAGATTGAAGGCAACATACTATTATATATCATGTACTATTATTCACATAAGTGCCTAAATTACAGAGTTTTGGGAGATACTAGTTATCTATGTGCTTATTAAGCACTAGTTATGTGCTTATTAAAAAGTCATTTAATTCATCATATAATACACAAGTTTCTTTCAAGACTGAAATGGGAAACATGAAAGCAACATCTGAATAGCAAGCCTCAATCAGAAATTATTTCTGCTGCCATAACAACAGATATTCCCTCCAGATTTTCGTTTTCCGTCTCACACTGAGCACACCAGGGGCTGGAGGAGAGTTTCGAACCCTAATTCATGTTCTTCACATTTACCTTTAAAAAAAAAAAAAAAAAAAAGAAGTGTCCTGATAACAAACTGTGACAGGAGTTCACAATTCGTCATAAAGCTGTGTAAAACTGTTGATACCATGTAAGTACAAAGTTAAAGGACCTGAATAAATCGGGTTTAGACTGAATGGTTAGACTAGAGGCTCTTGGGGGGCAAGGAGGAGGTAAACATCTGCACTGGACAGAGCAGAGATACAGGAGCAGTTATTTTGGAAACAGAGGACATCCTCAAATGTGCAAAAAGTGATTAGATGTAGGGATAGAACCCAGTTAGCCTTCGTAGCAGATATGACGGAAGCCTCGGCCCAGCTTGCTCACACACAGATGAAGCTGCCAAGTAGCTGCCTCTTAATGAAGCCTGGCTGATGTTTCACACCCAGGTATCACTTTTTGGTTTTCTTCTTGTCCTTCTCCCCTTGTGCCTAATTGATTACAAGCTTGGCTAGCACTGGAACTTGTTCAGCTTCACAGTCAGCCGTCAGCCTCCAGCTTGGGTGGCAGCATCCCACCAGACCCTTCTCCAGCAGGGGAATGGGGACAGGGAGTGATGCCAGAGCACAAAGGGCACTCCAGGGCAGCTGACCTCTGGCCCTCTGGAATCAGCTGCTCTTCAATAAAATTCCTCCCACCCTGTGAACGCTAACTTCCAAACCCCAAATTCAGGGTTTGATAAGCTTAGCTACTCAGAAGCCATTTAACATTTAACATGGCTTTCTAAGCACTCCCTCCCTTCTCCCTCAAAGGATTTCACGAAGCATCAGGGAGACAAAAGAAAACTTCCTCTCAGAATTTTAATGTAAATATATATTTGAAACAGGCTTAAATACTTTAAAGAATTTCTAAACTGCAGTTTGTTTCATATGAAGTGATTCAAGTGTCTTTATCACAGAAACCACAGCTGTTAAAAGTGTCTGATAGTACTTTTTTCATCTCATTGTTATTCCTCCACCAACCACGGTGTATCTTTCCTCTTAACAGCCAATAAGAATTTCTGAAGTACTAATTTATACAACTTCTACTTGAGTAAAGAAGCCTATTACCATCCTCACGTCAGAGATGGATAAACTGAAAGTGCCCCAACACTGCACAACATCGAAGTCACATAAGCAGCATCTTTCCCAACAGCTCTTTGAACCATGCAACATGCATAGAATGCACATCCTCAGTTAGAAACACCAAGCAGAATGTAGTCCTCCTTCCACAACCAGCTTTTACAACCAAGGATGCCACACACTGTTTTTATAATGGTAAGAGTTACAGTGCAAGTTACAGTGCAGCTGACTCCAGTGAGATGCATATTATTCCTCCTTTGACTTCTGCACATATTCTTTTTGTTTTTCCTCAGTGACGTGGGCTTGAAACTCTTGAAAAAGAGCATGAATCTACAACTACACACTACATTTAGTCTGAATGGGGTCTATGAAGCTTTTCAAGTCAGATTTCTTTTGGATTCAACAATGAGCTCTTGGAAGAGCTAACAGCAGCACCTTTCTTGTATCCTTGCAGATGGGATGCCTGTACTTACAGCTAATCCCAAAACCTTCACTTATAACCTCCCCGAGCTTCTCTGCCTTAAATCTGCAGAAGCCCAGGGAGCCTGGAAAGAAATGGAATAGAAAATAAATAAAATTGAATGGAAATTTTTAGCCTTGTGTTTTGACCTGTCTTACTCTAAGTTATTACAAAATTAAGAGTGCAGTTTTCAAGGAGCAAAAAGACCCCACAGTATAAAAAAATAATAAAAAAGAACCTTTACATTAAAGAAGGAGTTGGAACAGAATGCTTTTAAAGAGCTGAACAGGAAGTTCAAGAAAAGCAATTCTTAGCTATGAACACTTTGTGGGTTTCATTTAAATGTACCGACATAAATGACAACTTTGACCAAACTTTTAACTGCACATATTTCAGGCTATCAGGTAACTTCAGCAAAGTCTCTTTTTATTCAAGAACAGTCAGAAACTTAAATTTTAAAGAAAGTCTCCTCATTCCAACTTAAAGAACCCCCACTCAGCACCAGGGAAAACTTCCCCGTTGTTCTTGTGTTGTTGCCACTGAGATGGCGGGCTTTCCCCACCATGGCTGAAGAGATCCCTGCTGGGAGAAATGGATGATGAAACATATAAGTAGCATCAGTCAGGGTCTAAATACAGACTTTCTATGCAAGCCTTTCTGGTTTCCATGCAATGGTAAGGTCAGATTGATAAAAGGTGTTGAAATTCAGCTAAAGGCACTCTGGAAAAACAAAACACCAAAGCAACAGGAGTCACAAACCCTGCAAGGAGCATAATGCCCATGGTAAAACATGGCTGTCCTGACAAGGCAAAAGACAAATGCTCCCAAGCACATGCTATTCAAAGGCTGTGACAGCTTAGGCTGCCAGGCTGCTAATTCCTGCTGTTTTTAAGTTCTTAAACAATCTATTGACTAGTCTTCCAAGGAGAAACAGACTGGCACTGACTCGAAGCCTTTTCTTCTCTTAATAATCGATAATAAAAGAAGAGCTGAGCTGCAAGAACAACCAGCCAGAAGAATCTCCCTCATGCAAATTCCTGGATGTCACAGGATCCCTACAGGTATATCTACCATGATAGTTTCATGACCAAACACTAGCTTGCAGCTGGTACTCCTAACACCAGTGATAATCCAGGCGGAGAAATTTCCCCACAGGTTATGGAAAGTAATGCCTTAAAGACATCTACATCTCAAATCTATGACTCTGTAACATAGATGCATATCTATTTTATTATCAACTGCACAACATTACTCTAGCCACATCTCTCCACTTTTTCCCCCAAAACACATTAGCACAGTTAAAAAATATTTAATATATGCAGGAATCCTTACATAAACTAGACATTAGCACCTCCTAAATTCCCCAGCACTGCCAATGTAGACAGATCCCTCCATAATTAAGCACAATATGGTTAAGCATGAACTGAAGGCACGAACCTTCACAGCACAGATACACAACACTCATAACTCCTTTGTTGTGATGCACTGCAACACAAACCATCTTATTGGTCATTATATACTATTTTTCCATATAATTTTAAATTGTTCCAAAATAGTGTTTTTCTAAATGTAATGCTTTCTCCTAACAACACTAAAAACAGTACTTGAGTCAGACAGTTTAATATGACCAGGGGGGTCTTAATAGAGAATGAGGAGAATTTAACAGCAGCCTTTAATTATTTGTTTGGTGTAAGGGGGAAATCAGAACTTATCAGCCACACAGACCTTTCTCATTCATTTCAACTTGCAGGAAAAATTTGTACAGCAGGAAAGTGTTTGTTAATCTTTCTCTATATCTCTGGTCACACAGGAACACGAACAGTGCTACTACAGGTTATCCATTGGGGAGGGAGGTGGTCTGCCCTAATTGCACTTAAAAGGTAGGTCTGGACAGAAAATCCTCAAATAACACTGCAAGTTTACAACTGCCTTGTCAGGGAGCAAAACACAAAAAGGGAGAACAAGGAGAGATGTTTATGGCCCAACCCACCAGGGCAGAGTGAAATACCAAACAGCACATGTGCTTACAGCTCCTCTGCTCTGTGCCACAGCTTCCTTGACTACTCTCATTTCATCATGTACAAAATCCACTAGTAATTGTCTGTTGCTGTGCTCCTGCCTTCAACACAAAGCCATGCATTTTCTGAACACTGCTCCATATCAAACCCACCACAGTCAGTTAAGCAATTGGTGATCACTTCTGAGTCCAAACACAGCTACCCTACTTCACAATATATGCAGCCTGTTTTAGGAAGGAAAAAAAAAGGCAAAGTCAATAAATCTTTAACTTTGGTCAATTTTACTTTGTCTTTTGCAGCTGCTCTATAACAAGAATTATGCTTCATAGCAAGAATTAAGAGAATGTTTTCAACTAAAGAATATCTTGATTTCAATATTTCACCAGTCTAATTCAAAGTCCAGTTCCCTCTCATCGGATAAGTAGTTTCTCTTGGGTTTTGGATATATATCATTTTTTAAAAAGTACCAGCTGAACCATTAGGGCTAAAAGAATATCTCTGAAAAAAATATCCTGAAACTACAAAGGTCACACTGTCCTCCAAGGAAAGAGCATCAAAAACACGCTCCAACTTGGCTAGTCCTTAGACACTGTCAGCCTAAAGCCAAACCAATTCAGAGCCAGATACTGCAAGCAAAAGAGAAGCTGTCTCTGGCTTGTGCTCT
Source organism: Corapipo altera (assembly GCF_003945725.1). Classification (NCBI taxonomy): domain Eukaryota; kingdom Metazoa; phylum Chordata; class Aves; order Passeriformes; family Pipridae; genus Corapipo; species Corapipo altera. The sequence continues at coordinate 15,185,013 of NW_020884886.1, forward strand.
TCAGGATGCAAATGACCCAATGTCAAGACACTGTAGTATTTGGGGAGGGAGAAGGCATTAATTCGAATGAACAAAGTGACATGCCTTTCAAACATGGTTCAGGACCCACTTATATCAGAGGGAAGTACTTCAGCCCATCTATTCCATTAGCACCAGTAGGCCAAAATCAAAGTTCTGCAGCTGTTAAAGGACTGCCTAAAATACAAAAGCAGAGCAAAAGGATCAGATATTGCTAAGGAAAACGGACAAAATATTTTCTTGGCAGGTAAAAATGTTTTCCCAGAACATCGAAATCCCTATCGTAACTTATAACCATACCATTCAGATCCAAAGGGTTTTTAAGAATGTTGGAAACAACATCTTCTTCAGAATTAAACATGCACAATGCCATATTTAAGCCTTGACCATGGGTGACCCAAAGTTAGTGCTTCTCCTCACAGTCCATCTTATCTTACGCATCCCAATTCCAACAGGTTACTTAGAATTAACATACCACACATCAGAAACAAGGGTGGCAAATGCCTTCCATTAGAGAGGAAAAACTTATTTTCTACACTGTTCTTTGACTCTTACACAGGACAGAGCTTACCACCTGAATACAAGGTTCACCAATGACTCTCTACATAATATCTCAAATTGCTGCCATGAAGATTTTAAAAACAGTAGAGTATTTAGGGAGACCAGCCCTCATCCTTGCGCAAAGCTCTTCCTTGTCAACCTTACAGAGACGCCTTGATTTGCTCTGTAGATCTGCAAAGAACAAGAACAGACACATTTTCATAGGATGGAGACAGAATAGGCAGCCCCTAACTTAAATATCACAGAGTAGGGAAGGCTGGTAGAAGGAAACTTGTAGCACTGCTCCTAGGACTGCTTGTCCTTCTCCAGCGCTATGTTCAAAGACATAATCACACACAGTAGGGCTATGTTGACATTTTAAAAAAAAATCAGGGAGGGGAGATTCTGTTTGGTACTTTTAAGACAGACAACTCTAAAATACAAACTAAGCCCCAAAACTGGGGGGTTTCAGGCTACGCACAACCTACCTATGAACTTTACAAATTCAGATAATGATAGCATTTAATAAATAGAAACATAGTATGTAACCTTCTGTATTTAATGTACTGTTATTATAATTACATATGCAGTCAAGTCCTTGCCAAAGTCTTTGCAGCAAGCAAAACCAAAACCCTGCAGCAACTTTTGGAATTCACCTCCTGGTAAGATCCAAGCAGCCAAATAGGAAACTGAAACCACAGTCTGGGAAACTGTATAGCCACAAGCAGTCAAAAGCCCAGGAACTATATAGCACTTTTCCTTTTTCCCAGACTGAGCAAGCCAGTCCAGTCATCCTTTGTGCCACTTCCAAAGACAGTTAGCAAAGTCATGCTTTAATTAGCTTCTCCAGAGCTACAAACACAAGGAAGAGTACTGTACAACTTCAGAAATAAAAAGTGTGATGATAAAAAAAGGTAAACTGAAGCAGAGCTGGAAAAGAGACAGGGAAAGACCAGATAAAGCAAGAGACATGAAATCCCAAAGCATGTCCTCCCAAAATGCTGGGTATTATGTGGGGTGAAGCCAATGCTCATGCTCTGAACAAAGAGCCTTCTCATACCGAATAGGATTTAAAATTATCTTTCTCATTTCTCATTATCGAAATGATTAATTTCATCCTAGACAAGACCTCTACAGTACACTGTATATGGTTTGATATACCTACATGTCTGCAACATCTCGTTTAGTACAAGCAAGATTAATGCATCTTTTGAGCATTTCTAACTTCTGGTTGACAAATTTTTTGTGGCAATATCCCACCCCTGGTCTTTCCCCAGCCTAGGGGTCTCCTTAGCTCTTCTATTATTTCCCCTCTAGCAGAATCCTTAACTGCTTTGTAACTCTAACAACTGTCATAATAAATGTTTTACTAAAGACCAGATAAAACAAAAATGTCTCTTAACTCATATATTAAGGTAGGGAAAAGAAAAGAAAGGGTAATTTACTCTGGCATAGTCTACCAACAGATTAATTTATGCTGCATTTTGTTTCATTTTCCATTCAAGTTTTAGCTGTTTTTTCCTTTAATATCTGTTTTAAAACTTAACATATCAAAAGACTGACTGTTTCTTCTGTAAACACACACTGTGCTTCAAACACATCAGGGTTGTTACCATTTTGAAAAATAAATAACTTGTACACATATTTATATTCTATTAGAACTAAATCAAGAAATATGCAAAGAATGAAAACACAATACTTCACTGCTTAGAGCAGAAGTTTAAAAAAAACCCAACAAAACAACACCTACAAACCTCTGAAGTTCTCTTTCAGGGAGCCTACAGAAAGGAGGAGAGAGACTTTTTACAAGAGCATGTAGTAGCAAGAAAAGGGGAAATGGCTTCAAACCAAAAGTGAGTAGGTTTAGAGCAGATACTATGAAGAAATTCTTTACTGTGAGGGTGGTGAGGCCCTGGCACAGGTTACCCAAGAAGCTGTGGATGCCCCTTGACTGGAACTGTTCAAGGTCAGATTGGAAGGGGCTCTGAGCAACCTGGTCTAGTGAAAGGTGTCCCCGCCCACGACAGGGAGTTGGAACAAGATGATCTTTAAGGTTCCTTCCAACCCAAGCTTCTGTTTCACTTACTTCAAGAAGTAGGAGGGAGTCTGCTGAGAAAGAGAAATTCAAAGTTTGTGTTTTCCTCTAAGTAGGAAAAATCACCTCAAGAAAACCCATATTTTCCTTAACAAAATATACCTATTAATTTCTGTTCTTCATACAGTACCTAATATAGAGCAACGCCATTACTATCTCTGTAACCACCAGTACCCACCAACACTGGGAATTAGTCAAGCAACTAATTGCAGGCAAGCACAACTGTGCCACAGGTCTTGAGAGGAGGTGTTAAGTCGCTCCATGCTGGAGAAGGGACACATGAGACCTTCCAGCTCAGCTGGCGGCACACAGCGCTCTTCCTCAGCAATCCTACACTGCTGTACCAAGATAACAAGTATATGTTTGACCAAAGGGGTTGCTGACATGAAATTAAGCCACCAAATTTCAACCAATTTTAATATCTGAGAGCATGAGAATGAATTTGTCGGAGTAAAGTTCTATTGGTTACATATTCCAAAATTAAGCGGAGCAGTAGTTAATGCTCTGTATGCTGAAGAATTATATATACACATGCCAGTCTTAACAGCAGTCACTCAAATATTCATAGAAAAAAATCCCAAGTACTATTCTCACTACACCTTCTTGGATGCACAGGCAGCGTGTAACATCCCTTTCATAGCACTCAGAAGTGCAGCACACACGTAATTAAAACAGAGTTCCCTACTAATAATAATATGGTCCCACATCTGATGGCTGGCTGCAGCCTAACGAAACAGAAAAGCAATTCATGATTTACACAAAACCAAGATGGAGATTAAAAGTAAGATTTGTTTCTTCTAGAGAAAGATAGAAGGACCTAAATGATTACGATTACCAATGACTATTCATGCAAACAGATCATCTGTGATAAAAGCAACCAGGAAGTGCCTGGCATACCATCACCACTCCTAGTTCTTATTTTTATCCTACAAAAAAAATTTAAAAAAAGAATTAACTAGTGGTTTTTGTATCACTGGTGGCCCTACTCAGAAAATTAAAATGGTAATTATTCCTCCTTTTAAAAAACATTCTTTTTTTTTCTTGTAATACCTTTTTCTGCCCTTAGAACATGGGCCAGCAGTTGATTATCATCTCACAAGAGTAAAGTTCAAAACATGCCGCTTGTCTGAGTGGTGGCATCAACAGGCCTCCTCTGGCAACACAATCATTGCTAACATGCAACTCGCATCTGAAGTTTGCAGTTCAAAAAATTAATACAGTTTAAGAAACTCATGTATCACAATCAGTATTTTGGGGAGACATTCCCTGTCATGTTGCCTCTTTTTTGTACATGTCATGCAGGGCTTCCTCAGAAATAAAGCCAGCCTTGTTCTCATCTGAGGGAGGACACCTCCTCACCAGCGAGTGGCATGACTTCATCTGGGAGGTAGAGGAATCAGCCTAAAATCACTCATCAGCTGCCCTGTGATAGCATGAGATACCTCAAGAGAAGAGAGAGCAGAGGACATGAGGCAGACATCTGGGCAGCTCTCAGCTGTATTCCTAAACCCATTTCTGTATTTCTCCAGTTCTGCATATTGCTTGGTCCCCATAAGTTTTTATTATCATAGATACCACCTCTCCAAGCAACCTAACCTGCTACAATACACTGTGGAAGCAATGAAGCTTTCTTCAGGGATAGCACGAGCACAGTGAAAACCCCATCAGTGTGACAGGACCTAAGCACAGCATCTGCCTACACAATTTCATTCAGAATGCAAGAAAAGAGACAAGACTTGCTGCTCTCCCTTCTCCCCTTCCACAGTGTCCTGTGAATCATTTCTGAAGACAGAAGTTCTCATTTCTAATATACATGAAATGTTTGTGCTTGTCTGACTCAATGTGGAAAGGAAAGCATAAAAAGAGTAACTGGGTCAAGGGAGCAATGATCAAGTTATATTAACATGGAGAAATCCATGTGACACCAGGAAAACCAGAAGATCTAAAAATTCCTGTTGGTATGCCATTTCTTAACTTTTTACTTAAAGCATCTAATTAAAAGCTGCCAACCTCATTCTAACATTATAAATATTTTGCTTTTATTTTTGAAGATAAAGGTTTTACAAAAAAGGTGGTTTTAAACATAGAAATTCTTATACCCTGAAAAAGCAATGAGCAAAGGAAGGAAATGAGCATGTAAAAGCCTCCTAAGACTACTCCACTTCAGAATTAATAAGTAAATTTTCTGACCTTGATTCTGACAGCTGCCATTCTACAGTAAGCTCAATTTCTGAAGCCATCTCTGGTGTCTCTGAAGATAACAGCACTAGAGTTAGACTTCCCAATAGACCTGCTTTTTTTTTTTAAATACCTGCTCCCAACAGAGCAGGTATTTAAACCAGTATAAACCCCACACTGTTATTTTACTACGATGCTTTGCCTCTTTCAGACACTTAGTAAAACCAGTCCGCTCCAGCTGCCTTATTTTCACCTTGTCAAATTGTGAGGTTCTCTGCAATTGAAAATCCTTTAATGGAACTGTTTTGCTTCAAGTTGAAGCGCTTTATTAAGTTTAAAATATTGTGTTGCTTTCTAGTTATGGCTAACAGCTATGAAAACATCCATTTCAAAAGTAAGAAATAATTTCACTGTTTTCCATATGGTGTGCAGATACAACCTGAGGTAAGAAAATATTAGCCTCCACAAGAGTCAACCATTCATGTGTTCACTGCTGTTTCAAGAAACGTTTCTTTCACCCACAGCTTTTGAGAGAGGCAGAAAAAGGGCTTATCAATGAGCTTGTCACATTCAACTTACAAACCCTTGGAAAACACTAGCTTTTAATCATTCATTTTTACTAACCACCTACCTGTGGCCACTTGACAAGCACAGGGTCTCTCATGGCCTTTTTAAACTCCCTGTTGTGCCATGAAAGCATTTGAATCAGTGATAATAAAAGCTATAGACACTATTGCATTAGGAATAGCCAAGAAAATGCAAAGAACGTAGCTTATGTGTAAAATTCCTAGACACAAACTTCAGTTCCTGCAAAACAAAACAAAACACATTTATTCTCCAATTTGAGTATTTAGAATCTTTCAGGAAAAACCCTCGCCTGTGCTTAGAACAGACAAGGGAAGGAAAGAAAGAAACCTAGAAAACACCTTTAAATGGGTTGATATTGTACTTAGTACAGACTATGGCTCCCCACTGCTCCATTGAGGAGTTTTATATGGAGATTAGTGCCTAACTCCACGCAAGTGATTTAGGCTTATTTTACTGCTGCACTTTGTAGCTGATTTCATCATCTAGTTCCTCTGCGTAATTAAAATTCCTCTTCATCTATTTATGTACTAGTTCCTGCCTCCACCTGAACCCTCTGGCAGGTACCTTTCCTGAGCCAGCCCTTAGGAGCATCAGTATCTTTATTATGGAACTCCAGAGTATACACATCACTCTCCTTAGAACACCTCCTCTGTCAGTTTTAAAAATCTATGCAAATTCAGCTTAATTCTCTACCATGATGGACATGCTACAGGATTGAAGACCTCCTTTCAAGATCACCTTCTGCAAGGATGATTCACATCCTGCCATAACAGCACGTTGCATTTACCCATGCCAAAAACATTTGCTTGCAATCTCAGCTCAAAGAGCAATCCTAGTATGGGGAAAGCCCAGTTCCATGCTTGAACACTGGTTGCTTGAGGAAGTTCTCAAGTATTGGCACTCGGCAGCAGGGCAAACTCAGGATGTGCTAACACCATGTGCCAGGCAAGAAAGCTCTACGAGTCTGAGGCCACTGTGCAAAGAGTATCCACCCCATTACTTTGGGAGAACTAATGACACCAGTACAAACATCAGCAACCTGTGAATTTTCCATCCCTATACCACAGCAAAAATAGTACAGGCAGCAGAACCTAAAGCTTAACACTAGTTAGGTTTGCAGTTGGATCAGCATCTCCTGAATCAGCCCCACAATGTCCAGTTTTGGTTTTACAGCTGGAATGTTGTGTGGGCTAGCAGTCTTATTTTAAACTCTTGCACACGTGTTACTTAACCCACAGATTTAAAACATCCTCGGGACTTACAGAGATGAACCTTAACAGCTTTCTGGGAGTCATAGGATTTATTGGGCCAAAAATTAAGGGGTTACAAGCTCAAACTTCTGATTTATAGGAGAAGCTCATATTTCTTAATTTAAGTCCCACTGCAAGCTGGCATACTGTCAACCACATCAAGTGCTATTTTTTCCAGCTCTATATTTACACTTCAAGGATTATGTAGAAGCACAAAGAAAAAGCAAAGAAACCAGCTAAATGCCTCAATGTGAACCTTTTGGGGAAGGTTCAGAGAAGTCTGGGTTATATGTCTTCAAACAGGTCTCCAAAGCAGTATAAATCTAGACATCCATGAGAACTCAAAGAAGGAGGATCCAAGTTTTAAATTTAGGAAAACAATCGTTTTACCTTGCATATGCACAAGAACTTGAGAAAGCATTGCGAGGAAGGCAGGTTTCTCTTCTGCTCTGGAAAGAGGCACAGCTGAAGAATTTCAGCCTCACCCATGCAAAATTAGATATTTATTTTGGATAAATCCCACAAAATGTTTTCCGTCCAGCTAGCACTCCTACCTGCTGGCTTAGCAGCAGCAGACCAAGGCACTGTGCTGCAGGATGGCAGGCAGCCAGCCGCCAACTCCTGTTTCTCTCCAGAGACTGGCAGGGTAGACTGCTCAGTAAAGCCTCTGGATTACTGCAAAGCAAGGACAGAGGCAGCTCTCATCTGCTGCGTCTCTGGGGCTACAAGGGTCACCAGAGCCACTGCTACCACAGAGACACTTTCATACAATTCTTACCAGCAAGGCCTGTCACAAATTTAGGGATGCACCTCACCATATCCTGCCTGTCAGCTATTCTCATCACTGCAACACGTGCACACAAGTTGGAAAGCAGGGAGAAGAATGAGCATCACCTCCTGACTTGCTGGTAGGACCAGGCAGGCACTGAGGGACTCCCCTTTTTTCTCCCTAAAAATGAGTAAGTAAAACCACATTACATCACTGTATCTGTTGCTACGTACTGGCTGTCCAAAACCAGAGAGTGGAGACTGTATTTCAGAACCAGCATGCAGTAGTGCTGGCTGATTTCTAGCCCAAAAGCAAGATAGGAAACAACAGAAACATGATTTCCACCTGAGGTAAAAACCTTTAACAGTGTTCTGAGGGTCCCATCACTTCAGGACATCCTTGGCATTAAGCCTCATTGACATCTCTCAGACCCTCCAAATCACCCCTCTTAATCCCCCTTCCCCACACAGACCTATCACTGAGAATATCTGAATTTTCTGTGGTCTGCCTTTAGAGTTACACCTCAATACAAGGGCATCAAAGTATTGACATGCTGTTAGGCTACAAAGACAAATTTCCCAGGGAACCCTTAAGCAGTTTCCCTGGCAAACAGCACCATCTTTATCACATAAGGACATATCTATAATGGTTTTCAAAAAAGAATTACTGGTCTCTAAACACTCATATGCCTCTACCAGAGAGCTTCCTACACTTTGACATATATAGGATCATTGTGTTTACCCACGTTTAAATCCATACTTGCAAAGGGAAATATACAGGATATTTTATGGAAAAAATTTATACGTGCCAATGCTGATGTAACAGCATGCAAAGATTATAAAAATAAGGTTAAAACACACTTATATAGTGAAGCATGGTTTGCTAGCAGCTCTTGCATACTCTTAAATAATAGCATGTTTAAAGCAACACTGCTTTGTGTTATTTCAATATCCTTGAGTAGTCATCTTACCAGCCAACAAAGTTATCTAACAATAAGTCTGATCTCAAACATTTCCAAGAAGCAAACATCAAATAATTAGAAACATGTTTCTTTTTTAATGCTTCTCTGTTCAAATACGCAAGTGTCACCAAACATTTTTCCTAAATTTGAGAACTTTTTCAAGATAACAAATGTAGAACTTCTCAAAAAAACCAAAAAAAATCCTGTTTGTCTGAGTACATGCATCTTTTCTTATACAGTTGTGTTACTTAAACGACTCCCTTCACTGATGGTTCTCATGTTGTTTGACTGTTTTCTTAAACTGTGATGGGAAAAAGAAAAAGGAGGGAGGAAAGAAGAAAAAAAAAGGCAAGCAGGTTCCCACAGGACTCTAAAAATATGAGCTATTTCCAAAGCAGGCAATTCTCACTATCTTTCAGATTCAAGTGAAATTACCTTTATAACCTTCCCCTTTCCTTTTACCTATCAGTATATGTTCCATTTCTGTTGTATTTTTAAGCTGACTTTTACATCTATACTTTTGGGAGAAGATAATATCAGAGTAAAATTTAATTTCTTAAAAGGCAAATTTTTTTTTTAACATTTCAATTTCTTCTAGAAGTCCCTAACCATAGTAAGAATTTAACAGTAACTAATGGAGGATATGATACCATACTGTCAGCCAAGATAACACAAAATAAGGGTGGGGTATTAGCATTTTACACAAGCACACACCCACCATACACACAGCTATCTCATGGAATTATGCATCATCAAGATGGGCTTTTAATCTATCAACATCTTTAATAGGCTTCAAAGTCTCCAGTTCCCCAGATACACCCTGCTCCCATTGCAGCGATGGGAAGGAGTGGACTGGCAATGCTTGTGCCGCTTCATCCTTCCCTGGCCCTCCATGGCCAGCAGACCTGTGCAAGGGCAGGCCAGCTTCCTGCCCCACTTCCTCCACACCTGGGGCAAACACCCCTCTCCTGGACTGCAGCACTCTCCTTCAGCAACAAGGGCAAAGCAATACGGGACCATTATGGATGGTGCACATCGGTGCATGCAGGTCTCTGCCGTATGGCAGAGGAGACGGCACAGCTGCAGCGGGAAGGCAGGAAGGACCAGTGGTACTGTATGGTTCCTCTGTGAGCACTGCATTTCACTTTCCAAGCCACATCAGCTCCACATCGCCCCTCTTCCTCCCCAGAAATCAGGTACCTGCTCCATCACCGCAGCACTAGCCCCTCTCTATCCTAGTGGCAGGCCACCTCCCCATATGTTTAAAGATAGTAAAACAGACCTCAAACTTTCCTGGTATGGCAACACAAACTCTGCTTGCTCTCCATTTCCTATATTTTCCAGCATCAGAGAAAAAAATGGCTTTATGAAGGAAAAATGACCACTTAAGCATTCAAGAGGGAAGAAAAAACAGCAGGAAACTTTTGCATAGATTACTTTCATTACTTTGAAATACCTTACATCACTCTAGCAAAGGGAGTTACCAAAACTTAACTCTGTCCTAATACTTTTTACCTTGTTCCCCTTTCTGCTGACCAGCATCACCACATTGACTTAGCACACATCCAGGGCCAGCCATTCCACAGGAAAACACAAGTTTCCCATGACAAAACTGCCAGGACACCCCAAGCCTGCCACTCTATCAGGGTGCCTGGCCTGGTGGACCTCACAATCCCCCAGAGGTTTTATACCCAGATGAGTATCAAGGGGAAAAAACCAAACATGGACATCCTGCAGCTCCTGCTCATATAGGAGGCATGCAGGATGCTGACAAGACAAGGTCATCATGTAGTGCTGGAGGTTTCCTTAAGACCATATGTATCCCAAATACCCAGGTTCCCTACTGTATTTACTTCCAGATAAATCTTTCTTTAAGTTCATAGATTGTGCCCTATATGTACTTATCTTCAACTCATTTAAACAACTTAATTAAACTATCTTTCCATTATGCTGCATTTAAATCCTAATTTAATCTGACAAGTGCCAAACTCTCCATGGGAGGGCAATCCTCCTCCTTATTTCTCTTCCTTGCAGTTCCCTTTCATCTGTCATGCTGGTTCTCTTCACAGCTTCCTCCATAGCTACACAATTCAATAAGTTGCTAAGAAATACCTCTTCCTAACAATAATCCTCTTTGCAAATAGAATTAACAAGGCAAGTGTAAACACGAGAGCAATGAATTCGTTGTCATATTTACCCAAACTACTGCTTCCAGTTCCTCATAATGAAATTCTATATTAAATACATAGGATGGCTTAATGTCAATCTCCTCATTTTCTGAATTCTGCATCTGGCCAGTAAGCACCCTGCAGCATCTCCCTCTAACTCAGATGAGAAATTATAGTTACGACGTTTCCAAAAAGGCTTCACTAATTTGTGCCAGTATTAGTCACACCAAATTATTGCCATTTAATAACTGTTTGGAGGGCTTTCTACCCCGAGAACACTGCAAAGGAAAGACATGTTTGTACAACAGATAACAACAAAATACGTAAAGCTTATGGTAGTTTCTTCTGTTCAAACAAGTTAATTCATAAAGGTAGGGAACATTTAGTGCCTGCCAGTTTCCTTCCCTTTGGAATCTGTCCTTCACACACAATAGTTACACTCGGAAAACTCCCTCCATAATCAGCTAGTAGACATAAGAAAAAAATCAGTTGTGACTGAGAAAGTACTGCATGAAGCATATTTTAGTACCAATATTAAACCCAAAGGGTATTTTTAAACACATAATCTACACTTGGAATCTGCAGAGGTAGTTTAGAAATGTTCCTTTTGGTGCAATTGAAAATTAAACTGTGTTTGCACTAAAGGGAAGCAAAAAATAACCTCTAACGAAACAGCTAAACACACTACAAAACTGCTTAAAAGCATATCACAGCAAAGCAAGACTAGTGCTTCCAGGAGGGTTTTCTCAAAGGCAGGCAGAACTGATGTTTGTCTGACAGAATACATTAACTGAGGTGCAACATAATCCAGCAAGGAAGACAAAGGAAAGAGTGAAAGGTTCCTGTTTTCTACAGAAAATAAGGACAGCCAAACAGTAATAAATCATTCAGTTACAACTCTATTTTGAGAGGACACTACAGAGATTTTAGCGGAGGTTAAATTGTGAAGTCCAACAGATTAAACTGCCAAATATAAGTCTTCCAGGAGTTTGCTTAAAGTACTTTACGGCCATAGCATAATTCATAACAAAACAAACCAGAATTACAAATGTTGGCTATATGGTATTGAGATCAGAAGCAAAAATATGCATATTTTATTTTCTAGGAAACCTTCCTCTGTCACATATTATTACTTTCAAGGCACTACTACTCAAGTTAGCAGTACATTCATGAATTCCTAGAGTAAACTGCATCTGACTTCATTCATCGGAGATCAGTGTTCAGCATCAAATGCAGCGCAGACTACTGATAAAGGCAGAAATTTGCATCTGGTTAATCATCCTAATTGTTATGCAGACCACTTTAAAAAGGGACTAATCAGTGTTATACTCAGATGCAAGGTTTGTTCAGCAGTAAAAGTCACCATCTAAATGGTCATACAAACAAATAGCACATTTTCAGGGGCAACTGAAGCTCAGCGCATTTCAGCTAAAAAATGAGAATGGTTTTGACACTGGGAGACAGAACTTTGAGATTGATCTTAGATCTCCAGGTAAATCGAGTTTCATCTTTCTAAAGCATAAGAAGCCCACCACACAAGGTCAACTCACTATCCTGCAAGTGATGGAGGCCAAGTGTCCACTGTCTTTGTCAGAGCAGACTCCTACATTCATTTCCAATCGCCTTGCTACAGGGTCTGCAGTTATACCCTTGGCAATAGACTTCAGCAACGAGGACCTCAGATGAGGCACAGATAAACAAGTGTTCATTAGCAATCTCAGGGCACTGTCTGCAATGTTTCCTTCAAATTCTTCTGACGGAGCTCTGCAATCTTGCGCTTGAAACACCCCTGGAAGAAGGTGAATGGAAAGTGGTAAAAGAGACAACAATCCCAGTAAGGTTCCAGGGGAATACAGAGCTGCAAAGACTAACACCTCTACTGGGATACTAATTAACTCAACTGATGCTAATGATAAAAAGAGAGTATTCGGTCATCTTGATAAACTGTCTATTGTACAAGACTCAGTACAGTTTGTACAGAGAGATGTCCTTTCCGAGTTCTTCAAAGGTGCCAAACCTGGACAAGGTACACCCATTCCTTCTGACCCATGTGAACTTCCAAAAGGACATCAACCATATCCCTTACCAAAAAACTGAAGGCTTTCTTGCGGAAATAAGACAGACAGAAATAAGAAAAGGTCCTATGCAGGGAGATAGATAGATGAAAAATAGAAGGAGGATAAGGGTAAGAGTAAACTGTCTCTTCTTTGAGCGAACAGAAGTTACCAATGAAGTTTGGCAGAGACATATGCTCAGGCTTTGGCTGCTTGACACATTCATGTGAGACAAGGAAAGGGGGATAAACAGTAAGTCGAGGAAGTGTGATGATAAAAAAATGTATTATAGTAGAAAGGCCTGGATGTTAAGAATTGCACAATCTCCCCTGGGAGACTGAGTCAACAAGGGTGCAGAGGAAAGCTAATGCAAATAAACACAAGAAATGTAAGAAGATGCACATGGGAAAGACACAACCATGTCTATATGTCACCGTGGGATTCCAAACTGACCATACTCCTAAGAAACATCTTGACATTTCAGTTTCACAGATTCAAGAAATTAACTCTCTAGCAAATCTCCAAAAAGCAAATCAAACATTACAAATCACTAAGAAAGAAAACAAAACATAGTTATTTCCCTGTATAGCCCCAAAGCTCACCTACATCTTGAAAACTGTATACAGCCCTGATCCTCCCATCCTAAAGTGACAAGTAGAACTAGGATCAACTCCTGGAATAGGTTGCTCATGGTCCAGAATGGCTTCCAGACAAAGAATATCCGAGTAGGCAATTCTTCAGGCAGGTCAAAAAGCAACTTGATGAGGAAGACAGAGGCCTACAAAATCCTGAATGGCATAAGTACAGGATCACTACCCATCCCTGCCACAAAAGAGCTAAGAGTCACCACATGAAGGAAGCCAAGCAGAAGGAGGGAATCCCTTACACAGCCAGAAGCAGACTCACAGAGAAGCAGCACTCCTGGCCAAAGACCATAGAGGCTGCAACGAAGTCCCAGGAGGCTGCAGACAAAGCAGATATGCATTTGGAACCAAAAATGTTTTGAAACAGGGAAAGTTTGCACCTAACTCTGGCAATGCCACGCTGAGAACAGAGAGAGGTTCAGAGAGTATCTATAGAGGAGGTTTTGAAAAAGGGCGTCCTGTTCTTATTTTTCCTTGGATATCTGTTTACATGGAGAGGAAAAAAAAAAAAAGAAATGTTGCAGAAAACAACAAATTAAAAAGGGAGCAGGCTGAAGAAGGAAAAAAAATTGGGAAACTAAAGCAGGACACCACACAGAGCATCCCAACAACACTCTCTGCTCCTTAAATCTCTGGGGACATCATGGATTACTCCTCTGCCTGCACAAAGCCATACTGAGACAAGGAAAGAGAAACAGGCACAGAGCACAGAGGTGCTGAGATACTGGTCACTGAGTCTGGATCCCACCAGCCCACAGAGAGAGGCAGGAGGAGACTGACAAGAAGATCCCATTCCTTTGCAGGGTGCAAGATAGGAAAGCTATAAATAAAAAAAAAAACCCACCTGTAAGCTCAGGAAGAGGCTTTGGAGAAGCAAGAACAGGAACTGCAGCCTCATGCATTAGCTATACATGTCCCAAGGTCTCCTTTTCCCTGCAAAAGGGATGTGAGTCACAGAGTCAAAGAAGCACATCATAAATGCACCCATTTCCACCTCTCCATTATTTTCTCACATTTGATTTCAGCAGGGAATAGATCAGCCTAAAGTATAAGTCAGCAAGAAAGAGCCCCTCATCCCTCCTGATGGCAAGAGACCCTTGCTTTGGCCCATAATAGTTGCTCTTTCATTTCTATACTTACTACATCTCTGAGAAGCAGTCAGGTACTGCTGACACAGTACCCATTATACAGCATCCACAGCTGGTTCTATTCCACGTTGCACACACGATATTTTTAGAGTCAACTACAGACTTTATACACGTTCAACTACTGCAACCACCATGCCAGACAACTCAGCTATTCTGCATGACAGCAAATTGAGACAAATCCCATGCACAACTAGCTCAACTAGACTTGTTTTCAAATTTGCTTTAACTTCATTTATTCCAGTCTTCCAGTCACAGCATAGCTTGGAGCACTGGTCTCAGTTCACATCATCTGAGTCTGCTGTACAGCCCCCCAAGAACTGCTTTTTTATCTTTCTTGAGAAGATTTATGAATTACTTATATGGGGGGGGAGGTTTGCTGCAGTTCATTTTTTAACCTGAAGGTTAGTAAGCTCAAGCAGCTCACGCACAAACGTACATTCTTCTTTTGCACAGTTTTGATTTAAAGAAAAAGGATTTTCCACACAATTACATGCAGCTGTTAGACAACACATTATTTTGCAGGGGGGAAAAAAACTAACATGCAAAACATTTCAGAAAGTCCCCACTAAGCACACTGCAATCCTTTCTATGCAGCAATACAAATTGTAAAGCAAGCATTTTTATGCCAGTTTTGAATGTCAGATCTTAAAAATAAGAAACTCTAGCGCAGAAAATCTATGTTAACTCAGACATACGGAAAAGCTTTTCCTGAGTCACCAAGCCTTATTTCCTATTGCCACAGCCAAGCACACAACACAGACTTCCTCAGTATATCCTCAAGAGCCAGCTAAGAGGCTTGCTTCCATTTATCCCACTTGAAGGTAGTTCTAGAACCTCAGTCCATTTAGGGAAGAAACTGTGTAAATTCTAACTTAAGTTTATTCATGCCAGTTTATATCTATTTGTTCTCATGCCAACATTGTTCTTTAGCTTAAATAGCTCCTTGCCCTTTCTAGTGTTTATATCCCTGCTGTATTTGCAGACTGCAATCATATTCCCTCTCAGGCTTCATTTGCTAGGCTAAACAAGCTGGGCTTTCCTCATGTCCTATGGAATAGGAGGCATTTCTGTTCTCCAGCTTCAGTCTGCACCTGTCCCACCCACAGCACAGGTGAGAGAACCTGTGCCTGGCACTCCCTAGGAGCTTGCACCTATCCCGCCCCCCCTCCTGCCAGTGTCCCGGCCAAACACAGTCTACCACTACCTTTACTTTCTCCACGGCAGCAAGGCGGCAGCAGCTTGATCCGCAACGATCCAATGCACCCAGCACATGCTCTACCATTCTCAGTAATGGAGCTCCCTGCTTGCAGCAGGGAACAAAGGCAAGACTTTGTCTTCCACCAGCAAGTGGAATACATACAGTTTGCTTTCAGCACAGATGATTTTTTCAAGTGTGACCACACATCCTAGGTCAGAGCTTGCTATCTGATGGAGATGCAATCAGTTGATTGCTCACCACAACCTACCAACTACCAGGATTCATTTTAGTTTTTCACAATCTCTGCTAAAAAATTCTTATAGTAGGCAATCTGAAGTATTCAAATTCCCCTTTATCTAGCTCCTGAAGTAAGCACTCTCTTCAGCTTAAACCCTGCAGCAGACCTTTCTAGGCTCCTCAGGCATTTCCTAAGGAAGTCACCATCCCTCCTGAGGAAGAGCACAGCACAGCCTACTCAACACCACACCAAAAATGAGCAGTTTTGTCACTGGTTCCCAACTTAGTTGCAGAACTGAAAAACAAAAGAAATAGTACAGGTTTCCAAGTCATGCTTTCCATTTCCCAGCAAATGATTCCCACAGTTGTAATCTACTGCTTAGACGACTCTCTTGCTGGGAAAGGCACATTCACTCATGCTGTTTCAGAGCCAAGAATCTTCCTCCTTGTTACTACCAAGTTACATATTCTTCCTAATACATGAAAAAACTATTCTTCATCCCAAAGAGTCCTCTCCAGATCTCAATTTCCCCTAGGTGGCAAAAAAAATCCCAAAAATACAAGCCAAAAAGTATTCCATCAAACACTTATTGCTCTAAAATAAAGGAAGAACAAAAATACCCACACTCCATATGACTGTTCCAGGCAAAGAAATTAATCAGCCAAGATTTTGTCCCAAGGTCACCATAAGAGGATGTTTCTCCCTTTAAGTGCTAGGACATCTGCAGACTTATTTTAACTAAATGCAATTATGCAGGCAGAAAATAGTTTTAAACACAAGGCAGACAACTCATTCAGTCTTTCAGAACATACTAGAGCATGAGATGGCAGGACGATGACATGTCAGATCTAGAATGAACTAGAGGAACACACCATCGAGCCAGAGGACAGAGCAAAGCTGCAGCAGCTCAGCAGCAACCCACACCTCAGCTTCTGGGGCAACACAGCAGACCTTTAGTGAAGCATTGAAACTTGCTGCAGATACTGTCATCCTGCACAACTGATTGCAGGTACCATGCACATGTACCATGTACAGCTACCAACAGCATCCACAATACAAAAAGCCTACAAGCCCATCACCACTTCAGGGTTGGGTTTTTTTCTTCATTTTAGTTATTTTGAGTTTAAAGCCAAGAACTATACTTGTCCTTCCCAGCAAGCAGAAGCCCACCTAAGAATTAAAAAACATTGCAAACAAGCAGGCAAAGCAACGAAGTACAAATACAAACCACTACACTTTCCATTTTATCTGTCTGAATTCACTCTCTCTCTAGCTGCAAGCAGAAGTAGCTCTGTCGCTGCCTTGGGACCCAAGCAAATTCGTGAGAACTTCCAAGTGGGATTCATGGGGTCCACGTTCTGTTCCAAGGACTGTATTTTTTTGCACGCTCCCATTTGCAACCCTCGACTACGATTTAATCACAGAGCTGAACTCGCAAAAGCCCGTTCTAACAACAATAACAATTTTTAAAAGGTACTTCTACAGGCATTTTTGACACTTTTCAGGCTTTTTTACCGCACCACCATCAGCAGAACCAGACTGGCTGCCGCTGCTATTCGCCGCCCGCGGGCGCAGAGCCCACGCTCGCCCCAGGCTGGAGCCAGCTCTGCAGCAGCAGCGGCAGCACCGCAGCGCTCCTGCACGCCGGGGGAAGGCAGCGGACCGCCGGCCGGCCCCGGCCCCGCACCCTCGAGGCGGGGATGCGCCGGAATCGCCCCGGGCAAGGGCGACGGGACCCTCCCCCGGCCTCCTGCCCGCTTCCTCGGGCAGCGGGCCGGGGCGGCGGCACCGCGGGCGGCCGCGCACCGAGGGCTCCGCCGCGGGACACGCTGCGCTGCGCTGCCCGCCCTTCTTCCTCCCTCCCGGTCCGCCGCCGAGCGCACCTGCCCGCCGCTCCGCTCCGCCGCCCGCCCCGGAGGCGCCCGTAGCCGCTGCGGGATGCGGCCAGCCTTCCGGAAACGCTTCCCAGCCCGCTGCGCTTACCCAGGAAACGATTCCGGCCGCCGGCCGCCACCGCCCCTCCTCTCCCTCCGCCCCGGCCACCGCCCAAAGCCGCGGCCCGCAGGGGGCCGGCCGGGCGGGGCGAGGGCTGCGGAGCCGTGTGGTGTGTGTGCCCGTGCCCGCTGTCAGCCCCCGCTCCACCCCCGCCTCACCCTCGCCAGACCTCGGGGTCGCAGTCCCTCGGCGGAGCAGCATTGGGGGCTCTTAGTCAACAGCTCACTGGCAGCCTCCAGAGCAGATGTCCTTCTGTGAAGGAGTAGGGATTGTGTGTGAGGCAGGTTTATCCCTGAAAAAAAAAAAAAAATCGTTTTTTCTCCTTAGGGGAAAAGAAGGGTATGGCTTATGCTTGGCAAATGTAGTAATGACCATATCAAGATGAGGCAGTGGCAATTATGCTCCCAAAATGCCACCTGCTGTATTCCAGTGCTCCTCCAGCAATAATGAGAGCCAGAGAGGTAGACAGCCAAGAAGGTTTGGAAGCCCACCTAGAAGAAGACCTTATCACTCTCTACAGCTATCTGAAAGGAGGTTGTATACAGAAGGAGGTTGGTCTCTTCTCTCAGGTAAAAAGCAATAGAACAAGAGAAAACAGCCTCAAGTTGCAGCAGGGGAGGTTTTTATTGGACATTAGGGAAAATTTCTTCACTAAAAGTGTGGTCAGGCGTTGGAATAGCTGCCCAGGAAAGTGGTAGGATCACTGTTCCTTGAGGTAGTTAAAAGGATGTATAGATGTAGTACTTGAGGACATGCTATAGTTGTGGACTTAGCAGTGTCAGGGTAATGGCTGGACTTCATGATCTTAGAGGTCTTTTCCAACCTTAACAATTGTATGTTTCTATGGCTCTAAGAACGGGTTGGTTTTCACATTGGATATGGACTCCAAGTAGCAACACGGGTGTCAGTTAAATGCTCACGTGCCTGGTAAACATTAGCAAACCCCTCTAGTGGAATAACGGAGTGTGCTTGAAACCAGCATAGTGCTCCAGGTAGCGGTGTTCTGGTGGGTCTCAAAACTCAGGTAACCAGTGTGAATGAAAAGAAATGGAGTGTTCTCATGTGCAGAAAACAAACAAGTAAAGGACCAGGCCAGGAAACGTCACTGCTCTAACCTGCTCGTAGTACTACAGGGTTAAGGTTGAGAGTAAATCCTTAGGCACATCTCTAGATGGATGAATAGAGAAACACAGCAATGTCCTGGACAGTTAGTAGTGAGGCTTAAAAGAACACACCTATAGAAAGATATTTCTGTTTAAAGCCTTCCAAATATGTGGGATATTGTCTGTTCTGTCAAGATAGGTTTTTGAGATTACAGAGGAAGAAACTGCTCATTGCTAAAGCGAAAATTCAACATGGGATGATAGTTCTGTGGAAAGCATGTAAATACTAACAGACCTTTTACTGCTACACCTTCTAACAATCTTAGGAAGTCCCTGGAACAGCAGATGCAAAATAATCAGCAGTAAAATAGTGTTGTATTGCAGTGACCAAAGAGGTACAAAGAGATCAAAGAAGTCTATTACAATAATAAAATGGGCAGTCTCATTTTCTCATAAATTAAAACACATTTAGTAGTCCTATTGAAGTGCCCAAGTCTACTTTAAAATTTGTCACACAATTTATAATGGCAAATCTGTTTATCTGCAAAAGCTGATTTTACCTATGCGTTACAGAACCTTCTTCAGTATTTTGTTCCCTGGCTTTACAACTCTGCTCCTGAGAATGGCAGAACACTCATGAACTGAGAATAATTAAAGGAATCATTAAGATGAATAGAAATATAGCATCTTTAATAAGAAATATTTTATGGTCTTAGAAGATTATATTGACACCTAACAGCCTAAAAAACAGAAAAAAATATTTGTAATTATAAGCACTACAATGATGAGCAAAAAGAAACAACAATTAGGTGAAGATGTACAATGATTAGGCAAAGATGTAATAATGCAGAGCAAAACACCTGGAAATTATACTTAAGTACTTAATAGCTTGCTATTAAATGTATTGTACTTGTGTGTAGTGGTACCCACATTTCTCCATTTGTCTTAAAATTGGACATGATTTAATCTTCTAATTTGTTTTAAAAATGCAACACTTTTGTAAACTAAAACTCAGGTTTTAATTGATATTTTTAGATTAAAAACTACGATGATGGTCCAAAAAAGCCTTCCAATAGTTATAATGATCTGTAATAAAAACATGTCATCATGATCAAGAAGGACTGATGACCTCCTGAGACATCCAAAGGTGATTGATCAAATTTCAGCATTTTCAAAACAGGATGCTTCTCTCTTCAACAAAGCACATCATCCAGCAGGAGGGAAAGCTTTTATGCTTTGACAGCATACTGGAACAGAACTTTCCCTGGAATATGCACTATATCTACTGAAGACATAAAAGGCGAGTATTGGGTTACGAAGATTATTAGTGAATAACCTATTAATATATTTCTCTAACAGAAATGTCCAGGCAAGATACTCAGAAATTCACGTTCCTTTAATGAGAACTGTAATAATGCTGCATTGTGGTTTTCACTATGTGGTTAGAATTATGATTAACATTTAGTTACATAGTCTATATAATGCACTTTGGATTGCAGTGTAGTAAGCAGAGTCATAAAAATGAAGTGTTGGGGAATCTAAGTAAGGAATTTCATGTCCTAAATGGACAGCTGCTCAGTACATTCACTTCTTGGAAACATTTCCAGGTAGATACACTGCTTACCTAGGCTCAGCAAGTCTCATCAAGTACTTCATAGAATCACAGAATATCCTGAGTTGCAAGGGACCCACAAGGATAATTGAAGTCTAATTCTTGGTTTAAGGTAATCCATTGTGTTAACTTTTCCAGTTCAATGAAACAGTTTCTGCAGTTGTGGCCTTGAAGAACTGAATACTGAGCACCTCGTGTTCTGCACTTAAGACACAAATATCTTGTGAAATAGTATTTATGAACAACATGGGGGGAAAAAAAGAGGCCTTTCTATATTATCAGCTCATACCAAAAGAATTTCATTATCATCTTGCTGGAAACTATTGACTGCAAATTTATTTTGGTTTAAGTCTATCTGACTTAGGAACAAGGAATGACAGTCCATAGGAGTCTCCATTGGCAAGTAACCCTCTGCAACTGACCCTTGGTGCTGCAAGGGTCTGCAGGCCTCGTGTCAGGACTGACTATGCCTCCGAGTGTGCTCTCAGAAGTTCATAGGTTCTCCCTCTGCTTTTTTCTATATACCAGCTTTTAAATTGCGGGTTAGTCCATGTAGAGGGATAGTTACAGTACGCAGCGATCCCACCTGAGAAACTCGTTTCTCTTGCTGCAGCGGGAAGTAAGAAAGAGGTGACTGAAATAAGCAACGCTACCATCTAGTGGTACTGCTGCACTTCCATATCACAGAGGAACCTATACCATATTTTGCTGAATATATTGATCCTAAACACAGAAACTTAATTAGGAAAATTCAGTAATAGCAGAATGGTAATTTTCTTTGGAGATGTCTCTGATATTTTCACACAGCTACATTAAGTCTCCATTTTAAATATGAAATCAAATAATTTTCCAGAAGGAGTGAAAACCACCACACACAGTGCACACACAGCTGGCAGATTTAAGAATTAGACTTGTAACATATAATTTTTCATTACAACCTTGAACATGTTTAGAGACCTCAGTCCCTCGGATGTATTGCTTCTCAGGACCTGTGCAAAAGCATGTGTGTTGCTCCCATTATTTTCAGTTCCTGTCTCCTTAGTGCTCCCTGGGCAAACATATAGTGAAAGACTAATTCTGCCATGGACAAACTTCCCTGTGTTATTTATAGAAAAGGAAAGACCATGAGACATCAGTCTCAGATAAGATTACTCCAGTAGTTTAATCAAACCAGGCACTAAATCAAGGTCTTCTGCTGTACTCATGGAGCTCTCCCCCATTCACTGTATTAGCTATCTCAGGCATGTTACCACTACATTAATTAAGGTTATATGGGAACAAGTGCAAGTGGAGCAATTTGTAGGCCAGCAGTTCTCTGATTTCTTGAGGTGCCAAGCGAGGCAGAATGATAATTTTGAAGTTTCTTTCTAGCTCTTCAGGAATGCAAAGCCTTACAACCAGGAATGATTGTAAAGTAAGTTATAAATGATCTCTTAGACATCTGTCTACATATAATTCTCTAATCTCTCCTTTCCCTGCCTGTTATACAGCGGTATATTGAGATTTCCTACAGGCAGGGGGAAGGAAAGGTGGCCTGGCCTGGCTGGCCCCCAGGCGTATAAGCTCCTTGGTTACATGATGTGCTATTAATGCAGAGTTTCCAAATGCTACAGCAGCTGCTTAAGCACTCTACTAGAAGCCAGTAAGTGCTTTCAGAGCTGACTTTTCTGCAAACTCAGTTTACTTTTTTATGTGGCTCTGGTGGACAAAAATACTGAAAAGTTGACACAGAGCAAGGCCCATAATTATAATTATTCAAATAAAGAGAATAGCTCATGCTTTCAAAGCTGACATCTAGCTAGATTTTGTTACCTTGGCTGCATAAAATGGGAACTATAGCCCTGATGAGCACTGAAACATGATCACCAACATTTTCCTACAACTGAGAAATAGAAATACAACAGAGACTTTGCAATGTCATTTGCCTTTGAGGCTGCGAAGATGTTGAGAAGGCAGTTGTTCAAACAGCACAAAATAAAGCACAGCTTTGAAGTTTTAGGCAAACATGTCTCCATTGCCAGCAGTTGGTGTGTTTCAGCCCTGGTGCTCTTGCATCTTGGAGCTTTCTCTGGAAGTGCTTCACTACAGGTTCTGCTTCCCAACAGGCAGCCAAAGATGGTGTATCAGTACAGGTCCCTGTGAGGCAGTCAGGAAACCCATTCTCAGGCCAGAATGGCTAACCCACTCATATGCTATATATGGTGCTTTGAGAAACCTGCCTGGTCAAGTTGAAGGTGTCCCTGCCCATGGCAAGGGGTTTGAGACCTCTCTCAAAGATTTTTGAATAGCCTTGGGAATATGGAGAGGTCCCAGTTGACTGGAAGCTGGCAAACATTGTTCCAATTTTCAAGAAGGGCAAGAATGATGACCCTAGGAGCTACAGACCCGTCATTCTCACTCATTCTCTACAGCCCCTTTCCTCACTTTAATAACTGCAAGATTATTCTTGCAGTTATTAAAAAACACCTGCAGGACAACACAGTCATCAGTCACAGCCAGCATGGCTTCATGAGGGAGAAGTCCTGCTTCACAAACTTAATTTGCTTTTATGACAAGATAACCCACCTAGTTGATCAAGGGAAGCCAGTTGATGTAATCTCTTTGGATTTCAGTAAAGCTTTCAATACTCTCTGTCACAGGATCCTTCTGGACAAACTGTCCAGCACACAGCTGGATAAACACATCATGTGGTGGGTGAGCAACTGGCTTACAGGTCGAGCACAGAGGGTAACAGTGAATGGGGTAACATCAGACTGTCAGCCTGTCACTAGTGGGGTTCCACAGGGCTCTAGTTTGGGGCTACTGCTCTTCAACATCTTCATAAATGACTTGGATGTGGGACTCAAAGGTATAATAAGTAAGGTTACTGACATTACTAAATTGGGAGGAGCTGTTGACTCCTTCAAGGGCAGAGAGGCCCTGCAGAGACACTTCAACCAATTAGAGGACTGGTCAATCACCAACTGTATGAAGTTGTAAAAGGGCAAATGCTGGATTCTGCACCTGGGATGAGGCAAACCTGGTTATATATAAAAACTGGGGAATGAGATCCTGGAAAACAGCACCTTGGAAAGAGACCTATGAGTCTTCATCAATGGCAAGTTGAATATGAGTCAGCAGTGCCCTGGCAGCCAGGAGGGCCAACTGTGTCCTGGAGGGCATCAGGCAAAGTATCACCAGCTGGTCAAGGGAGGTGATTGTCCTGCTCTCCTCTGCGCTGGTGCAGCCTCACATTGAATATTGTGTGCAGTTTTGGGCACCACAATATAGGAAAGATTTTCAGCTATTGGAGAGCATCCAAAGGAGGGCAGAAGATGGTGAAGGGCCTTGAGGGGAAGCCATATGAGGAACGGCTGAGGGCACTTGGTCTGTTCAGCCTGGAGAAGAGGAGGCTGAGGGGAGACCTCATTGCAGTCTACAACTTCCTTGTGAGGGGAAGCAAAGGAGCAGGCACAGATCTGTATTTTCTGGTGACTGGTGACAGGATCTGAGGGAATGGCCTGAAGTTGTGTCAGGGAAGGTTTAGGTTGGATATTAGGAAAAGGTTTTTCACTCAGAGGGTGGTCGAGCACTGGAACAGGCTCCCCAGGGAAGTGGTCACAGCACCAAGCCTGACAGAGTTCAAAAAGTGTTTGGACAGTTCTTGGGGTTGTCCTGTGCAGGGCCAGAAGCTGGACTTTTATGATCCTTGTGAGTCTCAACTCAGGATATTCTATGATTCCATGGTCCTAACTAGATGACCTTTAAGGTCCTTTCCAACCCAAACCGTTCTAGGATTCTTTGATTCTATGCTATGCATATATACACATTCACATCCACTAATACTCATTAAGAGGTACAGAAAGCTAAGATAAAGTTGGAAATGCTAGGTTTGCTAACAGCAGAAGGTCAGTGCTTTGTCTCTGAAACAAGAGAGACAAAAGTCCAGTGTCTAATGTCCTAAACACAGCTAGAAAAGCCCAGGCTGCAAATTCACTCAATGGGAATTTTGCCCTACGTGTATAAACATACACAGGAAAGGGCAGCATGTTTTGCGTTTATATTTGCAACTGTAGAATGTGATAGAGTCCCATTGTTTTTCTGATCCATAGTGTAGTTTCCCTCGCAATCTAAATATTTTTCTCCACTGAGACAGGGATTTGTTTTAGCATGTACATTTATAAGCTAAACTCTTCCACTAAAACAGTACAACTCAAGGGCCAAACAATGGTGTTCTTCATACACATGTGCTTTGGGTAAACACTTCAGAACAGCGCTTGTTAAACTGATCTTCAAAAAAATAGTTTCTCTATCAGTGACAAACACTGTCCAAGCAAGCACTTCTCTGAAGGTGGAAGTTTGGAAATACTCTCCTCCTTGTATAGTGTAGGAAAGTTCCTGGAGCAGAGAGGGGAAAAAAAATCTTCCCTTTCTCCCCAGTCCTAGTGCTCTGAGAGCAGCTTCTGAAGATGCACAGGATTCACTGTAGGGTTAGGCTCTGAGAGTGGCTCAGGGCAAAGGCACACTTGGAAGAGGTGATACTTTCCAACTGGGTTTTCTTCACTGTAATTTCAATGTCAATTGCTTGCAGTTGAGCCAAGACTAATAACCTTCCACCAGTGACATCCCCAGCAGTGTCAGAGCAGCTGGGCCCCTGCACTCCTGCATCGCCCAGCTGGTAAGAGCAGCACGTACAACTGTTTTGCATTAACAATACACTGGGTGGTCACCACGTGTAAAACGCTTTGTGTCAGCATTATAACTTAACCAAAGGGTTATGTTATGCCAGATGTACTTCTGGAAAGCGGCTATTAATGTGGGGTTAAGCCCCTCATTCTTACACATTTTGAAATCAAAGCCTTGACTTGTAAGTACAAGTGAATAGCTACTGTTAATTTGTAATTAACACAGCAATTGGTACAGGAAAGACTTTGGAGATCTCAGCGGCTAAAAAGCGCAATCTGCTAGCATGATTAAGGGATCCATTTAATGCTTCTGCATGCTGTTAGAGAGTGGAGAAGCAAGAGCAGCTCAGATGTAAGTCTATGAGGCTTTTTATCTACCATGGTCACACTGAGAAAGAGTCAGAGCTGTGCTGCCCTATGAGTCACTAGCCTGCCAAACCTGCACACCACATATATGTAGTTGCTAAGATATGCCATAGACCTTAGGAGTGATAAAGAAGAGGTAGTTTGACACTGGTTCAGATGCAGAAAATGTCTTTCCCACGCAGTCCTCCACAGTCAGCCCACTTCAGGACAGGACTAGATAGGCAGGCAGGTCTCAGGGCAATCTAGGGACCTCAGGCTCTCGGCTTCACTCACTGGACTGGCAGCAGCTCTGTGCCAGCATCACTCCCTGAGTCAAGTAGCTCTAACAGAAGAACCATGCTTGAACTTCTCACAAACTGTCTGCAGCTGAAGCTTTACATCAGAGCACTTCTCTAATTAAAAACAAAATCCCCACACTTCTCAGGAATGTGCACGTGTAGATTAGGAAGTAAATCCCTTGGCACAAGCTGCTGTAAATATTGTGGTACACATGTCCTTGTTGATGTGTAGGAGTTCAGGGTAGCTTGTACTATACAGGATGATTTTGTTATGGAAGTAGAGTTTTTAGAGAACATGCTGATCTGAGCACAACTTATTTCAGAATTTATATAGATGTGGATAAAAATCAGGTGGAAACACTTGACCAGAAGACTACTCGTAAGATACAGCAAGAATACTAGACCACATCAGTTACGTGGGAAAAAAGCAAGAATCTTTCAGGATTCTGTGACTGATTTAGCTAAAAAACTTTTTTAAAATTATTTTTATGATGTTGCTTTGTTGTTCACTGATTTCAAGTGTAAACTACTTTAAATTCTGCTAAAGGTCTCCATTTGCATATAAAAGACAAAATGAAGAAATGCCTTTTACATCTGCCCATCCCTATTCATCACTATTGGTCCCCTTTTCCTTCCCCGCAAAAGAAGATAAACTCATGTCCAGGACAAAGTGTAAGATGGTTTGTTCTGCTGAATTGGAGGAGTTACAAGATTTCACAGAAAACCCCTTCACACCAGAGTCCTCGTCTACAGGTTCCTCTGTTGTCATGCAAGCTGGATAAGCCTGCCCCCCCCAGCTTTTTTTTCTTCAACAGACACAAAAGCCCTTGCCCTTCTGGCAGTCATACCTCTCACTTCTCCATCCAATAACAGGCAAGCCAATTTCTTCATTTGCTTCTCACAATCCTTCAAGAAACAACAAAACTATGCTAGCACATAAAGAGACTGCAGGTGATAACAGACTTGGTCCAGAAGTTAGATCCCTCCTCAACGGCTCCCTAAGGCATATATTCTGTACTTTCCCTGAAAAGGTTTTTTAATTCTTGAGGATGGAGACCAGTGACATAAAGAAGTGTTTGGGAGGTGGCCTGTGCCTTTCCCTCAGCACCCCATAGACCTGAGGAAGTACATCTCTACCACTGTAAAAGTACTAGTGAGTCACTGTCTTGATATCCTTTGAACTGACTGACATTTCTCTTCTCTCTTCCCCCCCCCCCCCACTCTCCTCCAGCTTAAGAGTGGCTAGTGCTCCTCACCTGATTTGGAGCAGCCTGTTACTTTGTTTCACAAGAAACAGCCTATCTAAGGTAAACTCTTCCAGCAGTCCCAGAGTAGAGGTGAATGCTTTCTGAGTGCTATGTATAGCTGTTGAGTGTTCAAAGGAAGTCTAAGGATAGGATTTGCTAAGTTGTGACTGAAGAAACTGAAGTCTGAAGGGGAGAAACAGACTGGGGTCACCCCAGGATGGCCTGGCACAACACAGCACTTCGGAAGAGGCACAGTGTTGTACTAGAGAGTGTATTACAAGAGTCAAGTGCTGCTA
The DNA here is from genome assembly GCF_003945725.1 of Corapipo altera. Taxonomy (NCBI): domain Eukaryota; kingdom Metazoa; phylum Chordata; class Aves; order Passeriformes; family Pipridae; genus Corapipo; species Corapipo altera. Next base: position 15,212,423 of record NW_020884886.1, read on the forward strand.
TTTAAGTCTCACAACCAGTAGTTTAAATCACATAGCTCATCTTGTTTTGTCTTGTGCCTGTTAACCTGAGCGAAGCATTCACTGGATGAAAATGTAAGTAGGTATGTAAGTCCTTATCATAGATCATCCAAGTACTACATCAAAATTAGAATTTATTATTATTAGCTATTACAAGTATTATGCTAAAACATTGCACAGAATGAAGTCCTCTTGAAATGTATATTTTACCTCTCTGGATAAAAGCACTAATCCTAAGAATGCTTAAGTCAACAAAACAAAGACAGAAGAAAGAAAGAGGGATTGTTCTCTTCTACAGGACTAGAAAAATCAATTTTCCCTGCCTAGACAGTAAAAACCACGGATTGCTAACATCACCAAAGAACGCATTTAAGGGAAGGAGACACATGCCAAATGCCCAGGTACCAATATACTGTCTTTCTTATCCATTGAGACAAGCCTTGCAAGCTTTCATATCTTTAAAACCAGATATCATTTCACTGGAAACCAAGAGATCCTTGACAACAGTGCCTGCCTTTCTTTGTGAAAAGAGAAAGGATTCACCCTCTGTCCTACTTCTACTGTGAAACAAAGCACTGATAGACACATCACCATTTGGGTGGACATGATTTTGCAGAGGAATGAAGTGAAGAGTCATAAGCATCCTGCCAGACAGATCTGAAATCAAGAAAACCATGGCCACACTCTTCAGAACTGAGACTCTCAAGACAAGCCTTCGAAGCTACATTTTAGCAGTTTAACACTTCTACCTACAGACTTCCAGAAAAGTCATTGCATTCTGTAGAGCTTGTTCTTTACATGCTGGTGGACTTGGCTGTAGTTCAGAGCAATTGCAGAGTCACTGCTAGCAGTCAATACGCACAAAGTTAGCCCTTGGCAGAGCAGCCCCTTTCCTCAGACTGACCCTTTTAACTGCATTGCTTCTGTTACCCCTTTCCAGCTGGTCTTCATCACAGGTCAGACCCTTAGTTCACATCCTTCAACATGTCTCCACCTCAGCAGCCCCTAATTATTACATCTCCGAGCCAAAACATACGCTTCTCGTGGACATGGGAATATAAGAACATAACTTTTCCAACCTTTACATGAAGTAAAGAAAGATTTGGGGTTTTTTTGCCCTATTCCCAACTCAGCTCTGAGCTGCTTTGAATTTCTTTCACTTTCCAGACTCCTGCTTGACATTTGAGATATCAGCCCAGAACTCCTGGCCCATGGACCTGGAGGGCAACTGCTGACAGCCAGGTGTTGAGTGTGACTGGACTTGGACTGCCCCACATGCTGGGCTGCAGAGTCACCAACACTCACCAAGACTCCTCACATAAGTATTTAAATTAACCTGGCTGCAATTCAGAAACAAACACATCTCTCTTCCTGCTCAAATCTTTTATGGACTCAGACCTTCTATAAAAGCACTCACTTGCCTGGCCTATTGATCCCTCTGATCTTCTAACTAAAGGTTGGGGTACTCTCATGCAGGAATTGCTGCTGTGCTCCAGACAATTTACCAGAAGAGTAGGGGGGATCTTACTGTCTTACACAGATCTCAGATGCCCACTGTCCCTACTGTGGACTCACATGTTTGTCATGTTTTATGTTTGGTATCTTGTGACGCAGTGTACGGGTTCTGGCTGGGATGAAGTTAGTTTTCTCCATAGCGCCTGTCATAATACTGTGGTTTGGATCTGTGACAAAAGCAGGGTTAGGGTTAGGATTTGGAGAGACACAATCCTACAGCTCCAGGGACACATTTGTTCTCTCTATAGTTTTCTCATCTGGGCCTCAACCTCAGCCCAGAGCTGCCTTTAACCCTTAGGGTTGAGAGCCACAAAGTTTACAGCTCCAAGGACACTCACAGCAGGAGGCATGCCAAAGGGAGCGTGGCACCACACCAACATTCTCAAGTGTAGTCTAGCAACCCTTCAAGGATGCTGCATTTCTGTGTAAGTCGGCCTCTCAAGCACACTGCTATGGTAAAACTGAGCTGTCTAACTTCAGGATTTATCTCAGGCAGGATTTACCCCCAAGCCAGCAGAGGTACTTACAGTAAGTCAGCACAGTTTTCTCAAATACTTTCCACTCACTGTAGGGTAAATGCAAATGGGCAGTTACCAGGAGAATGGTGACATGCAGTAATAGATTCCTGTGGCTCCAGCACCTGCACTAATGCTGATGGAAAGGAATACACCCAGACAGCAATTCAGTAGGAAAAGCACACATGGCAACTTTATTTACATTAAGCTTAGATTTATATTCTTTTTCTCTGTCCACGCGCAAGCATATTATATTTCACTGGTCAGGTACTTCTGTTCACGCGCTTAAACTCATCTTTTGATAGGTGGTTGACAGTTCTTCTCGTGCTGGCAAATCTCAAAAACAGCACCTGTTATTTACAGCAGTTTTGCTCCTTTTCTACTTTCCCATCCTAGATTGTTTACATTCTTTACAACTTCAGAGCTGCAACTGTTCAAATTCAAGGCCTACCATCCAGTCGTTTCCCACACACCACCGTGTACCTGCATCCTGCTGTCCTTGGCACCACCAGCCAGCTATGGACAATAATTGCTTGTTTTGAAGGTACAGAGTAGGGAATTAAGGAGGTTTCTAGGAATGGGCTTGGAATCCTTCTTTTGGGAAGTGAGTCATTATAAGAAATTTAAGAAAGGCACAGTGTGTTTGCTAGGCAGGTGTGGATACTGCAGCAGAAGATGTGGACTTGGAGTGCCTCAGGGATCGGATTTTGGCAGGACATTAGGAAAATTATTTTCTGAAGAATAGTTTACAACCTCAGCTTCCATTTCAGCAGTTCTGCATTGTCTAAGGCCAGCTTTGCCTCCTTCACCACAGGCTTGTTATAGGTGCTTTTATTAGGAGATCCTCTGAACTCAGGAACATCCCTTAACTATAGGTCTAGTTCTTCCTTATGTAAACCTTCAACTGGAATATGGTGAGAAGTACTGACACCAAGTCCTATTAAGAGAAAGAAATCTGCCAAAAGATCATACATATAGCAAAGATTCCTCAGTGCACATTTTCTAGATTAAACACCTGAGCAAAACCTTTATCCATCCACAGTGTTGAATACCACAAGTACTACTATTACATTTGGACTGTGCAGAAAGTTTACAAGTATGTCCAGTCACTTTTTCAAGTGAGTTTCAATTTTATTGCAGTAGTAGGAATGAATTAGGTTAAATGTGCTAGGTACACCTATCTGCTCTGAAGAAAGATGTTCCAGAGACTTCATCTTTGCAAGGAGGTACATGAAGACTGCATAAGACCCAGCATCCACTTTTTACATAACTTTCTGGAGACAGGCATCTTTATGCAACAGTAGCAGTTGTTTGGCAGTGTCATATTGTTACACTTACTGTTTACTTTAAAAGTAATGTATTGATAGATTTGGCAGATTCTCCCATAGAAACACTCCTCACTTCCTGTATGCTGCTCATGGCATGCAGAGACTAAAATTACACTTGCACAACTGTTTGCCATCCTCTCAGAGGAGCTGCATGCCATCTCTCCTGCATATCTAGCATGGACCATTAGCATTAGACCTGTTCATTCAAGTTCCTTTGGTATCCTTGCATCTTACAGTGCATGAAGAGTTGATCGTAAAAGGAAAGATAGTGAAAGATACTATATATAAAAAATTTCAGCCCATTTTTAGCTTGCTTATAGGTGTCAGAGACTGTTTTTAGCTACAGTAAAGGGGAAAATGATATTGTCATTTACTGTGAACCTTCCCCCTGTCTTCCGTGAAAATCTTTGGGTTTGAACAATGTGTACTGCTCTTCCCTTTACTGTGAATCACAGGATCATGGGATACTTCAGGTTGCAACAGCTCTCAGGGTATCTCTGGACCAGCCTCCTGCTCAAAGCATGATCAGCTACAAGATCAGCCCAGGTTACTCAAGGCTTTATCCTGTCTGGACACATCCTAGCTTTGGCCATAAAATACGAAACCCTCCATGCTATCCTGTTTTTTTCTTCACTAAGTCTCGTTACAGGTAGAACTAGTGTGACATCACATCTTGAGTCCTTTATGGCCATATTTCAAAGATTGAGCTGTAAGCATCTTTTCCAAGGAGTTCACTGTAAACTGAATAATGTTGATGAAGAGGTTGTATGTGTACAACCACTTGATGTGAATGATTCCACACTAACTTCCAGTGCAATAGATCTAAAATTAATTTAAATGTGCTTGAAATCAGGCAGGCACTTATAAATTTGGCTGCACTGGGGTCAAAACTGTCCTGAAACAGGGTGGAAAACTAAAGGAAGAAAGTCATCAAAACCAAACAGACTGCAGACATTCAGCTGACTCTTTTGTTCAGTATTTGCATTGTTTGAAAGACAACTGTGAAGCATCTCGCTTATGCACAAGGTTCCCATCCGGCTGTTTACCAGTAAAATCTGAAAGGCTGTTTGGAGTCCACGTGATTTCTAGTATTTTGAGCAGGTTTGGTTTTGTTTCCTTGTTCAGACATGTTCTAGTCCAAAGATATTGTGTGCAGAAACTGTCAGGTCATGAATAAAAGATAAAAAGCCCACTATTTTTTAACCAGCTTCATTGGACTGGTTCAGGGATTGGTTTGAACCGCAGTGGTACAATCAGCAGACAGGAGACTTTCATGACGGTATTATAATCATACTGAAAATTTAAAAATAAGTGTTTAATGATTTTGTTGAGTATCAAAACCATTGTATACTTCACGCAACACACAGAGATCAGGGTCTAATGATCAGGAGCGGTCAGGCACATAACTGTAGACATGGGCTTTTGGGATGAGCGGAGCCCAGGGACTAGGCTGATGGTGGAGGAGAAACCTGTTGCCCTGGGAGATGCCAGCTGCTTGCCCACGCTGCCAGCTCGCTTCTAGCACTTTCTCCACATCAGCGTCGGGGGGCCGGGGTCCACTCGCCGCCGGCCGCACCCCGCTCCCTCGGAGGTGACCCGGCTCCCGCACCCCGGCCGGGCTGCCCCCGGCCCCGCACACCGCGGGCCTTCCGCGCCCCCCGCCCCGGCCGTGCCCTGCTCCTCCCTCTCCCCCCGCGGCCGCGCGCAGTGGGCCAGCCCGCCCCTATATAAGAGCCGGGTGGGCGGCTCCGCGCCCCAGCGTCGCCAGCGGCTCGGCAGCGCAACTGCCGCGGGGACATCGTCGTGCTTGGGGCGCAGCCTGCCTTCTTCCCGGCTCCCTGCCGCCCTGCAGCCATGGCCTGGCAGCCGATGGAGATCAACCCCGAGGTGCGCGAGGGGCGGCGGAGACGGGGCTGGGACTGCGGGGCGGGTGGTGGGGCGCCGTCTCTCACTGGCACTCACGCTTCTCCCCCCCGCATTGTCTTCCAGATGCTGAACAAAGTGAGTTGCCGCCGCCGCAGGACTGTCGGGGGCGGGCGGGCGCTGCCCCTTCTTTCTCCATCCCTCGGCATCCCGCCCTCCCTGTGCGGAGCGGTACCGCTGCGCGGGGCGCGGCCGCACCTGCGGAGCGGCGCCTGCCTCCATCCCTCAGCATCCC
>NW_020884886.1:15217966-15448679 GCF_003945725.1 Corapipo altera
GCGGCCGCACCTGCGGAGCGGCGCCTGCCTCCATCCCTCAGCATCCCGCCCTGCCGGGGAGCGGCCGCACCTGCGGAGCGGTGCCTGCCTCCATCCCTCGGCATCCCGCCCTGCCGGGATGGGCGCAGAGCGGCTCGGCTGCGCGGGGCGCGGCCGCACCTGCGGAGCGGCGCTGAGCCCGCGCCCTCGGCAGGGGGCGCCGCGCGTTGTGCTGTGTCACCGGGCGGGGCGGGGACGGGGGTGTCGCGGCCGGGCCACCTCTCTCTGTGCCCCGTGCAGGTGCTGTCCCGCCTCGGGGTGGGTCCCGGCTGGCGCTTTGTGGACGTGCTGGGCTTCGAGGATGAGGCGCTGCGCGCCGTGCCGACCCCGGCCTGCGCGCTGCTGCTGCTGTTCCCGCTCACCGAGCAGGTGGGTGTCCCCTCCCGCGCGGGGGAAGGGGGGGAGACTGGCCGCGGGTAGCACTGGCTGCTGCCAGGAGGGTGTCTGTGTCATCCACTCAAGCATCAGATGGTTGGGCGTGGTTGGGGCTTGCGCTGGGGCTGTAGGTGGACGATGTTGTGCATGGCCCCCGCCTCCAAACAGCCTGAACTATAATGAACTGAGCAACAAAACAAGGCCTCTTATTCTATCCCAATGCTCCTGTGAGACTGCTTTTGTATATCAGACTGAGGAAAAAAATGACCAATCTTGAGCGTGAGGAATAGTAATTCCTTTACCGTGCTGACTCATTGGATCTAGAAAGGCCTAAACTACTTCTCTATGGTTAATACATTCAGTCCACTTGATGCTAAGGAAATGAATCAGAATATGGGCTTTGAAATAAAGTATATTTAACAGGTTCTTTAAATGAAGGATTATAATATTTCAGTAGTAATGGATCTTAGTTGTTTATACATTGTTCTGGTGGGAAGATGTTCATGAAGGGATGTAACCTGAAGGTCCAAAGGCACATTATTGCAGAGACATGTCAGTAGTCTTGTTCAGTGAACCAAAGCACCTGAGGGACGATATCGAAGAGCCTATCCATTCTATGGTTCCCCACCCCAAGCGATTTCCAGTATACAGAACAGATGAAGGACTAAGTGCACTACCTTTGGATATGACTGAGTCACGCAGGTAGTCCATTAAGTGTTGGCCTGAATCCAGTTTAGACATATGGTGCTTACTCGACCTGTGCCATAAAGATGACTTTCTTGTCCAGTCTTTGTATTGCTTCTCCTGCACAACTTATCTGTAGTTTACACAATAAAAAGATACGACTGTAATGAAATGCTTAAAACAGTTACATGTTTACAGCATGAGAACTTCAGGAAGCAACAGACTGAGAAAATAAAGGATCAAGAAATCAGTTCCAAGGTGTATTTCCTGAAGCAGACAGTCAGTAACTCCTGTGGGACAATTGGTCTGATACATGCAGTTGCTAATAACAAGGACAAAGTGAAGCTTGGTGAGTATGAATGTTCTGAAATGCTTGAATTTCCACTTCTACGACAGAAGATTGAGTGCATGTGGGCTATTGGGAGGCATGGGGCTTTCATTCAAGGCAAGTTAAAACATGCTGTACTGCTTCAGTTGGTAAGTGGGTCTTTCAGCTCTTGGAGGAGGGCATGTGGACTCAGCCTTTGACTTATGTTTGGTAGCTGCAGAGGTATTGTCCTTGTGAGCAATGCAAGAAGAAAAGGGCACATAGTAGGACTGACCAAAGTCTGTCTGTAATCTGGAAGTACTGTGTTCAGAAGTAGTTGTTGACATTGGTCTTGATGTCAACTGAAGAGATGGAGTTCTTCATGCCACCTATGTCTAATGTAAATAAATGTGCTCAGAGTAGCCTGTAAATCAGTTTAAAACATGTTTTCTTTTTTCTGGACAAGTTGTAGAGATGATAAGGGTCTGTAAGTAGACTTTTCCTGCTGAGATAATAGTTTTGATGGTTTGCTTCCTATAGAAAAGGATTATTTTGTTGTTCAGAGACTGGAGATCTGCAAAATACAAGTATCATTATTCCAAGAGAACTTGAACCCTTTGTGTGGTGTGGGGTTTCTTCTTATACAAAAGAAACACATGCAGAAGGCATAGTGAGCATATGAGCATAGTTTTGCTTTTTGAAAAGATTCTCTGAAATAACACACTCTAGATGAGTGAAGCAATGATGCAGCACATATTTCATGGAAGACCAGAACTTAGCACATATTTGTACTGCACTACTAATTTATGTCCTGGAAAACCAAAGTAATCCTGTAATGAGCAAGTGTTGCCGTCATTTGAAGGCAGTGAGACAATTTCATCTACCCATATTCTGTTATTCGATACTTATGTGTCCTTACAGCTGGCACCTTTCTTCAATTTCTTCAAAACAGGAGTGAACCCTTCTGCCAAATGTGCAGTGGGGAAATCAGAAAAGCTACATCCCATTTGAAAGTGACTTTCAAGACAACCATCCAGAGTACCCTAAAGTTCTACGCTCCAGTTGTGTAGATTGTTACTAATAGCTTCTGGATAAATAGCTTACTTCAAGTGGTAGTTATAATGAGCTTGTGTAGGAGATAGTTACAGGCTGAACGCAATGAGTTGTAGTTGGTGCCACAAACACTGATTACTGTGGGCTGCATCTCAACTGGGACTGATGCTTTACACATACTGAATAAAGTTTTTGATTATCTCGTGCAGATGAGGGGTCTGCCCTGAAGAAGTTTCTTGATGAAACAGCTGATTTGTCTCCTGAAGAGAGAGCTAAGCATTTTGCAAATAATAAGGTATATAAACTATGCAAACTGCTGACAGCTACCAGCACTTAAGGATGTAGTAACCTGTATCTGCTTTATCTTAAGGCTATACAAGAAGTCCACAATTCGGTTGCACAAGAAGGACAATGTCGGGTAAGATGTGAATGTGTAAAATATTGGGGAAAGAGATTAACAAAGGTAGTAGAGCAATAAAGCTTTTTTTTTGCCTGTCAGATGGCTGTTACATTTCACGAGGACAGACAAATGAGTGACTACTTGTTCAGAGTTTCTTCCTTAAATATGGATTGAAAATTTGGGTCTAGATCCAGATTGAAAACATGACTCTGCATTAGGATTTCTGGTGCATGACCTTGTAGAGGTCTTGCCACAGATCTCTTCAGCTGAACTTAAGTTTTCAGTCCTTTGCTACTGCTTTGTTGTTGTCTATTTTGTTCTGTAGTCACATGTAGGGTTTGCAGTACTAGCTTCAGCCTAACAAATGTGTCTAATGGTATCTCCAAATGTATCTAATGGTATCTTCTAAGGTTGAGGACAACAGTTTGAACTTCCACTTCATCCTGTTTGCCAATGTGGATGGACACCTGTACGAACTGGGTAAGATCCTGCTAACTCTGCAGTTGGACTGGGCCTACTTCAGGCTTCACAGCAGCGTTGGGGGCTCAGGCGAGATACTCAGTGCTGCTTAAATTGTTTGCTGAGGCTCTCAGAGCCAATGCACAGTTTGTACCTTCACTTGAAGATTTTAACTGATGGTGGGTTGCACTAAATTCTTTTGTAAAGTATGTCTTTGCTGGTAGAGCTGAGAATACTCAGTCCTCATCTCAGACTATGTTGTGACAATTTGTTCTGACTTCCCAAATACGTATCATCATATGTGTACTTGTTTGGGCCCACTGTGCTCAGTGCTGCTAATTCTGAAATAATACTAAGTATAGTGAGTGATAAGGCTTTCTTTCACAGATGGCCGTATGCCATTTCCTGTAAACCATGGCACAAGCTCGGATGACTTGCTGTTGAAGGTAAGACTTCTCCCCTGCTGCTTGTTTCCCTGAAAGCAAAGCCTGTAAAAGGGTGATAAGTGTGCATTTGGTGTATAGTGGCTGTACCTACTTGCTCTACAAGTCTGTGCTTCTTAAATCTACCAAATTTACGACTACTAAAGGTATTGTCCCCCAGAGCTAGATACCTCTTAAATGTATTTATCCACTGGTGCTATAAAGACCTTGTAACTTAGTTGGTGGGACTCAGAGAGGAACTGCAATGACTTGTTCCCTATAGCAAGTCCATTTTCTTAGTCTAAACAGCTGCCTTTTTTTTATCCCTAAGGATTCTGCTAAGATCTGCAGACAATTTACAGAACGTGAAAAAGGAGAAGTTCGTTTTTCTGCTGTGGCTTTCTGCAAGTCTGCCTGAGACTCTGAAGAGATGCAAGGAAAACAGTCTAATAGCACACTAGCAAATGCAGTTTAAATTCCAGTGCTTCAGTACTTGTTAAACACCGCTGTTCTGGTAACTATTTCCACCTTTTGCTATACACAAGAGCAACATCAGCTGAGCTTATGTTAAAGGATGAGCTCAAGTTTTAAAGTGAACAGTTTGGACACATCAGATATCTTTAGACTCTTTTTTCACATGTTAAGTAGAAAATGCTTAACAGGGCTTGTTTTGATCTGTGTCATGTTAATTGAGTTGTTGGTTGATATTTCCTTGTCCTTGATGAGAATAAAATGTTCTGCTGGATAAATGGACTAAATTGATCACTAGCTTTCTCTAAAAGAAGTTGTGTGGCATTCTCTGTAAACCTTGTTTTTAAAAGACCCTGAAAGATCTCCTCTAAGCAAAAAGGTAATGTTGGCCTCAGGGTAGCAGGACAGTTGATTTTTCTAGGTCTTGAAGCCCCTCAAGGATAAAGAGATGCACCAGTCTGTGTAATGTGTTCCAGTGCTGCACTACTGTTCTAGTAAAGTTCTTCCTAATGTCCAGTTTGAAACTCTTAAGCTGCAATCTGCCACCCTGAATGCATTTATTTTTAGAGGGGTAAGGTGTGATAAACGAACACTCAAATGGCACCTTAATGTGGTCTATATTAGTGCTACAAGCAACAGAATGCCCACTGAGTCAGCTGATGTTGTTTCCTTATAGGAGACAGTATTAGAACAGCTATTCTCCCTATCTGTAGCTAAAACAAATCTGCTGGCAAACACAGAAAAAAATCTTTGGCTACCCTGTATACTTACTAACTTGTGGTTGTTACAAAGACCTTGAAAGGGGCTATACTCCTCTGTCCCTTCCAAAATGACCTGAAAAGGAGAAACCCACACTACACAAATTTCTAATAGCAAGATGAATTTTTGGGTTTAAGGGAAAGAGATTTAAACTTTATTACATATTCCTTGGCCTCAGTTGTGACCTGTGGAAACTGTTTTTACCTGAGTCTAGTTGCTGTTTGCTGCAGCTCCTTGCTGATATTTCAGGTAGCTGCAAAAAGGGATAAAACACCCTTCAACCCTTATTTCTAATGCATGAGGTCCCAGTCTGTCCCTGCCAGCCATGTTGTGTGGTGCTGGGTAACAGTCTTAGATGGCTGCTCGTGCTCTGTATGCTGCAAGCTGTTCTGGCTTCCAGGCTTTTTTGAAGGGTAAGTAAAGCTATGTGTGGGCTGAAGTTGCTTTGTATTGGGCCTTGTTACTGCTCATATAATTAATTACCTGATAGCTGAAGCTAGCAGAGGGTTACAATACATTTTAATTCAAAGTCTAAGGCTTTGCTCAAACTCAAAGTACTTCAATTCTGAACATTAGTGTCTTTTGGTTTCTGTTAGCAGAGAGGTGAAAGCTGAGAAAAGGTCTGTTACATGTCATTGGTCTCTACAACAGCATCTTCTGCCTGTTAGTGGAAGTCATTGCAGGGTGAAAGGAGGCCTCCTAGGGTATCTCTGCTGCAGCCTTCTGTGCCAGCATAGACTCAGAGCCATGCCTGGGGCTCAGGCTGCTTAGCAACAAAACCTTCAAGAGAAGAACTGGCATAAGCACAGGAGAGTGGAAAGAGCAATAAAAACCAGATACTGATAGAGGAGGGGTATGAGAGCAGAGCCCAGTGAGCTGTATGCCATAACCTGTGGCAGTGTGCTTTAAAGCCAGAGAGGACCCTTTCCTTCCCCTTAAGGCCATTATGAGGGTACCTGCTGTAACTGTCTGTGTAGAGTTACACAGGTGATCAGTCAGTGCTGAAACAACCTGAAAATGCCTTTGAAATACTACTGTATTTTTTATAGTGATTGCAGCATTCAAATATTTTGGAGTTTTTTTCCTTTTTCTTTTTTAATTTTGTTTTAATTAGCAATATAAATGGTGCTATGTAAGTTAATTTAGTGTTTCATAAACTTTTTTTCTCTCTTTTGCTCAAGTTTCTGAGTTAAGAATCTGGTAAGAGGCAACATCTTAATGATTTTGGCCTCATGAAGAAACAAGAAAAGGATTGTGACAGACTGTTCTAATTTTCTCACATTCTGGTCCAAGGTAGAGTTTGAAAGGATGAAAATAAAGAGAACAACTAAGGAATGAATCTTATCCATCCACTCATGTATCCCTAGCAAGCCTGTTTTGCCCTTCAGAAACGACCTCAAGGGTCTGGCAAACAGCTGGGCTTTACTTTGAAACACTCTAGGTTCTAAAAAGAGGAAGATAAGTTACTGGGGATCTTGGGAGTTGGGATAGAATTGCTCCAGATGAAGGGGTTTTCAAACAATGGGTAAGGATCTATAAGCTGAATAAATGGAAGATTTTGCAATAATAACAGTGCAGCTGTTCCAAATGTGTTACTGCATTCACAAGGAAAGTCACAATACAGGGAAGCATGTAGGTGGCAATTTAAAACCATACTGAATAAGTCATAGACAGAAAACAAGGAAGATGTTTTAAAGTCATATTAGGTGTGTACAATCTCAAAATAAATGTGGAGGTTTTGCATATTTTCCAGCTAATTTTACCTACTTGGCAGTTTTTGAATTTTAATTTTTGCCCATTGTTTCACACTTCGGCAGAACTGTTTGAGCGAATGTGAGACACTGCCAGTCACTGGACACTGGGAGCACTGCCCCACACCACACCCCAGAGCCCCCAACCCAGCTCCAGAATGGCTGCCACAGTGGAAGCCCCATCGGGGGGCGGGGGGCGGCCACAGAGGGACAGAGCAAATAAAACCAGCATCATGCAGCTATTGTGTGGTTGCCCCCTACCTTCTGGACATGTGGAAGCTGGACTTGCATGAGACACAAGGTGGTAGCTAAAATTCTTTTTCTTTCTTCTTCTCAATCTCCTTTCTTGATATTTTTGGTAACTTACAAGGTTGGATTTTGCTAAGTTTTATGGGTTAGCATGTGCTAAGTAATTGCTTTGTGAAATGCGTTATTTTGGTTTAATGTTGCCCTTTAAACTTCTGCCAAGTTCCCTTATTTTCTAAAGTTTGCCAGTAAAAGTGTGTTGTTTCACCTCCCGAGAAACATGTTCAGCATCTTCTCCTGTGAGCTCTCCCAAGGTATTAAAAGAACTGAAGGCCCTTTTAATAAATTCAGCCAGGTGAATTTTTTTAGGCCTTGTATATTTTTAAAGTAAAACTCCTTCAGTGAGCTCACAGCTCGAGGCCTGGGGTCTTACAGCCAAGAGGTATAAATGTCTGTAGGCTATTTTAGAGTGTTATGTATCAAAACACTGTTTTCATGAGAAGATGTTCTTTCATAAATTAGTATTTTCTGTTGGTCACATCCTCTCTAAAGTGCAGCTCTTTATGTTTCTTGTCTCCTTATTTTCTCCTCTTTATTCTTAAATCTGTAGTCCCACATGGAACTCTTATCTTTCCTTGATTTCCTGTGCATCCTTCTTTAAGTAAATTAGTTGTTTTGACCCTTTCTAATGCTTATCTAAAGCTCTGTATTTTTTCCCAAATTTCCCCCTGAATTTTCCCTATGGCAATTGTTGAGAAGGGCAGGAGCTTGTGAAGCCCATTCTGTGTTTTATGCCCTGAAAGAAACCTGTGACTGGCTGTTGCCACCACTGCTCTTCCAGATAGAGGAGTCTATTGAGCAAATTTATTTTAAATCAAGAGGTTCCTGCCATTTTTGTGCAGCCTTCCAGAGGTGTTCTTTTAACAGTTAATATACAGAACTATCCTCAGAAATATATAAGAAATATTTAAGAATCTCAGGTAGGATTTCAGATTTATCTGTTTAGACCTGCACATTGCTAATTTAGAACTGTATCCAGGGTTGACTGTGTGCAATCTTATAATTTTTGTGAGTCTTCTTTGCTCTGTTGAAAGCTGTAGTCAACCTATTCTGTAGGTGGCAGCATTGGGAAACTTTGAGCAACAAGTCCAACAGAAGAACAGATCCAGAAGCGATCTTATTTTTTAAATCCACAATTTTTAAATCTACTGCTTTCAGTGAGACCACTCACATGCTTAAGCACACTTCTGATGTGGCCAAATAGCCAATCCTTATTTTAGTCAAAATTTAGGAATAGTGCAATGTCCAAAGCCTCTTACACATTTGAATAGCCTTTGGTTCAGATCTCCAGTTTACTTGAAGCTGATACAGCACCGCACCACCTCTTTGTCCAGTATACACTGCTGTACAATATACACGCTATTATTTCCATGCTAAATAGAATACGTTTTTGGGAGAATAAGGAACAAAAGTGTGAGACTAACTCCAACAGTGTCCTGCCTTTGATGTACAGACCAGCTTATCAATCTCTAAATAATCAAGATGGAGAAGTAATTAGCTGAAAAAGGAACTAGACACACTAGTATCCTTTGCCTTTGATACAAAGGCAGTGGGGAGCTCTATGGGCCAGTGCTGGGCAGTGGGAGGAAACAGACACTGCAATAAACTTTTAAAGTCACAGGATCCCTCTCCTGGTGCTGCGAACAACCAGGAAGAGGCTGATGACAGAACTTCAGCTCAGTGAGACTGTGGACCAAACGGGAACAAACAAGAACTGGGAAAAATGCATCCAGAAGTTGAGTACTAGCATTTAAGTTCCTTTGTGACCAAAGGAATTAAAGTATCACTTGTATTTTGTAATTTTTCAATTCTTGCACAGGATGATATTAAGTTACAAGGAGCGGTTGACATTCCAAATCCTTTGAACCCAAGAAACCTCAACAGATGAGAGGATGGATCTAGAAGAAACCTCACGGAGTTCAACGTGGTGAGGTGCAGAGCTTGGCACCTGGCTGGAGCCACCACAGGGCCAGGAGGTGATGGGATGAGTTTCAGCCCTGCTGCAACCTGGGGGTTATAGCAGGTGCCAAATTGAATATAAGCCCATGTATTGAGTGCTCTCTTTGTGAATAAGGAAATGTTGGGAGTTACATTGAGAGGAGCAAGACCAGCAGATGGAGGGAAATTATTATCCATTATTACTTGGCCCTGGTGAGGCTGCACTTGGACTAGCAGTTCAGTTCTGGGTCTCCCCACCCAGTCCAAGAAGGATGTGGAGGAATCTGGAGAGGGTCTAGCAGTAGGTTACAGAGGTAGAGAGCATGTGGCCTACAAGGAGAGGCTCATGGAGCTAGGTGTTTATAGTCTGGTATAGAGGAGACTAAGGCAGGATCTAATTGTAGCCTACAACTACTTCAAGGGCAGTTGCAAAGATAATAAAGCCATACTTTTTTCTTGGTAGTAGGAGATGGTATATTAAAGGGCAGTAACTGGAAATTGCATCTTGGAAGGTTCAGTTCAGGACATTTGGAAACTAGAAGAGTACTTCTTCATGGAAGGGTGATATATTGGAACAAGTCATCAGAGAAATGGGAGCATCTCCATCCTTGGAAGTTTGTGAGGGACCAGAATTTAACAACCAGCTTTTGTTAAGCTACCTGAGGTCACCTATTACATATGAAAAATTTAAGCAGCAATCAGTGTTGCTCCAGGCTTGGGAACTGAGATCTGTGCTCCTTGACAAGGAGCTAATCGTGAATCTCCTCTCTGTGCCTTGTGCCAGGGAGTTGTTTCCCCCAGGAAGAGCTGGAGGCTGATGCTGCTGACTGCTGCTTTTCTTCCCAGGCTGGGGTGGAAGGACAAGAATGGCTGCAGAAACAACACCTGATGCATCTAGGAGGAGGTGCAGATTTTGTCACTGATGGGAGGGTTGTCACTTCACAGGAGAGGAGAAACCAGATGCCAAGGGAAGATCTGAGGGAGCTCTTCCATGGTCAATAAATCACTGAGGATGTGTGTAACATCTCCATGGGTACCCTAGTGGGAAAAAGAGCAGTGAGTGATAGGGAAAATGGAAAAAGGAGAGAACGCCTGTATATTTTTCAATTATCATCTTTCCAGCAGTACCATGAACAACATAAGACTGTTTAGTGGAAGTTTCCCAACCCCTTAAAGAATTCTGCATCAAAAATGTGTGCTAGATGAAGCTCAATGCACAAGTAATGAGCTATGTAGAACTGATTTGAAACTTTCTTATGTACTTTTTCCCTAGATGAGTTTCACATGTGGTTAGGTGATATTGCAAGGCCTGCAGCAACACATAAAAAGTGAGATCTGAATGACATTGGAGGAACAAGACTGAGCAAAGATATTTCAGTTGCTTTAGCATTTCAAACAGGGTACCATAAAAAACAAGTTCCATTGCTTAAGAACACTCAATACCATACTGAGAGGTATTATTACTTCCAATACTGTAGTCAGACTGAATTGCATTTTCTTTTCAAGTCTTTATACATGTGCATGCTAACATCTTAGCAGAACTGCTTCTACTCCTAGTGTGAGGAGGGTGTGAGAAGTGAAGCTTTACTATTCCCATTTTGCAAGTAAGGAATGAAGACATGGGTTCCCTCATTTGCCTAAGGGGATGCTTGAAACTGATGGCAGAGTTGGAATTAAAACTAAGTTTATAACTACGTACGGATTGTGGGGTTTTTGGTTTTGGTCGGTTGGTTGGTTTGGGGGTTTTTTGGATGGTTTTTTGCAGGCAGAGTTTTTATATTTACTCTATGCTGGCTTTGGGCCTGAGTTAATACATCCACCCTCTTAGCTCAGCTAATTAGCTAAAGCTCAGTGCTGACTTGGAGAACAGTCAGGTGAACTCATGTCTGTCTGCAAAAGAGGGTCTGTATTGACATATAGTCCCCAGAGTCCCCTTCTAATGCCTGCAGATATTTCTCCAGTAGACTTATATTGCATCAACATTCAAGAAATACTGCTTTCTCCCTCTTCTTCCCCTTCCCATCCCACAAATATGTTTAGCAACACTGGGAAGATTATGCATAAATCTAAATTGCAGATGATTACAGAAAAAAGAGTGGTTGCAGTATGGCTTTCTGACATACAGAAGAGTCAGGTGGCAAGGCTGTGGCCATGTTCCTGATGGTTTCATGGAATGCTGTGAAGAAGTATTGATGAAGGAACAAGATGGTTCAGGAAAAAATATAATTATTTGGCTAGCTTGATATTTCTCTGGCTTTACCAACCATTCTTTCTCCTTTCACTGAACAATGGCCCTGACGATCAAGTTGTATCAATAAGCAACATCTTTCTCAGGATCAATTCTTACAGAACAATGTGAGAGAAGGGGTTAGATACTGGATGGTTAATTTTTCCCTACTTCAGAAAGCAGCTGTTGGAGGTCTTTGAGGTAGCCTGATGCTGCCTATGGAATTGGACATGATCTTCCTTAAATACACAGTTCAGAACTTGGTTTTCAATTTTCATGACCCTCTGAGAGCAAGTCATAAAGTAATCCCTGCTGTATTTTAGATAATAGACACAGGCAACTGTGACAACAAACTTTCCTGTAAAACATCATGCAAATCTTTTCTCTAAGGTGGCAAAATTCTCTGGTTTGAATCAGTCTGATGCACGTTCATGGCCCTGGATCAGGCTACGAGGGTTTAGGCAAGTTGTTGCTCTTTGGGAAAGTGCAGTGTTTCAGGGCAATGAGAAACTGCTGGTTAAGCAGATGTGGATCTTGTACAACATGTTTTACAAAAGTTGCTTCATTTCTAGTGCCTCTATGCCACAGCTGCTGCAGGGATCCATGTCAGTCAGGTGATGGACTTTAATCCTCTGCTTAACTGCACTGTGGATGTGTATAGCTCACAACTGTCGCTCCTGAGGCTTGTAATAGGGGAGAGTCCCAGGAAAGCTGGGACTGCTGCCTGTCTTCCTTCAAGGAATATGCTTGCTATGTTGTAGCCTGAGAGTCACACACTCATTGACTGACTGAAAAGATGTGTGAAGAAATTAGCTTAAAATCTCTTTAATTTTCAAAACTTGAGATATTTTTCCCACCAGCCTCAACCAATATGCAAGCAGGGTTTTTTTATTTTATAATTTACCTGGCATTTTTGAAAGTAAAATCCACAAGTGCACTTGAGTCGCTGTACAGTGCAAAGAAAAGGAAAAAAATTGAAACATTAGCTCCACAGCAACATTGTTTTTGTTACTGACCCATTTGATACAAGCATGTCAGGAAATGTCCATTAGATTCGGTGGGGCAGGGAAAAGTTCTTCGGTCAAATATGCTAGGTAAAGTCAGCTCCTGGGCTGAACAGGAGAACTTTTTATTTTCTCTGTACCACTTGGGGTCTGATTTTGCAGAGCACCTCAGCTCATGGTTAGTCCATGATTTCAGCTAAAATCAAGCCTTCAGTTAGGCTCGAACACATGGTTGAAATTATGTATAGGCTGAAGTGATTTCCTTAGTCAGACACTTGATGATATTTCCACATCTGCTTAGACTCAGAGCCTGAACCCATCACATTAGGAGGGCAAAAGTCCATTTACTTTTAAGCCGGAGCCCCTTACTTGGTATTTTTCACTCTGGACTGGACAGGGAATTAGCAAACTGCCAATCCTTCTTACAAAATTATACCAATTCTACTACATTGAGTAGGACAGCTTTCCTTAGAATGATTTAACTTTTCCAAGATTTCATATCCTCATTCCATTTACCACAGGAAATTACAGTTAAGCTGTACGAAGACTTTCCCTGACTAAATCCAATGTTTATAAATTATAACCAGGCAGAAAATGTGAATCTCAACAATGTAACTATAGTCTGAAGTGTAAGCATTCACAAGTTCAACTTCTTTCCCAAATATTTTTTACTGCAGCAGTAACATGAGTTTGTATAAATAAAGTATAGATTTTTAGCATATTTGCACACTGCAATATAATAGATAATGTTTGTGTGTATTAAAAGAGCACAGACCTGTGTGGGCTGTCTCTGCCTTCATTTTTAGACAGGAGATTTTTGGACTTTTCAAACAGTGACCACCAACAGAGCAACTTCCTTCTGTTCAGGGTTTTGGTTTTGTGTTTGGGTTTTTTTTGTTCGTTCGGATTTTTTTTTTTTTCATAAGAATGCTACTGGAATGCTTCTTAAGAAATAAGCTCTATAAAGCTTCTTAAGAAATAAAAGAATAACAAGTTGGATATGCTTTATCCAGTCCCACATTATTCTTTATGTTTACACAAGATCTCAATATTTGTCCTTCTAGTCCTTCAGCAGTCAGATCAAGATATACTTGTTATTACATCCATGTAATAACCTCATACATACAATATAGACCAACAGGTGAAGAAAAGGCTCTCTCCAGAGAACAGAGAATATCTAGCAGCACTGAGGGCCAGAACCGGTCATACAGTTCTTTAGATTTTCTTGTGCTGTCCTCAACAAATCACTGACTGGACCCAGATTTGTTATTTTCTCTTATGTATATAACAGATTTAATACCTTATCCACATTGTGTAAAATATGCAACATCCAACATGGATCATCATAATATATATCACAATAATATCATGGATCATCATAATATAGAGAGTTATTTATAAAACTTTAAGGCTAAATAAGAAATCATAAAACCTAAATGCAGTCAATACATCCTGCATGGTAATTCTTTAAAATGCTTGAAGTAGAGCTACTGCTCACAAGCATATTCATGTGTAAGAGGCAGAGGATTAGGAACAAAAATAAGATCAATTACTGCATTGAATTTAAGGAAAGTT
The DNA here is from genome assembly GCF_003945725.1 of Corapipo altera. Lineage (NCBI taxonomy): Eukaryota > Metazoa > Chordata > Aves > Passeriformes > Pipridae > Corapipo > Corapipo altera. Next base: position 15,231,737 of record NW_020884886.1, read on the forward strand.
TATCATACACTGATTTCTGGAATCCACTACATTTTAAATTTTAGGGTTTGCATTTCTAGGATATAAATTAGCCTCTTAGTACCTAAACTTTGTGCAAAGAGGCTGGCTTTAAATATCATAGAATCATCATAGAATTGTAGAATGGTTTGGGTTGGAAGGGGACCTTGAAGATCATCTAGTTCCAATCCCTCTGCTGTGGGCAAGGACACCTTCAACTAGTTTAGGTTGCTCAGAGACCCATCCAACCTGGCCTTGAACATCTCCAGGAATGAGGCATCCACAATTTCCCTGGCCAACCTGTTCCAGTGTCTCACCACCCTAACAGTAAAGAATTTTTTCTTAATATCTAACCTAAACCTATCTTCTTTCAATTTAAACCCATTCCCCCTTGTCCTGTCACTACATGCTCGTGTAAATAATCTTGCCCCATCTTTCCTGTAAGTTCCCTTCAGGTACTGGAAGGTCACAATTAGGTCAGCCCGCCAGCTTCTCTTTTCCAGGCTGAACAATCCCAGTTCTCTCAGCCTTTCCTCATAGGTGAGGTGCTCCATCCCTCTGATCAACTTGGTGCCCCTCCTCTGGAGTCGCTCCAACAGGTCAGTGTCCTTAACTATATTTTGTTGAACTACTTTTCATGGATGACTGCAAGCAACCCCTTCAGGTATCACCCTACAACACCGCAAATGTCACTTAATAAAATCAACAGTGGTGAATATGTGAGGTGTGGAGTATAAATTAGGGAACTTCAATGCCAGGTTTATGCTTGGCCATAGCAGAATGAGTCGCCAGCCCCCTACCTTGATTGTACATAGAACCAAAACAGATAAACCAGGAATGATGCTTAGCATTCCCATTTAGGATCAGTTTTAAAAAGGAAAATAGCTCTACTGTGCACCAACAAATTCAGCTTAATTGAAAATGTTAGCACCCAGGAGAATTCTGGCCTGTGACCTAGATAACACAGAAGCAAACCATCGTGTGACGGCATCTCTTTAGCAAATGTGGTACCACAGTCAGCAGTCTGCAAAAATACTCATTTTCAAAACAAGGTTTCAGTGAAGCTTTCAGAATGACTTCTGTTTCAGGAGGGAAACACAGATGCAGAAACTGGAAAAGGCTTTCAACACCTGTTTGTTTATTTATTTATGTTCATTCTCATCTGAGGTAAAATAAATGTTTGTGCATATTTTACTTGCAAATAAAGCATGAACAGTGAAATCCATAACAACACAAAAGGGTACACAGTGGTATCCTTTAAGCTTGGCCCAGTGTATATAAGATAACTAGTTGGAGGAAACATCTGCAAATATTAATATGCATATACTTTGTAAGCTGTGAAAAGAAATAAATCATTCATAATGTAGTAAAGTGCTCTGAAACTCATGTCATTTCTTGTAGGGAATTATAGTTGACCTTTCTGCATTTAAAAAGGAAAGCACACCAGAAATTATTAGAATGGAATACTGGAAAAGGCTCCCAAACTACAGCCAGTGCATGCTTATGGTATTTAAATATACAACTGCAGCCCACATTACAGAAGGCCAGGCCTCTCATGTCATGGTTCATTTAAAACTGTAGCTAATCTGGAATATGTTCAGGGTCTAGGGTGTTTTTTTCATATAGAAATGTACTGTATTCTAACCTACAGATTTTTTACTTGAATTGGTAATGCGTTTCACTTATGTCTTGTGGCCCAGATGTGCTTGTTTTAGTACATCTCTAAGTGTGCTAGTCTGGGAAGCCTTCAGGGTGAGACACAACAGATGGACAGAAGCAGCCCAGGTCTGCACTTCTTCGAAGCAGCCACACATGAGCTATGCTGGAGCTTAACTGGCATGCAATGATGAGGGGATTGTTTCCTAGAATAGTCCTTGTCCTAAGATATCCTCTCTATTTCCACTGTATCTCAAAGTGTGACAGTTTCTCTCCATCGTGTAAAAAAATACCTCTGCCCAAGAGACTCCATCAACTCATCGTCATGCCCTTATTCTCATGGAGTATCATCTTACTCTGTGCTACTTTCTACAGCCTGGTGGGCATTTAGAAAAAGGAAGTATTCACTGAGGTGACAGGCAAAGGAAAGTGTCAGTGTTGAAAGAACTACAGTATTGAAAGAAAAACTGTGTTTCTGGAATGGCAGCAGCTCATCTCAGCTAGTCAGACTTTGGTTTTAACAGTGATTTTTTTCACCCACTCAGATCAAATATCATAAACATTATTCCTGCTGGAAGAAAAATTTTAATTCTCCCTGCTCATTCAAAATATTTTCCCCAAACCGGTGTCTAAGGCTTTTGAAAAGATAACACAGCATTTTTCATGAATATCAAATAAATGTAAAGAGCAGTTTTCACTAGTGAAAGACATTACACTGTTTCTTTTAAAGATGGCTGTGAATTTTTGCCTTTATGTTTTTTGTTTTCATCTTCTTAGATTTGTTTTGCAAGTAGGTTTTTGCCAGTGTTGAAAATGGATGCACATTGCTGTAGGTAGGCACAAGAAATTCAGTTGCACAGTGAAGCCTCGTCTCTTCAGGGTAATAAACCAAACTCCTAAGGCAGCTGAATTTGGTGGCAAAACACCCAGTGATGGTACCCGGTAGCACACTAGATGCTGGATCTTCTTTTACTCACCTAACAAAATCTACAGACTTATAAGAGGCAGAAAGCCATTACTGTCCAAAGCAATGGGGATGCTCAGTGATAAGCCACAGTGCTGTGGCCAACTGGTAGTAAAAAGCAGGAGGGCTGGGCCGGTCAGACCAGGTCACCAGAGTTTTACATTAAATGCCCTGCTCTGCCACCAGCCTTCTTGAGCAAACTCTTCAGAGCAAAGCTCCACTCCCACACACTTTGTCACTCAGGGAAACCTCAGCCTTCAGTTAGGCAGCATGATCCCTACAAAATAAATGGGAGGAACAAGGGGCTTATGGCTGGGGAATACAGAGAGGAAAACAACAGAGTGGGACATTGCTTAAACCAGCTGGTGGGAAATACTGAGTCTAGGCACAGGTTTACCCCAAATGGAGTTAAACATGTTGTGATGGTAAGAAGGAGGCACTTATCCCTGCTTAATACTCTTCAAGCGAATATTCTCCTAATGTGAGGTGCCCTTTTGAATAAGAGAAAAAGAAGAGAATGATGGGCCACCCTGGGTTGTGTCACTTCCCTGGTTAGGCATTTTCTCCTGCTCTGCTGCCAAGACATACACTGAAGCCCCCTGCATTTAATTAAGTTTAACTACTAAGTTATCTGGCACTTCTTGCAGTGGTCCTCCACTTCCTTAGCAATGCACTGTCCCTGGAATAGGGACTTGAATCTGACTCTTTCACACCAGTTTCTTCATCATGAAGGCAACATCTTAACATCTCTCCTTGGCTTAATGTATATCCATTTCCTTTATGCAAAATATATTTCAAAGAGCTGTACAACTCACTCTACAATGTAACAACCTGCTGGCAGTATCCAGCTCCTAAAATACAGAAGCATCAGCTGCAGAAACAACAGCAAGCTGGAGGAAGACCCCGACGTCCCAGTCAGACCTTTCCCACTAGGTGATAACAGACGTGCACTGAGAATTACAAGACTTTCCTCAATTCTGTCTTATGCAAAGCCTCACCCAAGAACCTTCACTACCCTACTCCTTTGGCAAGGGTAAACCCAAGTTTAAGAGTGCTCTTGTCCCTAATTGAGACTACCAAGCAGTTCTGTGTTACCAGGAGATGGAGGCCCACCTGAAAAAAACAAATGCAAAACTGGGACAACACTGGCATTAAAATATGGCCTCAGAGAACTAGGGGGGAAAGCTGAACAAGTCTTCTGAGGATTTCAGTAGTACCTAAAGATTGAGTGCAGTGCTCAGAGTTTCCTGTTGGATTTAATGTTTAGTTCCACCTAATGGTTAAAACAGTGACCTGGTTGCTGAAGGTAAAAAATAAGGTTTTTGAAGGCAGTGACCTCAGTTTGCAGGCTGGTGCTGTGTTCCTTCTATAGATGGCACTGTAACTTACTGAATGCTTTGTTTCCCTGCCCGTAGTTTTTCTGATCCTATCAGCATTATGCCATCTCAAAAAAAGAACACTGAGGGGGAAAAGGCCTCAAAACCATCAGTAACACTTAGATGCACCTCAGATCACAAGTGTGATTTCTTGTCTCAAGAGCATTATAGCATTTTACAGGATCTGATCAAAAAGTGTCCTTGTGCAGGATCTGTGAACGGTCAGTAGGATGACCTTGGGGTAGAATGCCAGAGGAGACTAAATTTATAGTTGTGTGCCTTTATATGTTGTACCAGCTTGCAGTGAGTTGAGGGGATGCCATACAGGCAGATGTGCTATCTTTACATTTAATACTCCTTGACAGATTTTTCTTCAGTGAATTTCTTCAATTGCTTTTGCACCCATATAAACTTTAAAAATCCATAGCAAACCAGAAGGTCCTGGTTGAAAGATAACTTCTGACTTTTTTCCAGAGTGAACATAAATCCAAATGCATTGTAAGACATTTGAAGCAATTAATGTGCAAATGATTATCATTATGAGCAAGAGCCAACTAAAAACAACTGCTTACATATGACAAGTCATACATGATTTCCTCCATTATCTTTCTCTTTGCATGTAACTTCTTCACGATAAGGGCTCTTTTGTCTCAACACTGCCTTGTAAAAACGGCACTATCAGCATCCTTAGTGCTCATCAGTAGTTTAGCAAACATCAGTGTCAGTTAAACCAGGGCAAATACACCAGCTGAATGAACTCTGTGACCACAAAACATTTCTAAAAATATCTCTGAATGTAAACAACCTCCATAAAAAATATCTGTTCATCAAATTTACAGGAGTATCAACAAAGTACCTTGATTCAGAGTCAAAACACTTTATGAAATCCACAGGGACAGCCCAACAGCTTGGCTTCTCCTCAGGGCATGGAGTTCACATTACAGCAAAGTGGGCTTTTTAAGTGTTACAGCTACAGAGCTACCGCAGCACCAACTACCTCATCACTGAAAGCAAAGTAACAAGTAGTTAGTTACATGTCCTAGACCTTACACATCCAACACAACAATAAAAATGCACCATTTCTTTTTAAACTCTAATAAAATGCATGTTTCTATCTATATAACACAACTCTTTCAATCATGCCCCCCCATTTATGTTCTTTCTTCAATAACCTCAACATATATATACATATTTATCTACATAAAAATTATAAAAGCAGTATCAAATTGTGTTTCCAATCCCAGATGCAACTTCAGTTGCATATGGAATTTTAGGATAAATTGTCATTATATACCTTCCTTTCTGACAGTTTTCCTGCTGTTATCACCCAGACTAGTAACTTGTAAATATCTATGAAAAAAATTAATCCTCTTATCTTTTGGAAATTTACAGCAGTATTCTTCATAATTAAATACACAGATAGTGGAATGTATACAGTAACTGAGCCAGATTTATGATTATGAAGAATTAGGCCACAGTTTATACCTGATAAGCACAGTGTATTTCTTTGGTGGAAGCAAAAGATTTATTATGTGTTTAAGCTTTCATTTCCTTATTTTTGTACATGTTTTCTGTAAGGGATGTGTTAACTGTGTTACAATCACTTAAACAGGTTTGGAAAGTCAGCCCTAAGTTTCATAATAAGTCGCCATGTTATAAACTGAGGGTATCTGTTAATTGTAAACATCTCCCTCCCTACTTTTGCATGGTGTTTCTGTAAGAAGAGACCAGTCAGGAGATGGCTTTTGTTTTATCACAAGCTTTTAAATGCAGAATGTTCCAATTAAGTCACTTCAATTCAGGCATAGAGGGCCAGAAGTTTAAGAGGGAGATAAGAGGTACATCTGGGAAGTTAGGATGTCCTCTTCCCACTGTCCAGCCTCCTCTCTGGCATGGTTGCAGAAACCTCATCTCTCTTTCCTCCCTAGAGACAAACTGGGTTTCACAGTCATGAGCACTGAAAAATATAAATGTATTCAGAAAGTCTATGTGGTCTTGCCAAGTTCACAAGTGGGATGTAGCAGAATTAGTAAAAAACCAACAAAGGTCCATATCCTACAGACAGAAAAGTAGATTCTATCCCTCCCTCACAGCTCCTTCTCACCTGCCTGAGGTGTCTTGACAGCTTTTTCTTTCCCCTGCATTGCTCCTGGAGGCCCCAGCACTTTCAAGCCCTCAGAAAATAGGAGCCATAGACTCTTTGCAACAAAGGAGCCCTAAGAAGTGGCAGGTTTAATGGAGCATATGTACAGCTCTTACACTTCTCCACATCACCCCCAGCATGTGCTTATGAACACCATGATGGTTTCCAGCTGGCTTCTTCTACGCTGGGAATGGCTTCAGCCACTTTCAGCACTCTGTACTCAATAGTTTTCACAGCATTTCTGCAGCTGAAGAAAATAACTGCTGTAGAAAGTGAAAGGGAAGACTGTAGCCACCTGGTGATCCTGGGACATATCGAGAGATTGACATAGCACATGCCTTGAAGAGCCACTGTTCCTCTAAGATGTCTTACTCTCCACACGAGACTCCATTTTCCTTCCTGAAGTGCATGCCTCCCTCCTCTAAGTTTAGATCATGAATACCTGAGTGCTGTATTGACATCAGCTACCTCAAAATACAATTAGTCTCATGTTAGAAGAGCTCCCACAGCTGATAGCCCAGCCAACCTCCACTGATGGAAAATCTTCCAAGCTGTGGAGCCATTCAAGTGACTTCCCTTACACACTGGGATGGAGATCCCACAGGTCTTGATTGTCAGCAAGGTTTGAGAGTCTTTATTCCTGACAGGCTCATGATTTCCCAGTTTCATTGAGGCATGTAAGATGTTGACCAGTCCCACAAGGTGCTCCAGAGGCTGATCATCTCTTCCTGCACAATGATCTTTGCTACATTGTGCTTACAAAGTGGTCTATAAAGAGAAGGATTTACAATGAAGCTTGACTGAAAAGTCTGGAAGTAGTGCACAGACATATATTTGACATATTCTAATTCAGCACTGAAAACTGATTAAAAATACTCATTTTCAGAAAAACATCATTCTGCACACTGTCTAAAGTTAGCTGAAGGCCCCTTATCCCTTAAAAGACCTTAATGCAGAAGTCTCTCAAATGATGAATTACCCTAGTGTTCCCTGTGCTGTCTGACCTGAGCTTACAGCCATGACTTCTAAAATGTTTCTTTAATGCTAACGCTCCAGTCTCTTAGAGACACACCATAATTTGATCTTTTCCTCACCTACAAGCAGGCTAAGCAAATATGGTGTCACTGGTGTCTAAGGACTGGAATTTTTTAAGGCATAGATGGGACTTGGGTGCTTGACCCCACTAATTTCGGTGAGATTTGAGCATCCAATTCCTTTAAAGTCTTATGAAAATCCCTATCCAGTTTCCTGGGCCTGATTCATCAAGACAGTGAGGATGCATTCAATGAATACTGTATTTCAAGAAGAAAAACCACTCAGAAAATACGGCCCTTTTAAAAAGCAATGATTAATGAAAAAACATAGGCATACCACAAAATGCTAGCTTGTATCAGCTACAAGTATGAGAATTCTGCAGCCCATGCCTGTCCTTTCCTCTGTCTAGATCAGGAGCTCCCGTGACAGGCAATCCCACCAGCAGCCAAAAAGTGCCTGGGAATAAGAGTTAACACGTATCGGCAGGTATCAGTAACATGGATTATCAGAACGTATTTTCTGTTCTCTTGAGTGATCAGTTGAGGTTTTCCTGACCTTTGGGCTTCTTTTGGAGGCCCACAGAGGAGTACCGGGGCCTCTAAACTGGGAAAAATTCCAGGCACTTTTGCTGGCCAGACAGAAAGACATAATTAAAGAAGTAATAATAAAAGAAAGTTATGAAAATAACTTTAAAGGAATTTCCCCCCCAATTTTGCTATTTTAAGGGCTGTGCTCATGAACCTTTTTGGCTGTACACTCAATAGCAGTGATTTTTTGGCAATCTTGTTAGCTCCACTTTCATATGTGTGGGCAGCCCTCATATAATAAATCATTTAGGAGTTCAGACAGTGATTCAACAAAGTGTAATATCCTTTTCTTCCCTGACAGCTTGTCAAAATGGACTATGGCCCAACAGGCAGACCTACGTCATCACATCCAGTCGTAAAGCAGGCTGGAAGAGAGCCAACTCTGCTCCAAAATGTCCTCCACAATACTTGGGCTTGAGCGAATAAGCCCAGTCTGTTAAGCTGCCAGAGTCAGTGGTACAGTAATGGTGCTACTGGTTTGGAGCTGGCTCATGTCTGACCAGCTGGGAGCTGAATGAACTTATGTCTGGGTTCAAAAGAGTAGAGTGGAAAACTTACATGAACCCTTCCAGCACTGAGAGGTATGGAAAGTCCTGATGGATCCACATTCTTGCAGGGTAGGGTCTTCAACTTCAGAAAAGTTTCTGGGGATTTCAGTGAAGTTTGATCCCCAAGAGATCCAGAAGAAAGCAGAGGAAGTTATTCTCTAGAAGCACTGAAAGGTTTTAGGAAGGTCTTTACCAATAAGTGTCAGAAGAAGAATTCAATATCTGTGGTCACACTTAAGAGTTACATTTTACGCCATCAGTTGCTCCAGAGAACAAGTTTTTAGCTCGTAAATGCATGTAAGTGGTGAAATAATATTGCCAAGACATATCAACCTTTTGGTACTTGCAGTTTAGGGAGTTATAAGGTTGCTGCTATCTGGAGAGATGTCCACTGCCCCTCCTAGCTGACAGTTATTTAGGTAAGGTTGCAAATGATACTCCATCCTTTGAAATGGTTGGTAGAACAAAATAAAGAAAGCATAATAGACTTCATTTTGAGTTTAGATTGATGGTTGATTTTGACACTTTGACTCTTACAATTATGTGACCATCCATGTCTGTAATGGCATGGCAGATGCCATCTGTCCCAAAAATGGTACTTGTTGCTCTGAAGGACACTCATAGTCTTTGACGAGTGTCTTGTTCTGCAAGGACTGTCATGCCATGGGAGATCACTGAGCAAAAGAGCCTGCCTTGGGAGAACAAACTCACTTATATCTTACACTACACTGCTTTCTCTTGCTTCTAGTTGAATATAATCCTCTGCTAAATATTGTCCTTTAAAAATTCAAAGGAGAACAAACCCACCTCTAATATTCCTCTGTCATGGAACTAAATCATAACGTTGTTAAATAAGATATACTGTTGTCCTACTGCATGGAGGCAGTCTTTTATCTTTTTTTCCCCTTGTTTTCTGCCCCTGCTTCTTTCTTTCCTTTCCATTTTCCACTTTTGGTTGCCTATATCCTTATCTCGAGTAAATGAATATTTCAGTTCACTATGAACCAGCTAATACTCGAAACAAATTTGGATGAAGCCCAGTGTTAATTACAGGTACAGATTTTCCCTCCACAGGGATATTAACTAAGACAAGAAAAGGGAAGATACTGTTCACCAGTTCTTTGCTGGATGATGCAAGTCACTGCTAAAATTAAATGCTGAATGTGATGTAGCTTCTCCCATATTTCTTAAGCTTCCACAAGCAGCTACCTAGCAAATCGCTGTTCTAACATCAGTGAGAGGGGCATTTGCTATTGTTTTTTTCACATTTGATAAAAATAATTGTTATAGGTTTGAAATTCAGGAGAATTTTTTCTTTCCCCTGCCCCCCCACTGTAAGAAAGACGGAGTTTGAATGGAAAGGGGGAAAGGAGTTAATTAGCCTTACAAAAGAACTAGCTAGCAAGGCCGCATTCCTCCCTGATGGCCCATCAGAGGCTGGGGGGAGAGGCGAGGAGTTTTGGGAGGGGGTGGCTGGCTCTCTTGGGAGGAGAGAGATTCAGACTGCTGGGTTCTTTTTCGGGGACGGAGACAGGGTCTGTGTTCGGTGCATTTGGAGAGAAGGCCTGGAAGCCTTTTTGTTTGGTTTCCCGTCCTGGTCAGCCCTGACTGCTGGCTTCAACTTGCCTGTGAGCTGACTTTTGTCTCCAGCCTGGACCTGCTGTGTTTTCATCAGAGAGTCTCTGTGCTCGCTGGGAGAAAAGGAGGAGCTTTTGTGGCGCCATCAACTGAGAACCACAGTGAGTCCTGTTGGGGGTGAACTGCTTTCCTTTCCCCTTCCTTCCACTGGGGGAAGGGTGCCCCATTTTCTTTTTGGCTTCTCCTGCAACCCGAGACCAACCCCCAGACCCCTCTCGCCGCGTGGTGACCGCCAGTGATCCAACAGCGCCCCCTGCCGACCGTGATTAGAACTGTGCTAAGGACAGAGAAGTATCCAGACTTTTTCTTTTGTTTGAAGGGAACTTCTGAGTACAGGACTATTGTTTAGCTGTTTTTTATGTTCTGTTACTGTTCTTGCCAATATACATATATATCTTTTAATAAAGGGTTGTTATTTCTTCTTTTCTTCCACACTTCCTCGATTAAAGCCCCTTAATTTTTGAATTTACAATTGCTGAGAGAGAGGAGTTTGGTCTGTCTCATAACTCATCCTCTTTAACAAACATTCCAGTCTCTTCAAACTGAGACAATAATGTTGTTTGGTGAACTACATGGTTATGCCACCACTACATAAAATTTGTTATATGCTAAAAAAATGAATAGAAGAACCCAGGAATTTACTTTGGAAGCTCGGACTTGTTTCCAAATCACCTTTTTTCCACATATAGTTTTTGATTTTCATCCCATTTTTCACCAGTCTGGCAAAAGTTTCTAACTGACTTTATTGCATTCTGTTGCACACATGACAGCCCCTCTCTTCCCCTGAATACCATAACTCTACAGCACTTGTTTGAAGTTATAGCTTGCTGCAAAGGTTTGTAGACCACTGAAATACTTGCTCTGGCTCTGTCTCTTTTCAGGTACTGAGCCTAGACAGGCCCAGCTGCACTTATAGAACTTACAGCTGGCGTGGGCTCTCTGAGCATGTTAACTGACTTGACTCCCTTCCTAGGTGATGACACTATGAAAGAGGTGTTGAGGAAGGTACCTGAAGGTACTAAAACCATGCTACCATGTTCCTCACTGAGAAAAATTTTACTAACTCTGTGTGCTTGAAAATTTACTCTGGATGGCGAAATGGGGTAAGATGTATACTGGGTGGGTGGCAGCAGTGGAAGATGCTGCATTTAAATGAGCAGAGTGCAAAACTGGCTGGAAGATTATTGCAGATACAAACTAGAAGTGGAAAGTCCTGCTCTGGACCAGGCTGTGTTTGAAAGAACCCTCACTTTCACTTCCCATCTTTAATGAAGTAGATTGTAAGAAAGTGAATGAAAAGCAGTCAAGCTCAGAAGAAATCTGTGGGGGAAATACCATTTTGAGCTCCTGTGCCACTTCCAGCTCAGCAGAGAAGTGAAGGCCATTTTTTGCCTCTACATTAAAGAAACGAGACGTCATATTGGCAGGTACAAAAACCTATAACCATCCGCTCCCTACCAATGCACTTTTTTTTTAATGGGCTAAAAAGATCCTTGATAACAGCTGGTGAAAAAGCCATTGTCCTGCCACATGGTTTTCCTGGCTTGACCTGTCAATAGAATGATGCTGTGCAGCTCTGGGAATAGAGGGTAAGGTAGAAGAGCCATACATTCCTTCAGAGTACTCTTTCCATTGCTGGTCTGTGCGTGTGGACACTTTCCTCTTGTAATCTGGTATATATTTTATGGGAGACCTAGAAAAAACATGCTTGGTAGCTATGAATGCAAAAGGAAAGAATGATTTCTGGCCTGACAAGTTCACTGGTTTTGTGCCCAGATTTATTATTTCCTTTACCTTGGTACCTATATATTTCTGGTTGCTTCACTTGCCTTTCACCGCTCCTCCACTTTTTTATGTTACTGCTCATTAGTCAACCCAATTTATGTCTTTTTAATTTTGTGTAACTTGTTATCAAGTACTTGTGATATTTCTCCTTTCACTGGCCTTCTTTTTGCTTTTCTTTCCCAGTGGTTTTCATGGTTTATATGTATTATGTTTTCCCTCCACCTACTCTGTATGAACAAGAGGAAGTAAGAAGCACCTGAGACTGAAGAGACAGAGAACGGGGTGAAAGACAGGAGATTATGGCAGGCTGGGACTAAGTAAAGCAGGCTGGTCAAGAAAAAAAAAAAGCTTGTTAAAGAGGAGGCTGGATATAGGAATTTCCTATACCAGAGGAAAGGCAGGTCTTGATGAGAACAATATAAAGAAGGAAGGAAATGGTTGTTTGGGTAAGTAGGAGTTTGACCGTGGCTGCAGATTAAAGGAGAAGCTGATCCAGGCTCTGTGCAATTAGCAGAGCTATCAGCCTGGGTTCTGGAAGCCTCCAAGAGAGGCAGAAGGAAGTTTCAAACCAGAAAGGAAGGCCAGGCAGGAAAACCTCATAACTAAAGGCATAGTAACACTTAAAATGAAGAGATATTGTCAGAGATTTGTTATGCAGGGAACAGAGAGGATGGTGAAATCCCCCAAAATTATGCCTGTGACATTGAATATTTACATGCATTTATGCATTTATGCATCATGAGCTCTCATTTTGAATCATTCTGATTCATTAGGGTTATAGTTCATTAAATGAACTATATACTACACAACATGTGTAGTGGTATATCCAATACTGGATAGTCAACAGCTTTTGAAATCTAAAAATTTAATCAAACGCAAATACAGGAAAACAGGAAAGTGTCAAATGGTACTCAACTACTAGATGACAATTGGCTGTACTAGCTTTCAAAAATTAGTTCAAAACCCCAAAACAGACGACAACTGCTTCGCAAAAGAGCTTCACATTCTTCCACGACAGGATGAGAAAGGATAATACTGCTTTCCTCCCAGGAAAGAGCAAATTCAAATGCTCCATCTATTCCTGTAATTCCCAGAACAACACAGAACATCAATGCCAAGCCTGACAATATGTTGCTGAATGAGTGGTACCAGAGAGAAAGTGACTATGACAGAAGACAGCATGGCTGGGATAAACAAACAGGTGCTGTCAGCCAAATGCTGAACACTGCAAATGCACCACAGCAGATGCCCTGATTAAATAAAATGTGAAGTCACAACATTTGTCTGAGTGATTGAAAAAAATCAACATGCTCTCCTGTTGATTCATTGATTTTTCATGAGACTTAAAAATAACTAAAGCTCATTTAAAGAGTCATTTTTCAAAATATGGATTTTTTACGTTTTGCTTCGGAGTGGATATCTTTACCAGCCTTCTGCATGGCTGCATGTCACTGAGAGTTGAACTGTCTTTGAGTCTAGTTTTATCAAGGAAGAAAATGCTAAACTCTAGGTAACAGTCTCCTCCACCTTGATAAAGGCTGCTGTCAGGGCTCTTCCCATATGCTCTCTCAGCTCACCTCTCAGCTCACTCTTTCACCATGAGAGGCTGTGAAAGTGCACAACCTGCCTTTGGTAGTCAGTAAAAAACCTGCAAATACTCTCCAGCAGGATTAATACCTGTTGAAAAGTATTAATATCAATGTCTTTATGTCAGAGCTGTCCAACTCCCACAGCATCCCCAGGCAGTCACACTGCTCTTTGCAATAGTGTGAGTTCCATGGCAGCTCAGATGCTGCAGCTCTGAAATAATTTGGAAGTTATACAGGGCTGTGCTGGATGTGCCTATCCCTACCTTATGCTTTAGAAAATGAAGGAATTCCAAGCAGAATTTTTACAGTAAGTACCACACAGCCTCAAGTTCTCAGTGAGACATTCAGTGGTTTGTTAAATGTACAAAAAAGACAAGCAAAGCAAAGAAATGTATAAAAATCCTTGAAAAAACAAGAAAGATATTTAGCCAAAACAGTCTGCTTATGGCTCAGCTCAGATTTCTACAAGATCTGGCCCAGGACTGTGCAACATCCTAAAGTATGACCATTATGGTCTGGGGAAAAAAGAAGCGCCGTTCAGAGAATTTCAGCCAGAACTGGCAGATTGTGAAGGAGATAAGAAGACAGAAAAGCCCTGGTGCCAGCAGGATAACTTCCCTTCTTAACCAGCCCTGAGGCTTTGCTGGTTTAAGGCACATTTATAAAAGCTCAAAAAGAAAAGATTAATAAGCAAGGTAAAATACAATAGAAATAGAGGATCCTTGGGTGTTTCACCCATTTGCTCTCTGTGCCATGCTTTTTGGTAAAAGTATTTTTTTTCAAATGGAGGATGCATTTGTGTCAAACCTCTTTGAAGAAAGAGGTTTATCGTCAGGCTAATATAAGCAGAAAAAGTAGTGAGAGCACAAAGATATCATCTAGGAGCAGTTTTGCTGAGAACTTGTCTTGAACACCAGACCTGTTCATTCAAGGAGATAGATCATAGTGGCAGAAACTGTCCAGGACACAGTTTCCTTGATGCAAGCTGTTCATTGCTGCCATGGGATAAGATAAGGCCTGCCATAACAGCAGTCAGGCCTTATTAAACCTCTGCTCCTGCTACTCAAGGGGCTTTAATATTTTAAACGTTAGGTTGAAGACAAAAAGGAAGGGAAAGTTCCTCTTCCCAGCAGAGAAAACCAAACTGGGTAGAAGACCAAACCCCCTGCCTAAAACTGTATCTTCCTAAAAGTGTCTATTTTTCCTTTTGTGTATAATAGCAAAAATATCCCTGACAACCAGAGAAGACCCTCTTTCTCTCCTTCTGCCTTCTCCTATAACCACTATATCACGCATTTTTCCACAATTAGCTTACTTTTGCATAGGCACAGTCTGCTTTTGGGAAGGCTGCCTGCACCTGGACACTGATACCTGCACCTCCATAGGTAACAGATGCAAGTATGTTGATAAGGATTGCTGACACTCTAGCTTGAGTTTTAATGGAAAGAAAAGCATAGAAGCTAAACTGAAGCATTCGTTTTAAAACAAGAGAGTTTTGCAGAGAGCTACAAGAAAAAAATCTCCTATTTTGTTGCTGCTACAAATTCCATCACTAAGTTTCTAGTAATGTTTCTGGTCGGGAGCAACAGACCGACCTTGGCAAAACCTTTCTGGAGTTTCTAACATGCTTGTTTTCATATTTTGTCTCCTGTACCAGTTGCCAGGGTGGTTGTAACAGGGAAAGTAAAACCATTGAAAAACCTATGACTGCTATTCAAGGGACTTAGAGCAAGCCCTGAAACTCCCCAGGCAGATGGTGGTTTAAAAAAAAAAGCAAGCTGGGCTGATGCTAGAAGTGTGTTTCCATGGGAACAGGGAGGTAGGGATGCTGCCTTGTACTTGACCAAATGGGAAGCTGGTTCAGGATTAGGATTAGGAAACAAGTGGCCAGATTCCTGCTGCCATTCAGGGTGTCTTTTGAACTCCTAAATGCATGACAGGGCTCTTTAAAGACTGCGCTAACTCTATATCCATGTGTCTCTGTGAGGATTTAATAAATTTAAAAAGTCGTGTATGCTTGAATATAAGTGTGTGAATAGGAGTGTTCATAAGAACACACTTTCTTTAGTGATCTATGAAAAATGACTGCATAAATGTGAAATGAATGTCCATCTTTCACTTTAAGACAAGGTCTGGGGTGGTGGTCTTTGTTTTGAACAGCTACTTTGTGCAATATGATGCTTACCCCAGCCCAATCCAGCTCTTCTAGTTCTCCGAGAGACGATGTTGAGATCACCAGACAGCAAAATCATACATTTGATTTTGCACAGTAATAAAAAATTAGGTAGGATGATTATTTTAAATTGTTAGTCTTCCACCGCCCCAGGAGAATAAATGTAATTGTTGTCTGATAAACATCAAAGTTATTTAAATATTACAAGAATCAGAAAATAGCTTGTGTTATCATAAGTATTTCAAACTACACTTATTTATCTTTAAATGTTTGAGATTAGACTACAATTCATCTAGATTTTGTCTTGTTGCAGTTCTCAGAAAAATTCCTTTAAACCTGTTTTTAGGCCCTTTGTTACTCCCGCAAATTTGAAACAATAAACAAAGGCCAAAACAAAAGACAGAGAACAATAAAGACAAAATCCTAGGATATAGATCCCTGGGAAATAGAGAAATAAATATATGCACTTTCGTGCATATTTGAAGAGTTGGTATTTTTTTCTTGACTATAACAATAAACAAAATTCAAAATCCCAACTGAGGTGAATTCAGGTTTAAATTAAGGGCATGTTGAAAAGTAGATCCTACAGTTTGCTTCTCATCAAAATTTGTTGACAACTGAAAAAGCAGCCAGTTACGACCCCTTTCAAAAAGACCTTAGTAGTAAGAGATTAATGTTCGCACACCTGCATTTCCAGCACACAGACACCTTTCTATGCTTGCATAAATATAAACAAGTAACTTTGGCTCATCTTTCCAACACTTACGAGTGGAGATTTTTAGGATTTGGCTTTTAAAAGGCCTGGTGAAAAAAAATTCCTTCAGTTTCTAGAAACTTCTATGGTTAACTATAGCATCTGTTTGAGCTAGGACTATTCACACCATATAAGTTAGGCTCGTAAGTCTCTGCAGGACAGAGTTGGATTTTTTCCTCTGCATACAGAGAAAAATAAGAGGGAATTCACCCATGGTATATTTTTTTAAGCACACCTTGATGCCTGCTCCACTTTTGAAGGAAAACTAACGCCGTTCTGCTCTGTGCCGACCCTTAAACGTTTTTGGAAGCCCAGGTTGATGTCCGCAGTGCCGTGAGAGGAACCTGCCGTGCTTCACTCCTGGGGCAGAAGCCCCCGGCCCCCGAGCAGGTGGTTGAGGGTCGGCCGAGGAACAGCGGCCTTTCTCACCGCGGGGACTGGAGATTCTTGGGTGCTCCGTGCAGCAACACCGATTAATGAGGTGTTTAAGGCAGCAGCCGCAAACAGCGATTCGACGCGTGCGGCTCGGTGCCCTCCAGGACTGCGGGTGGGAGACTTGCCACCGGGTACCCCCGCCCCAGGAGCCTCCTCTCCAAGCAGGGAATGCCTTGCCATCACGGTCCCTATCCCCCACCCGGGGTTCCCGACTCCCCGCCTGCCCCCCCGCCCCCCCGGTCCGCAGCGCCGCCCGCGATGCGATGCTCGCAGCAGGGAGGCGGCGGCGCGGGTATTTGCATGGGCTGAAGGCAAAGCGGCTTCGCCCGTGTGTTTTATTTTTAGCTGGCAGCTCAGGGCAGCGCAGCACAGCTCCGCTCCGCCGGCGGGGCGGGCGGGGCGGCAGGCGAGGGAGGACCGAGCCGGCAGGGCGGGCGGGCGGACGGGGCACCGGCGGAGAGAGGTTACCGCAGGCGAGCGGCAGCCAGTCGGGCTGCGGAGCGCCGCCGCCCCCGGCTCCCGCCCCGGCGGCTGCGAGGCAGGGAGAGGCAAGGAGAGGCAGGGAGAGGCAGGCAGCGGCCTCCGGCGTCCCCCCGCTGCGGCCGCGGCTCACCCCGGGCCGGCGGCTCGGTGCTTGGCTTCTCCCACGCCGCAGCCGCGGCGCGCCGGGGCCCTGCAGATGGCCAGTCCTGAGCTGGAGCTGGGAGAGGTTCAGCCTCCTCCCGAGCCCCCCCAGCCTGAGCTGGCCTTCACCGAGGCTCAGAAGTGGATCGAGGTAAGCCCGCGGGATGGCAGGGATGACGGCGCCTGTCCCCATCGGGGACACCCCGCGAGACGACCTGGTGTCCTTCCATCCCCCCCAACCCGGGTCGCGGGGACTGTAGGCATTTTATCCCGCGCCGAGCTCCTTCCCGGCCTCCCTACAGCTCTCTCCAGTTTTCCTCGCTGCGGGGAAAGCAGCCGGGGCTCACCGACGCGTTTAAGCCCCCGCGCACGATGCGCGCCTTTGGATGGGCCCCTGCCCCCCTCCCGTCTCTTCCAAACTTAATCTGTTAATCGCATTTCCCCTCCCCGCCCCCGGCGTTGGGATGAACGGGCGGCTGTAAACAGGAGCCGGGCAGGTGCGCGGAGGTGCGGAGTGGGCGCTTCCCCGACCCCCAGGGTGCTCCCGGGGGCGGAGGGGCCCCCAGTCCTGCCGGGAAGCACCCGGCCCTACGTCCCGCCGGCTCCCCGCGCCCGCGGGTGGCGGCGGCGGCCGCGCAGGTACCGCTCCGCAGTGCGCGGAGGGCGGGCCGACACCGCTGCGGGGCCGCGGACAGCCCTGCGGCCCTGCTCCCGTCCCTCAGACGAGCCAAAGAGAGAGATTTGGTCTCGCTCTTCAGGCAGGGCGGAAAAATAGATGTGCTTGCTGTTTGCTCCTGCCGTAAAACGCAAAGACGGGCAGGTGGTGGGTGAAATTTAATAGTTAAATATTTTGGCATGTGACAATAGAGACACTTTAAATAGCTCTCAGTCTGATTACCAGTACAGAACACACATGAAGGTGGCATAAACCCAGATACCAGCATAGCAGCTCCCTTCAGTTGCAGGCTTTGAATTTAATCTGCAGCTTTTAGAAAGCTTCGGTGGATTCTGGTTCCTGACAGTGGTTAGGCAAGTGGTTGCTAAAATGATTGTGATTTTAAGATTTCCTGAAGCTTTGTGGTTTTCAGACTGTGATGGCTTACTCCAATATCAGCCAGAAAGGTAATGCTGTGTCAGACTTCAGGGAATTGGCCCGGACACAGTGATCTGGCTGGTGTAGGACTGGAGGCAAAGGAACAACAAGGAATGTGAAAAGAAGGGCTTTTGTGCCAAGGAAAGGTGAGTATGCAGCCTGGAAGAGGAAAAGTGCAGTGCACATAAACACCATTTGTCTCAGGAAGATGAATACCACATCTTCTGTATAGTCTTCTTTATGATAGTGGATCAAGGGAGACACATGTGACTCCATCGTATGTATGGTATAAAAATGTTTTGTGACCATGAGTTCTGCTGACTGCTAATGAAGCCAAGAACTCAACGGTGAAGCGGTTCTGTGTGAGTAATGAAGCTGTGACCGGTCACTTCAGGCATGATTATAATTAAAGGACTATAAATCTTCCTGTATAGAGCAGAAACTTTTGGGTCAGGCAGACATTTCTCTCTTGGGTAGTTTAGTCCACAGTTCACTGTGACATGAAGTCTCATGCCTGTATCTTGTGCTACCCAGGACCTGGTGAACAGAGCAGAAGGGCTGCTTAACTTCTTGTGTTCTCCATGCAGGCACAAGGGATCCATGTGTACAAAGGAAGTTGTCTATAACTTCTTGTGCTTCCTCCCCTTTTTAAACTTGCTTGATACATGGATGACAAAGCTGTAATGTGCTGTTAATGTTGCCACTATTACCTTGCCTGTCAGGAGCCTGGAGCATTACCATGGCTGTGGTGTAAGAGGGAAGCATCTGCCTTTCCAGCAATGCCCAGAGTTGATGCTCTTATGATGAGAAAGGAGGAAGAAGCTGCCAGTGAAGCAAATGTGGCTTAATTTGCCTAACATATTATATTTCCTTTTAATCCCTGTTTGGCTTAAGCTCTGGAGCATGAGGGTTATTATCTCTTCGGAAAATCTGATCAGTATTCACTGTTCTAAATCTGGATGATTTGGACTGAGTGAATTATGCTTGACATGTTAGTGCAAAATTATTGAAAAGCATTGTCAGTCATAAAAAGAAATAAAAAATTGAGGAATGATACAGGTATCATCATTCAGTGTACCAAGCCCTGTTGATCTGGGTGAAAGCAGAAATGGGGGTCACGTTGTGTCTGGCTACTAGATCCATCTGCTTCAACTGGCTCTGTACTTGTCTCTCACCAATTTATTCTTTGGCCTAGAGATGTTAACAAATGTCCAGTGTGTTGTGTCTTCCAACTCCCTTCTGATCATTTAAAATGATATCTCTCTCAAATGAAAATAAATCATTATGGTTGCAAGCAGTGCTGGTGGACCCATGGTAGGAAGAAGACAAGCTAGTGAGGATGTTAACAGGGTGAGACAGCTTAAAACCTGTCTTAAGCTGTAAAATAATGCCATACAAGGAAATTCAAGTAGAAATGGACAGATTGAAAACTCTGAGCTTGCTGTGCATTTTTATTTTTGACAATTAAGTTGTGTGACTTGCTTGTTGAATTCTCATCTGGTTTAAATCCTTACATGAGTCCTGTCACCATTGTGTAGGGCTGACAGGAATCCACCCTGCGGTCTGTAGTGCAATTCTCCTCTGGTGGAGCTGGAAAGGGAGGCTGTCCTCTTTTTACAGATGGAGAGACAAAACATGAAGTTATGAATGTTTAGATCTGCAAGGATCAAGGTACTTCCCTTCCTCTGATCCAGAGGTCTTAGGGGTCTTGTGTTTGCTCCTTGGGTTTGTGACCTTTCACCAGAGCTTGTCTTCTGGGTGCCAGAAGCCTTCTTTTTCCTCTGGCTGCTAGAGGGTAGGGTAGTCTAAGTTGCAGTGAAGTTTGGGTGGATCCTTGTAATAATCTTTTCTCTCCCTGGAGCTCTGACCCAGTAGCACTGAGAAGTGCCTGAGCAGGAAAAAAGGCCAGAGCTCTCTTACTGCCAAGGCTGTTTATGTATTTAACAATCTATGTTTTGCAAGAGAGTATTTTAAGTAGTGATAGATTTGGTCTCCTTTGTGTGTTGCAGAAGATGGGATTTTGGAATTCTGTGGTCTTTCAGCTTTGATCGTGAGTCTACTTCGGATAGGAAACCAGCATTTGGGCTTGCTTAATTTTGCATAAATATCAACTGTGCATCGCACTGTGTAACAGTAAACCAGTCCTATCATTTTAGTTTAGCTTGGCATGTGCTACTTAAATGAAGAATGCCCTCTTAGTGATAAAATGCACCATGTTAGTGGCACACAGAGGAATTAAAATAAAGGCACTGAATGAAAAACCCTACATCAGTCTGCATTATTAAAGGTGTGGTATCTCATTTCAATTAAAGCATCTCAGTTTCACTGAAAGAATATATCAGCCTTGTAAAGCCTAGAAGGTTACGGAAAAATAACAAATCTAATTTAATATAATGGCCTGTCATCTTAAAATGTTAAGGGTTCCTCTTATGTATGTTTAAACTAGAATAACTGATGGTAGAAAGAACATCTGTATAAACAGAGTTACTCTTGCCATAAAGATTCATAGGAGAGTAATACAGTAATAAAGTCTCATTTAATGCCAGTGTAATTCCTAAGGGTATTGTTATCTCCTCATCGCACCTCCTAGCCTTGCCTCATTAATACGCTTTCTCCTCATTGCCGAGACTTGGTTCAATTAGAGATGGCTTTTCCAAAGACTTATATTCCTTAGAAACTTTGCCAGCTGATAAGAAAGTGTCCTTTATAGTTGTATGGTAATAATAAACAGGTCATGTTTTTCTGTCCCGTATGACCAGCATTTGACTTTGCTGTTCCCTCTAGATTTGTGTAGGCTAAACCCCATCAACTTCTAATAAGTATGCTCCTTTTTTCCTGTATATATTCCCTTTGAGAATTCTCTTGCTAAGGAGAAATTTACCAGCAGGAGAGGCTTGTTGGGTGTTTGTGGGTTATCTTCTTTTTTCCCTCTAGCAGAACACTTACCTGTGTTAGATTTCCGTATTGAAGGTGGCAGTTTTAAGTTGGTAACAGTGCTGCTGCTTCTAGGAGAAACCATGGAGCCATGTGCATTCCTTAGTGTTTCTGGATGTGTCAAATCATACAGCAGAATATGCACACCACTTCTGCTCCGCCTTCTCTATGGAAGAGTAAGAGGGGCATAAATCGAGGAAATTGACTCAGGCAAATAAATGTCATGTGACTTGTCTTGTGCCACGAGTCTGGAAACAAGGTTTTTATAGAGTGTCTATCTTTGGTGCGGGTAAAGTGCTGGAGAGCTGAGGCTCCCACTGCAAAAATGTAACTTAAAGGCAGTTGAAGGTAGTTCATTGACAAAATCTTTCTTAAGTGGTGAAGAACTTGCTGGAGTATTTGCAGTGGGGGCCTGGAACTTGAGTAATGCACAAGTTTGTTTATATGACCTTCAGAATGTGGTATGACATTTGAGGAACATCAGTGATAAAGCTCTTTTGATGAAAAGTATTGGGTAAGTTAACTGATTCGCTGAATACGTGAGTGACCTGTGTCCCGCAGGAGTATTTCTTTTTTTCAAATATATGTAGACAACTACTCTTCCTTTGCTGTGAAGCTGATTTTAAGATCCTTGAATAGGGGCTCCAGTTCCTTTGAACATTAATACAGTACTTAGAACAGTGGTGCCTCTAGCCAGATTGGGACGTTTGGGAGCCACTGCAGTCTTGCTGTTATTTGGATAGGAATGGATCAAATCCAACAAATATCCAACAAGCATTTCCAGATAATTCAGTTTTGACTGCCTTATGAGTGTATTTAAATACAACTATTTAAGTGTAGAATGTTGCACCAACCTCTAAAGACTGCATGGTTTTATTAACCAAGTATTGTAGAAAAGCTGTTGAATGAGTCTCCAACCAGTGTCTGCAGTTAAAATTTCTCAGCATTTAGCCTTTCTTTTCTTATTTTGTTCTTCTTCTACTGCTGGAAAAGTGTCTTACCTGTATACTTTACATAATGTATTGGGAATGAATTTATTAAAGTGAACCAGTGTATTGTCAGACTAGAAGAAAACTATACAGAAGGATTAGACAAGTTGCCTGCTTTGTGGACAAGATGAAATATAGGCCATGTGAATCCTTCCTGCAGTGTCTGTAAGGCCACCATGAAGAGTCAAAATGTGTGTGGATGGTGCCTGGTCCTAGATGGATGTGAATGCAAAATAACTTTACTGTGCTTATAGTGACTGGACTTGGACAGGAATTCTTCACTGCTATCTCTACATCTCCTCCTGGGCAGTGTTTAGGGGCTGCAGGCAGGACAGATGGGATGCTCTTCATTCTGGCTAAGTTAGTCATTTGAGTGGAATGAAAAACTAAATAGATTTAAAGGGGGTGGAAGAGGTCTCCCATACTCCCTGACCCTGTTTGGGAGGAGGTCAGGGAAATTTTTTCTGCTCCCAGTTGCCTACTAGCCAACCTTCTGTCCTGTATACATGAACCCAGTTCCCTTACCATGAGATCCGTTTAAACCAAGTAGCGCTTGGCTCTGGAGTAAGAATAATCAGAACAACAATACTATTGATAAAGGGATAATGTCAGGAAATGCAGGACTGAGTTCTTAATTGTCTTAAAACTGAGTTAATTTCTACTTTCAGTACCAAAATTTTAAAATAGGAGAAATATCTGCCCTTAAGACCAGTCTGTGATGCCACTATGCAATTGATGGTGAAGGTCAGTTAGTGCAGGTATATAACCTCATTACGTTTGTTCTGCTAGTGTCAACTACATTTTTTAATTATTTTTTTTTAAGGCAAGCATTGGTCCTCTAGAAAGGAAGGTGGAATCTGGAGAATAAATAGTAGGTTGATACAGCAGAATTGTTTTCTAGCTTCTGAAATGTGTTGGCTGATCTGGGAAGTGGTGTTTAATGACAGGTTATAAAAACTGCATTATCTTTTGTTTGGAAAATCTACCAGCCTAGAAGCTTTTCGTCCATGGATGTAAACTTCTGTGCATTGGTTCTCTGCAAATTTCCTAACAAGAACATTTTTTTAATGATGTTTTGGAAAAAACCATTTATAGGGGTGAAAATTTCACTTAAAAGGGCAGCTGCATGGGGGAAGCTATGAACATTTTGGCATGCAGACTGTGAAGATCTAAGCTTTCCCTTCTTCCCCTTCCAGGATATCATTTAAAGAAGAAAGTACTGTCTTCTCTTGCCTCGCTCAGTCCCTTAGATGACAATGAGTGCAACAGCTACCATGGCACTAGTACCATGACATCAAAATTGATCACTGAAACTTCTCCCAGCTATGTTAATTGCTGTCTTGGGCCTGTGTCCTTGAAACAGCCTTGTCAGAATGTGAGGAACAGTAACATGCCCCAGCTTAAAATGAAGAAATCCATGCCTATTATGCCTTTATTTTAGAAACAGCATAAATGTACTCTCTGTACCTGGGACAGGGTGGGGAGTGACTGCTGGGGCAGCAGCTCTGCTGGAAAGGACCATGGGAACCTGTGGGACAACAGGCCGCGGTGTCCCGGCAGCAGGAGAGGTTACCCCTTAGTGATTTTCTGGAGCAGGTAGTGATGGAAGTGGTTGCTTGCTTCTGCTTGGCACTTGCTATGTCACACCTGGAATACTGCATTCAGTTTTGGGGCCCAGAGCATGGGAGGGACATTGGTAAGCTGGAGGGAACTGAGCAGAGAGTCCCCAGGCTGGATGGGGCTGGAGGACTTGCTGTGAGAGAGCGGGTGATGCAGCTGGGCTTCTTCAGGAGAGGCAGATTTTTGGGCACATGGCAGCAGCCCCCCAGTATACCTGTGGGCAGGTTTTTGAGAAGACAGAGCAAGGCACTTCACAGAGGTATATGGCCATAGAGTGAGATAGTTGTCATAAACTAAAATAGGAAAGGTTATGGCTTGGCATAAGGAAAAATTTCTTCACTACAAGGCCAGCTGAACACTGGTACAGGTTGCCCAGAGAGGCTAGGAGAACACCATCCCTGGAATGTTTCATTCCTGTCTGGACAAAGCTGGGAATGGCCTGGTCAGACCCAAGAGCTGCCCTTGCATGGACCAGGAGGTTGGAGGAGGAGCCTTCTGAGGTCCCTGCCAACTTGGTTATTCTGTGCATCTATGACTGCTTGACAGTGAGTGAGTGAACATCACTTAATTTTATTTTTAATGACGCTTTATTGGTTGCTTGTATTATTGTAGTGCTGAAGAGCCTGTTTATATAAGCAAGATCCTTCTCTATACAAAAGCAAAACTCCTACGGCTTATGGCAGGCATCTTCAGGGTATGCTGCTGAGTTTCCTTTGTAGAAACTCCTCAAGGCAGTGTAAAATGTGTTTGGCTTCCAGTCTAACTATTTTTGCTAAACCTGTTTTATTTTAGAAATCTGTAAATATGGCTGATTTCCTTGGCTTGGTGAATTTTTTTTTGTTGCTATTTAATTCACTGTGCACTGCTATAATTGACCCATAAGGAATTTAAATTATTTCCCTTCCTTTTTAGATCTTGAGAAGATGACATCCAGGCTTAATTATTGAGAATTTAGATGCTAAGTCCATAAGAAGCTTTTTGTTCGTGGTATTAGTTGTTCATAAGAATCCTTTACCTGGATAGTCACTGCACAGTTCTAATAAAACTTGCTACTGTTAACTAGTTTGGGTTTTTTTAATTGTATGTGTATATAATGATTATTGCTAGCAGTCCTTACCTTAGCAAAGTGTCTAGCTTAACAACAGAGTTTAGTAATAGAGCTTGCATCTGATATTAAAATTGACTTAAAATAATGTAGTGAATTCTCAATTGGTGAGGAAAGAAGAAAATCTGCTTCATTTGCCTATTTTAAGAGAAACCCTATTTTGCTG
Organism: Corapipo altera; assembly: GCF_003945725.1. NCBI lineage: Eukaryota > Metazoa > Chordata > Aves > Passeriformes > Pipridae > Corapipo > Corapipo altera. The sequence continues at coordinate 15,256,948 of NW_020884886.1, forward strand.
GTTTTTGCTGTTCTGAGGGCTCATGCCTAGTATCAAAGACAGCTTCATGTTGAAATCAACTTTGACAAGCTAAGATTCTGAAAAATAATACTGCTGTGGCTTCTTGGCTCTGGTATCATCGTCAGTGATTCACAGAGCACTTCACAGGCTAAGGTGAAATATGGTGGAGGCAGGGGAAGCAGTTTTTTAATTCTACTTTAAACGGATGGATGAGTAAGGTAAGAGAGAAATGCTCTTCATTAATTGCTCCTTCCTTCACAATCCCTGGTCTGTGATGGAAATATGACAGGGATTTCTGTGATGTGTGATCCCACAGTGAGTTTCAGGAAGAACATGAAAGGATGTCTTTTCTTTATGCTGTTCCAGCATCTGAATTCTCCCTACCTCCATCTGACCTTTCCACAGTCTTCAGAGGAACCCCAGCCCTCTGGTTATCTGCAAACTATATGGCCAGTGGCTGCACATACTCTATGTAACATACAAACCCCAGGATTTCTCATCCTGATACTGTAAATACATTCCCTATTGTTTTCTTTCCCATAGGTGTTGGTAGATTTCCATACAGTGTTGCAGTTGTGAGCACTGAAGTTCCTGGCTGGATTGCAGTATCATTTAAAAGACAAACTGTTACCTGCCTGCTATTCCTCAGACAATACATTGCTGTGATTCAGGTTTTTCTCACCAACATCGAGGAATTGAAATCTGTAAAAAGATTAATACACAAGGGTTCCCCAAATTTATTTTAGCTCTGATACATTCAGCAAAACGTGCAGGTGGAGGGCTTTAACATAGAGTATTTATAATGCCCCATAGCACTGTATCATGTGAATTCCCTTACATGGGATGGGACTCTTGGAAGGAGAATTTGTGAACTGAAGATGAAGAAAAGTGTGGTCTTCTAGTTCTGGAACTTTGCATTTCCAGAGTGGCAGAAAAAAGCTCCAAATGACCTTTCCACCAAAACCAGAAGACCAAGAAACTCAAATGAAGTTTGTGGTTCAAGATCAGGTCACAGACTGGCACAGAGAGTTGTAACTGTTGCTCTGACTTGAGAAACACTGCCTTACTTTTGTGTAAGCAGAGACTAATGCCCATAAATAACTGATTTCACTTGGGAGCAGAATGCTTGCATGACTACAGAGAACAGGGGGCTGAGGTTAAAAATTTCTTTGTCGTGCTTTTCAAGCACCTTTTTCCATTAAATGCACAGGGTTATGTTATGCTGTCATATCACAGTGGAGATTTTGACTCCAGTGGAGTTTAGAGGTCCCAAATCCAAACCTATCACTTTAGTCTTCATCTGCCTATAAATATTTGAGGAGATTATGGAACTCATAATGATTTAATTTCTTGAATACCAGTGGCGCATGTTTTATATCTGATATGGGTCTATTGGACACTGCCTTCCAACTCCACTTCCAACAAACACTGAAAAGCTTTCATCAGAATGTCTACTTTATTAATCTAGAAAATTCTGAAATAAGAGATTTTTCTTAAGTCTGCTGTCAGAGAAGGGAAGTTTCAGTACCTAAGGAAAAACACTGAAGTCTTTTCCCCCCAGTTCTTTTTTTTTTTTTTTTTTTTGAATTCTTTGATTTAAATATTAACTGCATGCCTTTGATGACAATTTTTCTTGTATTTTCCAAACTGAATTTCCAGTTTAAAAAGGAGCTATGGTGAAGGTCTGCTATTTGTCGGTGAGCATTTTCTGACTGGGTTTGGGAAAAGGGATGGAGGAATGAGAAGAGGCAGAAGTGACTGCCTTGTCTCTGTCAGACTGGCGTGGGCAGGGATGCCCAGTGCTCCAGTGCGTTCAGCACTGAATCCCTTGGCTTTGTTTCTGTGCGATTGTTGTGATTCATTTCAGTGGGCTAATTCACATACATTGTTGCAACAAAAGCAATTCTGGAATTTTTTTCAGTCCAGAAGCATAAATGTAACTATGTAATCTTAACAGGAAAAAAGAAAAAGACGACAACTATGTAAGTGGTTTTTTTTTTCTGGTTGTCCTTTTCCTGATTCTGATCAGTTGTTTTTTAAAGTTGTAGTTTGGAAAAAGAAAGGTCCTGATTTGGGAGCATGCATGTACGATGTCTTGGCTTCTGCTGGTGTTTGGATTAATTAAAGATAGTGAACAAAATAAACTGTTTTCCAGAAAAGATTATACTGGCAAGGAATAGGAGATGTCATAATCAGCGAGTCATAAAGGTGTGTCTTGCCTGAGTTCAAAGAAATTGTATAAAAGCTTAGCCTAACATCCTACCCCTCCCAAAACCAGTTTTTACTTCAACAAGAGGGCCTTCAGTTTTGGAATAACATGGAAAAAACCAGTAAATCAACAAAGTTTAGGCGACTCAAATGATCCTTTATTAGAAACAGCTTGCCTCCTCTAAAGAGAAACAAAAGTACCCTCTAAACATTTTAATTATGAACATGCAGATCTTCAGTCTTGCTGGGGCCTTGTTTTCTCCTTCCCTCAGATCAGTGCCACTCTGCCCACATTGATTCTCTGCTGAGGGTGCTGGGCTGATGGGCACTTTCTGTCAGGGCAGGTGCTATTTCCCACTGGTGGTGTGGGCTATAGGCAGTGCTACACTGTTCTCTTGGGATGGCCCAGGCACATGACCACTGCTGAAAGTGGAGGTGGTGCCTGTTGTATGGTGGCTTCAACATAGGCAGCTGTTGCATTGCAGTTTCTGGTATCCAGAGCCTCTTAGATTGGCACAGCACAGCTGAGGGTGAGATATGTCCTGTGAGGAGATCAGCTTAAAGGGAGCAGAGGGTGTTAAAAATAAAGCTGGTGAAGCTGCAAATTTCTTCTCCCTTGCTTATCTTTCAGTGATTATTTTCTCCTGGGAAGCAGTCCTCAGTTAGATTTGCAGGTGTTCATTTGCTATGGGTGCTCTTCAAAGATGAACATCAAACTGAATTTATTGCAGCCTCACATATGAAAGATGCACTGCAGTTGATGGGAGAACCTTCTTGGAATGTCCTAAACAGAAAAGGATCCTTATTTTTATTTAAAAAGGCAGCTCAGGAATAAATGCTTTGTTACTTCATTCCTTTCCTTCATTTTGCTTCTTGTTAGTAGCTTCAGGGGAGAAAGTAAGCAAAACTGTTAGAGATAGCTGTGGGATAACTTAATGAAAATTCACAGGGGTAGCTCTGAGGTGACGTTCCAGTACGATATAATAAATAACTCATCTCCTAGTGCTCGTGAGATTTTATCCGTTAATTTCCATTCGTTGTAGTTCACTAGTGTCTCTGATGTTGCACTGCTGAATAATAGCTTTGATTCTTTACTTTTTATTTTCGGATTTCGACCAAGACTCTTGAGTGCATATTTTAATTTTTTTTTTTTGGTTGTTTGATTGTTTTTGGAGTTTTTTTTGGGTTTGGGGTTTGGGGTTTTTTTCTTTTCTTTTTTTTCTTTTTGTTTTAAAATTGTCTGGAGAAAACTCGCATTTCAGCTTCCCACATTAAGGGCCTTGAAATCAATAGATCAAAGCCAATGCAGACTTCTTGGAAGTGGTGCAATCTCAAACTGTGTTGAAAGCTTTTGTTCTTTGCCTTTTTCCTGTCTCTTGGTATCTCCCAAGAGAAGGAAGAGCATAAGGGGGGATCTCTGTGTTGGGAAAGAAGAATATCCCATCATTCTATGCTTGTAGTACCAGGGCTATGTGACTAGAAGGAGCAGATTTCTAGAAGTAGCAGTGATGGCAGCCTTTGCACAGGATGAGGAGCTCCAATATGAAGCATCAAAATGACAGTTTCCCATGGGAAACTGTGCTCCAGTATAGCCAGGAAATAGGTGCTATTGGAAAAACTGTTGTTGGAGAAAGGGCTGTCAGTGTTAGCTATGGGCAGTGAACATTTTCCAGTGCACGCAGCATCAACCAGGTTGAAGTTTTCTTTTAGGATTGAGAAGGAAAAGTTGGGCATCTCATACACAAAAAAAGTGAAAGAGCAAAACATAAGCTCCTCTTTTTCTGTTTGGTGGAGAAAAGAGAGTGCTTTAGCCTCAGAACAGTCTCTAGAACTGCTTTAGACACAGAACTGCAACAGCATGCAAGCTGCAAGTGGTTGGTGAAGCAGATGTGATAGAGTTGACAAAGTTGAGATGCCTTCACATGTCCAAAACTCTTGCTAGTGCTCTGTTGAGGATAAGCTTTCATTTCTTCAACAAAAAGCAAATTGGAAAAATGGCTCTTCTTACAGTGTAGAAAGCTGCTCTGCTGGTAGAGGGAGAAGGTCACTCCAAATGTGCTCACTCGTGTCCTTTGTTGTCCAGAGGTGTATCATGGCAGATTTCCTTAGGACAGTGGCATGAGACAAAAAGAGCTGCTGTTTGACAGTTCCTCCACAACCAATTACATTTATGGGTTGCCATGAAAGTATTTTGTAAACAACTGAGCTCGTCCTGAACTGAGCTTGTCCTACTCCTCAGAGCTATGATTTCTTCCTGCCAGAAGTCTAATGAGGCTGTTGGAGGGAAAGAGCATGTTTGGAAATTTCTAGAGTGTAGTAACTATAGCTCTTTCACTCCCAGTGCAGTGACAGAATATTTGGACTAATAGAAGTAGGAGAATTACAACTTTGTTTTTGTTAATAAAGCAAAATGCCTCTTTCTTGCTCATCAACAACCTCTCTGACTTCAAATATGATTTTTTACTGAAGGGCTTTGGACCATTTTACCTGCTGTTTGTGTGGCCAAGGTTGGGGATTTTTTTGTCTGTAAGTGACTGTCCAGTAATCCATCTGTTATTGCACAGCAGTATGGGTAGCAAAAGGCACTCACTTGAGTCATCTGTCACATGGATGCTGCCAGCTGTCTGCATCCTATATGCCTTAAGGGCTTTAAATATCTTTATGTAAGATAATGATTATTGCAAGCTCACTTGAATAATTTTTATGTGATTGGTCATCCATGCTCCTGGTGTCTTCATATCCTGGTGCATATAGCTTCAAGGTTTTTCTCCTAAAGTTGCACAGGAAAAACAAGTTAAATTTAGTTGAGAGAAGGAAAGAGATGCAGAGGAACAGAGTGTGGATAAAGAGCTTGAAGAGAACACACCCTGTAACAGGCACTTCAGAGAATATAAGCTAGATCAGGCATCTCTAATCCACTGTGAAAATCTCTTTTTCCTCTAGGAAGTCCTGGTTGGAGTGGGGATTTCAGGCCTGATCATGTTGCAGGGAAGATACAGCTCTTTCTACTGGAAATATTTGATAGCAGTTCTGACTAGAGTGTGTTGCTCAGCAAAGCTTAATAGAGCTTCTCTGGTACATTGTTTCTGTGAAGTTGTTTCTGTGAAGTTGTTTCTTCAACAGTTCTGTGCTAGCATTTAGTATTCCTTTTCTACCTCAGTAGAAAGTTAAGAAGCATTAATATAGACAGGTATCAATTTACCAGATCATCTCTTTGGAAGACACTTGGACTTGACTCTCAAATTCATTCTAGTTACCCTGCTGCGTTTCTGAAGAGAATAGTTGCTTCTTTTCCTCTCTAATTCTGTCTTTCTCCTGCATAACTCCCGTTTTTAAGGTAGAAGCTAGAGGCAGATATTAGTTAAACTGTGGTGTCAGCACCTTCTTTTGCTTTGAGGTTAGTCTGAACAGCTCTAGGCAGTTGTTCCTCTAGTCAACTTGAACAGCATTTTATCCTCACAGCTGTTTTGCTGACATTATTCCCAGTTAATTATTCACTGGGATTAAGAGCTTTCTGCAGCCAGAACTCTTTGCTGGGAGTGTGCTATCATTTGGCAGACCCATTAAATCAGTAATTCTACAGTGCTTAAAAATTTTAATTTGCCCCATATCCTTCATATTTGGAGTTCCAGCTTAATTGCCTTGTAGACAAAGAGTAAAGATTTACTATAAATACCCGCATTTTTTCTACCTTTTCCCCTCCTCCACAATATTTTCAAGCCAAAACCTTAAGAACCAGACTTTGCTAAGCTTTACTTCTTCTTGAGGTACCACAGATATGATGTATGTGCTTGAGGCTCTGTATACAACTGTTTCTTGAACACTGAGTGAAGTCTATAAGCAACAAGAAGATCACTCTCAGCGTTTGTTTGCATTGTTCACTCCCTGAAGATGATTATTGTAATTTCCAGATATGGCCCCACGGGTAACATGATCCCGGGAAGAGAGTTATTGTAATGGTGGTGATGCTGCCACTGGTGCTACGACCTTCTGCCGGACACCGTACAGGCGGTGTCCTTTCAAACCAATGTCTTCCTCCTTCATGTAGGTGGCAACAGCAGTTCTTGCCAGCACAGCTGGGCTGGGTATAACTAGAGGAGAGTGCTTTGTGTGTTGGGCACACTTGGTGCTTGAATGGCCATTTCTCTCACTTCTCTGCTGCTTGGCAGTCACCTGTATGTATGTCACTTGTGTCTTATGCTTTGGGAGCTCCAGTTTTAAGCTAATGTGTAAGTGTTCCTCCTGTAATTAAAATCAGTTATATTTTGGATCTGTAGCATAGTTTATCCTGGCACTGGTCCAGGCTGGATGGAGAAGCTTTGTTCCCCTATGCAGGCTGTTTTACTGCAGCTAAGCAGGTAAAAGGAAGAACTCTGATTGGGGTGTGTGCTCTTGAAACATCTGTTTCTTTACTAATATGTTTCTCACTGTCATTGGATCTCGTGCATAATGAAGAGACTGTTAAGCATATGTATTAGTCTCTCATGATCTGCATTTGATTTCAGCTTTAGTGCCACCTACTCACACATTGAGTGTAAGTAATTTGGTGTAGTTCTAGAGAGAATCATGATAACCTCTTAATTTTTATCTCAATTTTTACCTTTCCCCTTGGCTCATTTTATTTCTCCTGCTACCAGAGTGCATTGAATGAATTTGATATGCTTCTGATGGGCAGTACTCTTGTGGGCTAACCATGGGCATGGAAGGACAAAAAGGAAGGAGGTTTTCATTATTAAAAAGAACAAAGTCTTAAATAATTAAGGGCAAAAGAACTGATGTCCCTTTTGACAGGAGATAAATTTCCAACACCCTGTTCAGCTGATGTGTGTTGTATTTTCAGACTTAACTAACTACTTATTTCAAATACCAGCCCAATTTATATTTGGAAAATATTTGGCAAAGCAGGTGATTTCATGCGTATGATCTGGCACAACAGAATTCTGTCTCTGGAAGCACAGAATAATATTAAATTAGTATTATGAAAGGATAAAATTCCTTGATAATATGTCTGTAATCAAAAGGTTCATCTTCTTAAAACTCAAAACTATAAAAACTGACTTGCTTACTTTAATGTCATCAGCAGAAAGATTTACTAGCTAAGTTTTGAGAAATAATTTTTTCTTACATAGGAGAATCAATTTATGTGTCCATCTTTCCCTCAAAGACCAAATAATTTAAATCCCAATCCTTCTGTTTCTACTGTCTTCTGCTAGGCTACCCCAAGGATTGGTTTAGGGCCAAATTGCAGACCAAGCAGATGATTCAGCTAAGCTTGTTGGAAGTGGGAGTGGAATATGGCTTTCTGGGCCTTTGTTGTTTGTGCAATTAAAGTAAAAACTGCCAGCCCTGCCCTACAAAGCCAAAGACAATTGGTGCCCAAAAGCCCACCAACTCGCTTCCATTTTCATTTTTATGAAGTAACCTATAGAGATTCCTATGTAATACTTCTGTTACTAATATTGCTTGGAGTTTGACAGCTTTTGAAAGTGGCCAAGACTGGATTCAAGACTGTAGCTCAAGATGATCTCTTTATTTAGTCCCTGGTTGGGGAGATTTTGTAAGTTTGTGTCTTGAAAGACCGTGTTTTGTGTATTTCCACTGTTGGTGTCTCATTTCTTTATTGAGTCCAGATGTTTACTAGTTTTGTTCTCTAGCACTCTGATTTTAGGGTGAGTTTTTTAACTTTAGATAGAGTGAATCCTTCTGGTTTCTTGGTAGTTGTTACATTAAGATTATACACCTGAATTTTTACAGGAGACTTATAATTTTACCTTAGAATTTTAGCATGCTAAGAGTAACTTGGCATTAGCCAGTTTGCTGTGTTTTGTTGTGGCTTTACGCTAGAGTAGCAAAAGTACATTATATAACCGAAATGGGAAACAAAATTATTTGCATTTTTTTAAGTACACTTATGATTTTTTAAGAATCTATTATGATGGCTTCCTATACCATAGAGGTCAGTTGATATAATATTGCAGAGAGCTGAGGAAGGCTTTGTTTATTCCTCCAAGAATACCTTACTTCCTACACCAATAGAGCTTTTGTGTATACAGTACCAGAAAATCCAGCTTCACACCCTCATGAGCAGCAGAGATTGGAAAAGACAAGTGAACACTAGTGCAAAGGATAGTTTCCTGTATACATATGTGTGGGCTAATGCGGTAGTTTTAGCCTTCGCTAAAGCCCAGACAAACTCTTTGACTTGAGGACAGCACAACAAACCTTCCTCATTTGGACTTTTAAATTTTTTTCTTTACTGTTTTTCACCTCAACATTTACTTTGTCTGACTGTTCACTCTTTTGGCACTTCTTCTCCTGGCCTCTACTTGCAGCATTTGTTAGACTGAATTGCATGTACAAACTTTAAAATGTTAAATTATGAAGAGGTGTGATGTGTTCTCCCTGGGAAAAGATAGATAGGTTTTTACTTTACTCATACAGTACCTAGCATCTCAGAGCCTGATTTCCCTGAAAACTGCTAAATGCAAGTGAAATAAGAATTATCTGAGTAATATGTTTCTGTCTTCAGTCTTGGAGAACGTGATGAAATTTGCAAGGTCAGGCCTGCTAAAATAATACAATAGTGTTGTCTCTGCAAGCTCAGTTCTCCTTCATGGGCATGCATATTAAATACATGGTCACTGCTGTGTTTCTTCTGAGTATCTCTTTAGTCCGCAGAATGAATAGCGCAGCTCTCAATGAACAGCTATTCAGTGTTTCATTTTCTGCTTACTGTTCAACATGCAGTCCTATGCCATGTTCTTTGTGTGTAGTTCAAACCAAATTCCAAGGACACAATTACTTTCTCAGACTTTAGTGGTGCTCATCACTAAAGTATCTTCGCAAAAAAGTTCTTTGCAAACATGAATCTTATTTCATGCCTTCACTCTAAGTAGCAGGACTGTGGTACAGAGAAATTGATTCAAGACTGTATGCTAATTTGAGACTCTTAAAACCTTGTATTCTTTGCCATGTACTTAGCATTCTGTAGCATTATAGAGGCACAGCTATGACTCTCTTCCGTGTGCTGGGATGCCAGGCACTCATAGCAAATGAGCAACGTGTGACTACTAATCAGCTATCAAAAGCTTGGTATCAGTGACTGGACTAGTAACACCACTGAGGACAGTGGCACAAGCCAGGACAGTATTCAAATCTCAGATCAAGCATGTAGCTGGCTGAAATATAAGATCATCTCTTCAGCTCCCTGCAATTCTGTCCTGCATTTGCTGCCTACATACAAATTATACGGGCAAGAAAATATCATTGTCCTTGCCTGAAATGTTGGTTTCTATGGCTTTCAATCTGTCTCCTGTGATATGAATGATGTAATGAATTTATCTTGTTTTAATACCAGTTCTTTATTATTAATCATTCTCAGGCAGTTTCCTCTTCTTCTGTCTTCTCATTTCTCTTCCTCTCACACCGCACTGGACTGTGTGCTTTAAAGTTAGCACCAGCCTAAGAGAGAGAGAAGCACTGGAGCTGTTGAATCACAAGATTTGGAACTCTTCCAACAGGAAAAAAGCAGGGCTGAAATGCCCTTAGCAAGGAAACCTTTGTTTTATTCTATCAGGATACAGTTCTAGTGACTTATTTCCCTTGCTAATAGATGATAAACTACTTTAATTGTTAATACTTTCCTGATTAGCATAGCAGACCTTCTGTCTTCACCTCCCTGGATAAAGACAATTAAAGGCTGTGTCCAACACAAATTTTTTGGCTTATTATGCACATTTCAACTGGAATATAATATTTTTCATGCTTATGATCACTTTTTGGAAATAAGTCGTAATGAATTAGGAGTCCATACATGAAAAGTTTTGAAATGACATGTGGTAGGAGAAAGGGCTGGGCAGGCCACCCCGTAACATCTGTCCTGCTGTGTGGACATCATCTGTTCCTTGGTATTCTGGTTGTCTGAATTTTTTGGCTGAAATTTAGCTTGTGAAGGTTACTAGATCAAAATTTGTCTGTCATAAAGGCTGTGGAAGCTATCACTATCACTATGCTCTTTTAAATCTGCTTTATTTCAATAATATCTTCACTAGCTTCTGTAATTAGTATGAAAAGTCAAACTGAGATGATTCTTTTAATACCCACTATGCCCATTATTATCACACCATAGTATTCATTTGTAGCTCTCTGACATCTTAAATGTCTCGTGGCAGATTTGAAGTAGGCATCTAATTTTTTTAAGTTTAAAAATCTAAAAATTTCATTTTCCTCTTTTGATCAAACTGTAAGGTGTAAAAACTGTGTAAGGCAGTTAGGTACATTTATAAATAAATGTACATAATTTTTATAGTGATGAAAGGAGAAATTAATTAATTTCTCTGTAATAAGGGGAACTGCACAGTAAGAAAGGATCCATAATAAATTTGACTAGGAACTGCAATAAATTTTACTTCATCTTGGTAATCAATAAATCAATTCAGGGTCATGGAAGTAGGATGACTCAGAGTCCAAGTGGTATGTCTGATGTGACCCACAAGACAACAATGCTTTGAGCATAACATGCTGAATGTTCACAAGTAGTGAGCATTTGAAAAAAGGAAGGATCCTTAAAGGAATATTGTGTAAAATAATCCAAGCAGGTATAGTTGGCTTTTATGCACTTCTGTCCTCATAGGACTTCTGTGGGCATGTATGAGTCCTATTGCAACCCAGAACAGTCAGTGCAGTTGTAGGAACAGTCCTGTCTCAAGATACAACCCTCCAGTTGTAAAATATGTGAGTATTTTTGAGGCTAACTTGATAAACACAGGTCCTACCAGCTCGTGATTTGTCATGAAACTGGAAGGCCTAAAGAGAAGGTTTGTGTTAAGTGTGCACAGAGGAACACCAACTATGCATTTAAAGTGATGTCATGTTTCCCTGTAGATAATTCTTGGAAGGCTCTGGGAACAGCCAAGTGCAGTATCACATTCAGGTAGAAGGGAAATTTCTGGCTCATCTTGGTGAATCATGGTTGAATCTGAAGAATGAATGCCTTGGAGATCGTTCAGGTTTAAAAAAAATATTTTCTATTTGCAAAGTACATGGTGATCCTTTAAAAGTTGTGGTAAAAGTCTGGGCTTTGTATCTGTTTTTTGTGCTGTGACTGTAACATGAACTGCTTTATCTCATATAAAAGCTTCAGGGAATTAGAAAGCTATATATTTAAGTTAAGTTTTAGGATGCCATTGTAAGACTTGTGTTACCATTTTCACTAGATAAGTGTTGATCAGAAAGGAAACCTTATCTGTCTGGCTTTGAAGCACAGGGTCTACATCGTACGAGTCTCTTTTGGTGTGTTGGCATGAAATCATCTCTCAGAACAATAGCTGCACTATGACAGTGTGTAGAAGTAGAGGATAGGCTCCGAAAAGGAGTCACCAGTAAGCAGAATAAAAGTTTTGGCTGGAACCCTGGGAAAATGCTTGCAGCTAGTGTCTCTTGTGGAAAAAGAGGAGAAACTTGAGATTTTAGCACAAGGTAGCTTTGTGCAGTTTTCTGTTGATGGCAAAGAGAATGTGGAAAGTTGCATGGCCGACACTTGATAATCAGGCACCAGGAAAAATACCTTTTGATGTTATATCCTCTAGGTCCAGGTGGCTTCTGAAAAACTGAAAATATACCCTTTTTTCCAAAGTAGCTGACCTTGAAGTAAGGGGAGGAGCTGGCAAAATTAACCCGAAAGGGAATTTTTGAAGCTGGAGTGTGCCTCTTGCACTAATTTGAACCAGACATTATCTTGTTTGGGCTCTAGGAAAAGCCCCAAATAAAGTAAAGAAGGTACTTGTGTCATGCTGGCAAGAGTGTGGTCATCATATCTTGTTTATTCTTCCTGTTCCTTCATTATGTGTGAGCACCATCAGTTTACCATCTCTGAAAATCAGAGCTTGTATTCTGCAAAGGGTGGAAGAAGGCAGCTGGCTTACTCCTCAAGTGCTTTCTTGGGTGCTCTTGCAGAAAGCCTTATAGAAGACAGCCACAATTTACCAGTCTTTATCTTGTCACTCTAAAACTTGTGGGTTGAGGTTTTGGGCAGTGGAATATGTTTTTGTAGACTCATTAGAAGCTGTTTTCCTCTGACTTCTCTGACTAGGGTCTCACAGGATTTTCCTGAAACTCTTCTACGTCTTCTTGTGGTTTTAGGACATCTTAGTTCACTCATCAGATGTTACTGAAAACCCAAATTCTGGATACAAATATATACAAATAAACTTTTTATGACCAGGTAACCCATCCAGTTGATCAAGGGAAGCCAGTTGATCTTTTTCAATTTAAGTAAAGCTTTAGGTACTGTCTCTCACAGGATCCTTCTGGACAAACTGTCCAGCACACAACTGGATAAACACATCATGTGGTGGTTGAGCAACTGGCTTATGGGTCAAGCGCAGAGGGTAACAGTGAATGGGGTGATATCAGACGGGTGACCTGTCACTAGTGGGGTTCCCCAGGGCTCCATCTTTTGCCCTGTGCTCTTCAACATCTTCATAAATGACTTGGACACAGGACTGGAAGGGATACTAAGCGAGTTTGCAGATGATACAAAACTGGGAGGAGCTGTTGACTCCCTCGAAGGCAGGGAGGCCCTGCAGAGAGACCTCGACAAATTAGAAGGCTGGGCAATTACCAGCCAGAGGAAGGTCAGTGATGGAAAGTGCCAGATTCTGCACCTGGGATGGGGCAACCCTGGATGTACATACAGACTGGGGAATGAGATGCTGGAAAGCAGTGCTGTGGAAAGGGATCTGGGGGTCCTGGTTGATGGCAAGTTGAATATGAGTCAGCAGTGCCCTGGCAGCCAGGAGGGCCAACCCTGTCTTGGGGGGCATCAGGCAAAGCATCGCCAGCCCGTCGAGGGAGGGGATTGTCCTGCTCTGCTCTGCACTGGTGTGGCCTCACCTTGAATATTGTGTGCAGTTTTGGGCACCACAATATAGGAGAATATAAAGCTATTAGAGAGTGTCCACAGGAGGGCAACGAAGATGGTGAAGGGCCTTGAGGGGAAGCCGTATGAGGAGAGGCTGAGGGCACTTGGTCTGTTCAGCCTGGAGAAGAGGAGCCTGAGAGGAGACCTCATTGCAGTCACAACTTCCTTGTGAGGGGAAGAGGAAGGGCAGGTACTGATCTCTTCTCTGTGGTGACCGGTGACAGGACCTGAGGGAATGGCCTGAAGTTGTGTCAGGGAAGGTTTATGTTGGAGATTAGAAAAAGGTTTTTCCCCCAGAGGGTGGTTGGGTGTTAGAACAGGCTCCCCAGGGAAGGGGTCACAGCACCAAGCCTGACAGAGTTCAAGAAGCGTTTGGATGATACTCTCAGTCACATGGTGTGACCTTTGGGGATGGTCCTGTGCAGGGCCAGGAGCTGGACTCAGTGATCCTTGTTGGGTCCCTGGGTCCCTTCCAACTCAGCATATTCTGTGATTCTGTGAAATTGGGGAGAAAATAAACAAGCAGACAAATACACAAGGGGAAAAAAAAAGATTTGCAGAGGAACTCTTAATGACAGATTTGAATAAACAAAGTTGATTCACAACTTTGTCACATCTTATCACCTCTTAAGGAACTTGATAACTTTTCTTCCAGTACTTAAGTAAAGGTGGTGATTGAAAATTCTAAAGCTAGAATTTTTCTCAATTGGTAGATTGAGAAGTAGATTATTTTCTCACATGAACTAAATATCTGAGCTTTATGTAAACTGTTTACTTGGCATATTAAGTTTTGACTGGGATAGTATTGAAGCTTAAATTTATTCTGCAAATTCAGTTCCTGTGAAGATTATTGTGACTGCCAATGTAAAAAGCATCACCATCTTTATTTCAGGAGAAAATGAATTTCAACATAGCAATATTATGACATACTAAGTTGAAGCTCCTTTTACAATGTTCACATGCATCTATGAATCAAAGCAGGATGACACGCAGAGACTGAAGTAGTGTTTTGATTGTCAGTCTTCAGCTGGCTTTTATTCCATCTAGCCATGTATACAGTGTTGAATATATGTAGCTGCAGGACACCTGACCATTTCATCCCTCCCCCTTAGATTCAGTTAAGGGATTGCTGTTAGGGGGACGAAGATGGTGACCAGCTTCACACACCTGGAGGCAGCTCATGCCACCTCTCTAAGCTGGTCCTTAGCTCTAGCGAAAGACCACCCATCTCTCTGAGGGCTGACCTCAGAAATGGGCTTTGCTATGAGGTGACACTGTCTGAGCACAGCCAGCATCCTTTTCCGTTGTACTTGGCTGTCATACTGGAAAATAGCTTGTTTGTGGATTTTCTTTTTTAATTGTGAGGGTTTAACACTGTAACACAGATCTCCTCATCATTGCTGAACCTAGAAATATGCTTATCTACTGATGCCAGAGTTCTGACCTAATTTGGCTTTCAGAGATCCCCATGTGCTGTTCTTGCATGGCACATTTGAGAGCCTTGATGCTTCAATAAAGTTAAGAATCTGTTGTATGCAGCCCTTTCACCTTAGCCACAGAGTCCCTGTGGCAGTATTTCCCCTTTATTTTCCTCCTGCTGCTACTTCCATAGAGTTGGTTTCTTGGCCTTGTGATTGTGACCCCTAAGTGTATTATTAGGCAAGTTCCTCTGAGAGGTAATTCTCCTTGGTGTGAGAATTGTTCCTCTTTCCCTCCTTCTCCTTATCTCTTACTTTGTAGATTTTTGCTCATATTAGAGTAAAACCAAGACCTAGTGCACAGCAAAGTAGATGAGTCATTTGAATACTTGATAGCTGTTATCCCATGGTATATATACACAGAATCTAAACAGCTAATCAGTACGAAACATGTGTACCTAGTTGACATTCTCCAACCAGCACTAATAGCATCATATATGAGAACAGCTGTACTTCTCCACCACTAAGGAGCAAAATCTGCCTCTAGGATAGCCATGCATGTAAGTGGGCATTGTCTCCAGCTTGGCCCAGGAATTTTGATCTTAGACATCTGAGGTGACACAGAGTATTGTTAGCCAGGTTTGGTGTCCAGAAAATGTTCTGTAAATAAATGTGAACATCTGAGTGCCTTCAGTAAGGCACCTTGCCTGTCAGTTCTGTGACAGGATTCATCCAGCTGTATCACTGATGCAACTCAATGGGGAATCCTCCAGAAGGGGAAGGCTGTGTCCAGAACGCAGCTTAAATGATGCCTGTGGCCATCTTTAAGCATGCCATTCCTTTTCTAAAACATACACTGAAACCAAATATCCCTGTCATGTCCAGCTGTTCCTGAAATTCTCTCCTCCTCCTCCTCCCTCTCCCCCCAGATCTGATTCTTTCCCTCCTCTTCTGTCTCGACCAAATGGTTTGCTGACCTCAAAAAAAGACTACTCCTAACCTGATGTCTGCCGCTCTTCCTGGCTGTGAGACTTGCAGCATTTCCCCTCTGTTTTTAAGTGCTGTTGCCACTCTGCCAGCAGAAGCAATACCATGGAGATGGCTTGCTAAGTTAGGTACCTTTTTAGCCCAGCCAAAACCCATTCTAGAGATGGGCTGACACACTCAAATGCTAAGCAGGTCCTGCAACAGCCTTTAGGCAGGGCTTTATCAGGGAAGAAGTGTCAACTGGAAATGTAATAGGTCAAAATATAGCAGAATGTGGATTTAATGTCCGATTTCATCGCAGCTGATATATGGGTAGATTGTTACCACTGCCGTAATGCCATCCATCAAGGAGAGAACATGGTGGATAGGATTATTGACCAAGCCTCTAGCTTTCCCAGGGACAATACGCTCAAAGAAAGGGCACATACATTTGTATTTTTTAAGTGTTGTTGTGTCTAAGTTAAGCCAGAAAAATGGCATGTCCTTACTGTTCTCAGAGCTATGAGGTGAAAGGCTGTGCTGAGGCAGCTGTCTGGTTAAAAGGAGAATGACTGCTCTTAAACGTGCCATAAGGTGATGCTTCATCCCAGCCTCTCGTTGCCTGAGGTTAACCTCAGACCGCAGCTGGAGTGCTCAGCTCCAGTGCAGGGTTCCTGGGGTCAAAAATGTGCTCACATGATTTTTCTGTTTAGTTCAAAGATAAGAAAAAATTAGTTGGGTGGAAAAAATAAAACCCAAACGCAGAACTTAAAGGACTGCAGGATGATTATTGATATACATAGATTTTAAGGAAAATGTACTTTGAAAACTGCAGCTTTGTCTTCACGAAATAACCTAAGTTCTTTCAGGGAAGGTAAAGGCAGCTCCATTCTTTTCTTCTGCACATCAGTCATTTAGAGGTGATGTATGTTCGGGGAATCAAATTACGCAATGAAGTGCAAAGCTCCTTTAAAGGACTCGAGATGCTCTGCAGGGTAAGAGCATTTTGGAATTCTTGGATTTGGTTTTGTGCTTTCCCCCCATTTTCTTAATCAACAACCTTCCCTCCCCTGCCTTCTGGAAGCTGTATTTTTGTATTTGTGTGTGACTTTTTCAAGTTGTTTTTGCATGTGGCTTTGTCTTTCCTTTTTTTTTTTTTCTTCTCCTTTCATTTCCCCCCTTTAAGGGGCAGTTATGAAACTCTTGGCATTTCGGGGTGTTCCTACTTGCAGTTGATGTTCATGGTTCATTTTCATCACTGAATGGGAAAGAAAAGGAATAGGATAGTGTTCCTGTAGTCTGCCTACACTCGTGGTGGAAAAAAACCCAGCTTTGCTTGTCTTTGAATTTCTATGGGTAGAATAAAAGGATCTCAGATCTCTTTTGACTGCCTGTTGCTTGTTGGCACATATATATATATATATATATATATATATATGTTCACTAAACTATCTTGGCAGTCTCAGGGAGGGCAGCTGAGGTAGTGCTGCCTTGTGCCAAGCTCAGTGAAGCTCAGTGATGTGCTCTTGTTGTGACATTGCTTACAGCTGCTGGGCTGAACTGTGTCAATTAGTTGTGGAATTAATCTGGTGGCAAAAGGCATTGTTCATCTTTTGCCAGGGAGGTCTTCAAAATAGTTCAGGTCTGAACTCTGTTGTTGGGGGGGGTGGTGTTTCTGTCCTGTATCCTTAAACTTTTGCAACAGGTCCAAATAGCTGCTTCTTTTTGGACAAATTTAGAAACTACTATCATGTTGCTTGTAGCTTGTGGCATGCAGTAGAACTGGGAACAAATGTCTGCACAATGATATACTTGATACCATTTGATCTATGGAATGCCACACTCCACCCCCATCCCCCAATTTTTTTCTCTATTTTTCAACCCCCTCACTCCTGTGGAGCTGCCTAGTGGTTTAAAATTCTGCCAGCTCTTAAAAACAACTAAATCATCCATGTAGTGTACTGAAAGACTGAGATAACAAAAGTTTTCTATTTGCAGAACATGATGCTAAAGGTTTTATTACCCTCCCTCCCCCCAAAAAAACCCTTCAAAGAGAAAACCTCTGGGTGTAAATCAGGCTTTTGAAGCAAAGTGGTATTCTTAGTGGGCGTGTGTGTTGAGTCTGTGATGCGAAAAACTGCTCTCAAACTGCAGTTGTTTAAACCTTCCTGTGTTATCCTGGCTTGCTTTCTTGTGGGATGTTGAAAGCTTTCATTGCTGTGCAGTTTCTCCATCTGTGGCTGATGTTTGATCCTTCTGCTTTCTAACTCTTGTTACTTATGAAGTTACAAGAAATGAAAGCTCTTGTTCACAGGTTTACTGTCCCAAAGAATTCATTTTAGCAAGGGGGCTTTCTGGTTTTTGTGTGGTTGGTTCCCTCTCTCCCTTTTTTTTTCTTTGATTGTTCAGTGTTAGCAATTTATTGGAAGAGTGGTTCTAACTTATAGCCATAGGAAATACAGGTGTCAGCTGTCTCACACAAGAGTTGTCACTGATTAATTTAGAGATTAGTAGACTCATTTAGAAAGTGCGGTTTTCCCACTCAGCTTTACATGGCTCATCAATTAAGGGGTATTCCTGGCAACCAAATTTTTTCAAACCATAGCGTTAATGCATTTGCATTATTAATGAAGGTTGGATGAGCTTTGGGACAGCCCTGTTGCTGCTGAATTTTTTCCTTTTTTAAAGCTGAAGGTTGCTGTATTTATTAAACAGATGCTACCTGGCAACCTTGCTCCTGGCATTGGCTCCCACTGTACAGATCAGCGTTAGTGTTCACAGTGGTCCAGCTCATGTGTGGCACCCATAGGCCGTGCCAAGTCCCTGGCATTTCTGGTTGCCTCACGTGGATCATGGTGACTTCTGTTCTGTATTACAGTGACCAAAGACAAAGCAGTAAGCCAGCAGCAGGTGGAAGGTTGTTGATTTGAGAAGCAGGTGTGTGCTAACACCAGGTAAGGCTTTGAGTGGCTTTTCAAAGTGTTGTCCACAAAAATTGGATTTGTTACTCAGTGTGCAACAAGCCAGTAATTACACACTCAAGAGAGACACTGGTTATTTATTTCAGAGTTGTACAAGCATGGGTGCTTGGTGGTATTTTACAAGTCAAGCACGCCAACTATCAAAACTTTTTACTATTTATACATTTTAGCAAACAAAGGAATTAATGTTCATTGGCTACTCTCTTCTCATGCTAATTAGTCCACATGCTTGGTCTTTCTCTTCTTTTGAGTCGGCGGTTTCTTGGGTAAGTGGTCCATGAGTTAGTGGTCAGGATTTCCCCCTGCTGGAATTACCTTTTACCCAGTGGGAGCTGATTCATCACAGTTGCTGAGTTGGCTTTATGAGTTTCTTCCTTATCTTGGGAGTTCTGCCAAATGTCCTTGTGGCCCATAAATTCTGCATTCTTTGTGTCCACTCTCAGTAGTTCATCCTTCTTCCCAAGCTTTGTTAACCTCCCCCTAGGTCTGAGATCATTGAAGCATATCAAGCCCTAAACCTTAACAAGGCAATTCTAACAATAACTATTTCTTTTTCTAGCACCTGGACATCACTTAGAGCTTGTTAGCTGCTCTTTGTTTCACGGATTAAATCTCCCTTCCAGAAGGGTCTTCACTTCCCTTCTCTGGCCCAAAAGCACACAAACATCAAACATCAAAAAAATATCCATTCTCAAGAAAATTTTACATATTCTGCATTTTGAAACAAAGTCAGTAGTGTCCAAGGGACGGAGACCTTGGAAATTTAATGAAAAGTATCCATTCTCCTTCAGAGACATCTTCACTGTCAAGTGCATGGAGAAGACACAGTTTGAGAATAGATGTTCTGCAAACAGTTCCTGTGAACCCTTATGGATCTGTCTCTCTCTCTCTTTTTTTTTTTCTTTTTTTTAGTGCTTTACTTGCTCTTCTTGGCCCTGCCATGAATGATCTCTTGCAGTGCACTGTGCATTTTCCTGCTGGGGAAAGGGCAGCCAAACAATAAACAATAGATTTATGTTTGGTCTCTGATTGTAAATTAAAACAAATTTTTTAAGTTGGAGGTTTGACTTTCCATAAATCATATCTCATCAGTATCTGTTGTCAGATGTAACACAATGGTTTAAATCCTCTGGAACAGAATTAGGAGACCTTATGTACTTGGATACTCCCATCTGTTAGTGACTGGTAAGAAATGCCATCATCAAATCTACACTGATGTGTTAGTTTTGCTCAGCCCTACAGGTCAGAGTACACATTGTCAGAAAGGGTCCCAGGTTTCGAGGAGGGACAGGAAATTACAGTGGACAGGAAAAATGGCACTGCTGATAAACATGTGATTTTGGCGTAGGTTGCTGATAAACATGTGATTTTGGTTGATGCTTGTTGCCAAGCATCAAGATTGGAAAGGTAGCTTTTGGTTTGTGTTGAATGACATTATGATAGAGGACCTAGACAAGATTATCCCATTTAGAGTAGTCAAGCAAAATAACTTCCCTGAAGTGTTGATTTGAATATTCTGTGTGACATTTCAAGTGGTAAGTTAAAATTAGTCACTTCTTATTCCTTACTATAAAATCACTCTTATTTGCACACTTCTAAAATATCTGTACTACAGTAAGTACATACAAATGTACAGATTTTTTTGCTCCTGTTCCTTGTTTGTAATATTGATTAGCATATTCAAGCCATAAGTGGAAATAAAGGTCAAAAAAATTATTTTGATTGTGCTAAACAAAACACTGTGATATGAAAAAAAGTAACAACTTCTTATCAAGATAATGTTTCTTAGATGATATCTCTGTCTGAAAATAAACTACTAACAGTGTGTAAAGAAGATAATGGCAATTATTCGGTTTTCAGCAGCTTTACAATGTTTGTCCTTTAGCATTTTAAGTGTGCTGTATGAAAGTATATCTGCATATTGAAAATTGTTTGGAAAAATACAAAAGAAAACACAGTGGCAAATAACTAGAATGATCACCTGACTCTCAGAATTTCATATACACTGATGATTTATAGTTGTTGTAGTTACTGTCCTAAAAGACTTATGTGAGACATGAAAATATCTAGAGGAGGAGTGTTGTTCTGCCAGGAAAATTTTAATAATTAAAGCTATTTCACAAGAGCAAATGACTGTAGCACTAAAACCTGCATTATATGGAAAAACTGTTGTTTAAACATGTCTTAAAATGGCTTTTGGTGGTCTCTTTGCAAACACATGCTTCTTCTTCCCAGCACCCCCCACAAAAAGTGTTATCCATGCAGGAATGTCCTGGGAAGGTGTCCTGAGGTGTTTCCCATTGGCCTTTGTTAACTCCTTCCTGTGATTGGGTGTTCCTGTAAGCCCCTTGAGACTTCTAATTGGTTACTCTGTGAATCCTCCTAAACCCTATAAATGTAACATCCCCAACAATAAAGCTCTCTTGCCTCCTCTCCACGCCCGGTATCCTGTCTCCGTACCGGCCACGGGGCCACGTGCGGGGGGAAAGTGGAGGGCACCTCTCCCCTCCAGGCTCAAGGTCGGAAGAAAACCCTGAAGAAAACCCTCGAGTTCCCCTTCCCCATCCTTCAAGGCGTCGGAATGATTCTTCAGATGGAAATGGAACTAGAACTGGGCCACCCCACGCCGTGGGTGGGGAAAGGGATCCAGAAATGACTGAGGAGATGTTTGTACGAAGATTGTTTTGTGCTTGTAGAATTCTAGTAGCTTTGAAAATGTCTGCTGTTCCTTACTTGGTTTTATAAATTCCCTCCTAAGTAGTTTATGATGTTCACTAAATTAATCTTGGGGTTGAGCTGGTGTAGAAGCTCTCTACAAGGAACTGCAAATGTGGAAAGATTTGGCTGTGCTAAATACACAGTTAGTATAAGAAACAACTAGCTAAGAGACACGTGGATATCCACAGATACAGGTTACTGGTTTTGTAGAATCCCATTATTTGTCTTTTAAACTTCCCCCCCCCATTATTTAAAATATCACTTGTATACGTTGTTTAAACCATTCTTCAGACCCATGGGTGCTGCTTCAAAACCAGAACTGGGGCAGAAATGCAAAGGTCCGTTAAGTGTACATAAAGCTAGGAGAGCTCTCTGACCCTCTACTCACTACAAAATTACATTGTGTGAGACGGATACCTAAGGAGGAGTCCTCCCTTTTATATGACTTCCAAAGAGATGAAAGTGCCTATGTCTTTCAGTTTATCTACCCAAACTCTTTTGTAAGAATTGTAGATAGGATGCTCTTGCAGCCAAGATTGGGACTGAAATTACAGAAACACAGAATCACAGAATATGCTGAGTTGGAAGGGACTCACAAGGATCACTGAGTCCAGCTCCTGGCCCTGCACAGGACCATCCCCAAAGGTCACACCATGTGACTGAGAGTATCATCCAAACGCTTCTTGAACTCTGTCAGGCTTGGTGCTGTGACCCCTTCCCTGGGGAGCCTGTTCCAACACCCAATCACCCTCTGGGGGAAAAACCTTTTTCTAATATCCAACCTAAATCTACCCTGACACAACTTCAGGCCATTCCCTCAGGTCCTGTCACCGGTCACCACAGAGAAGAGATCAGTACCTGCCCTTCCTCTTCCCCTCACAAGGAAGTTGTGACTGCAATGAGGTCTCCTCTCAGGCTCCTCTTCTCCAGGCTGAACAGACCAAGTGCCCTCAGCCTCTCCTCATACGGCTTCCCCTCAAGGCCCTTCACCATCTTCGTTGCCCTCCTGTGGACACTCTAATAGCTTTATATTCTCCTATATTGTGGTGCCCAAAACTGCACACAATATTCAAGGTGAGGCCACACCAGTGAAGAGCATAGTGAGGCAATCCCCTCCCTCAACAGGCTAGCGATGCTTTTCCTGGTTCCCCCTCAGGACAGGGTTGGCCCTCCTGGCTACCAGGGCACTGCTGACTCATATTCAGCTTGCCATAAACCAGGACCTCAAGGACCTTTTCCACGGCACTGCTTTCCAGCATCTCGTTCTGACTTGCAGGTTGCTTGTGATCAAAGTAGATATTTCTTTTGCCGTCTGGTGTTAAAGACAACATTTATAGGCACTGTTTTGGCCTTGTTCATTTAGCAATTGTTTGAATCAGAATGACTTAGTGCCTCTGGTGGAGCTTCATGTAGAGCAGAGAATCCTGCCAGGTGGATCGGAACTGGGAACTATTGTCTTCATTAGGTCCTTGGGGTACTTGCCACTTGAACTTGAAGTGGCCCATTACATGACAGGAGGTTCAGTGAATGGAGAACACAGAGAGTACTTTGGAACTTTTTTTAGGACCTTAACATTTGGAGCTCTGTAGTTGGCTTGTCCCACTCCCTACACCTTCTGTTTGCTTATTATAGTCACAGCTGAATATAGAAAATAAAATCTTCTTGCTTATTGCAGTGGAACATAGTGTCATATGTCAGACTTGTCTTCACTGGAGACTTGGTTAATAGAACTGAGCTTCCTTTGAGTCATTTCTCAAGAAGCTGGTATGATACAGGTTGGTAATTCCTACTAAAAAAGCAACCTATCTTTTGTATACTTCATCCTAAAGTACTGGTTTCAATCCCTAAACCAAAATTTTACTGACCCTTTAGTAGAAGTGAAAAACAATCTTGGTATGTAGTGACTCATTTTTGTAGCTCAGTCCTCCTTTGGGGAGGAAAAAATTCTCCCTCTCTTACATTCTTTCTGTCTCTTTCACACTTTGGTACAGGTTGTAAAGACATTTCATGTGTCTACTGTGTAGCATTTCCTGTGTAACAATTGAAAGCAGATGTGTGAATATGCACATGCACACTCTCCCATAGTCACATACAGTCATATGGAGCTAATGAATTTTGACTGAGCCACTGATGATGCAATAAATTTATGTGGCAGGTTTGGGAGTGTTGCCACTTGTAGATATATGCATATGGTATGTCCACTTTCCTTTTTGCTCTCTCCTTCTTCAGTATTACATGTATTTAAACAAAAGACATCAGGATGACACTTGAGAATGCTAGTATGAACATATTTTGTAAATTTTGTGACTCTTAAAAAAGTTTAGAGCAATTCTGTCTCAATTTTTTGAATTTTTTTTTTCCTCAAAAATTATGAAAGATGCTGACTGATTTTTTTTCCATTAGCATTGCCTTTCCACATTTCATTGTGGTCTAAAATGAGACCAATGTCTAGGTTTTCATGGGTGGCATTATTTTGTTTCTAATGTGGAGGACTTCAGCAGAGTAATGTTTGGAATTAATGCTCTGATAGAGTGGAGTTATTGGAGTTCTGTATGGAAACAAAATCAGCCTCTCTAACAGTAAAGCTTAAAGATGACATAATCTTCTGTATTGGTTGTTTCTATCAAGGTTCATCCTTTATATAGTGCTTTTCCTGTTGACAAAATAATTGGGGGCTGTGTTGGGATAGCAAACAGTACTCTCCTATTGAGCACAGAGAGGAAAACCTAGCTGCTTTCTTGACTTTTAAGGCATTTGCTTTCTAATTTTTAAGGCATTTTGCATTTGTCAGTTTATTGCTGCTGCTTCTATAGTAATGAACCCTGAGCTTTCATTTTAACCCGTGAGTTCTAGAGAGTTTAGAACTTCTTTTCTCTTGACTTTTAATCATGAATACACCTTAAAGTACAGTTGAATTTGCAGCTTAAGGGAGACAAAGTACAATTAAGAGCATGAAAAGCTGTCATAGGTTTTACTTGAGTTTTTGTTGATCTTTACTGAAGTTGTCTCTTTAGAGACTTACCGAAGTCCTCTAACAGGCCAACAACAGGTGAGCAATTTAAAGTGTGTTTGAGCGTTAGAGACCACTTTATGTTCTGCACCGGCTGCTTACAAGCTGCAAAATTCTAAGAATTGCTTCTCTTGCTGTAAAGACAGCACTCTGGTAGTACCAGAGTTTGGTGCTACCTGGAAGTTCAAAATGTTTTGTATGTGGGAGTGAATGATCTGTAGCTGTTGGAATATGACTTAGAGAGTATTTTAAATTTATTTTGCTGATCAGTTTGAGGTTTTCCCTGCTGTACTCCAAATTCAATCGACTATGTCAAGTTTTGAATAAACAGTTTTTCAGAGTTGATTTTTTTAGTGATTATTTCAAACTGAGATTTTTTGATATCTGCAGTGTTGGACTTGAGTCATAGTGCATAAAACAGAATATCCTTTTAGCCTTTAATAAAACACAATTGGTGATGTCTAGTGTAATGAACATGGTTGAGAGGTTTAGTAACATGTTAAGACTGTAAAGATCACCCCCTAATGCAAATGTAGTCTTGAGCTGACTGAGCAAAAAACGGTTAAAGGAACAATTTAGCCACGAAGCCAATAATGTCATAACATAAACTTGAGTATCTAAAATTGTTTCACCTTTCCCACTTGTTAGATCATGACTGTTGATGGACATTTGTGTGGAGTTCTCGAGAAGGTGTTTGTGGTACAAGATTCAAATAGGTAGTTAAATATGTGGTTTCAAGTCTCACAACACACCAGGAGAGTAATATGAACAAATTAATATGCTTCTTGTGAAACTAATATGAGCGAATTAAGAAGGATTTAAAGAACTCCACCTAGATTTGCTCTCAGTGGCTGATGGCAGGAAAAAACCATCTAGCTTGTTGAACGTTTGACTAACAGCAAACTTTCTGTTGGAGGAGATCAAAGACAGGTATGCTAGAAAATGGTACAGGAATTGCTCAACTGTAGGTGGGAACAACTCTTTTTTTTCTTTTCTTTTTTTTAAAGCCAGGTTTTTTTAACAGAAAACTGAGTAGATCTTACAAATTATCTTAATGTTACTTCAGTTTCTGCTTCATGTCTAGTACTACCTGGTAGAGCTTATGAAGAACAAAAACTTCAGAAGGAATTACTCTCAGGGCTGTTCCGACCAGTATTTGCTGATTACAGTGTGTGTAATACTGTAATCATGCCTTGAACAAATGCCTTTTCTAGTCATATAGCAAGGTAGTCCTCTGCCCTGAAGAACCCTGCCCACGCACTGCATGGTCTAGTTTTTCTTGTTTCCCTATTGACCTGCAGTACTAAAATACTCTAAGCTTAATGCAACCGGACAAGTCAGTAGTGAGAACAGTGCAAAAAGTCTTGCTAAACCGTCTCAACCCTAAATCTCACTAATAGTGTTGGCTGCACCATGTGAGCAGCAAATACATGTCCATTGCTGAAACTTCATTTTTGATCCCTGTGCCTTCTGTGGTGGGTAGCTTTGTACTTAGAGAAAGGAGAAAACCTGAATCTCATTGAATTTCAGACAGACTTACATATGCATCCCTGGCTTGGAGCCTGCACCTGTGGTTTTGGAACCTGTCTGGACATTCAGATATGGCCAAGTTTTCTCCAGAACAGCTGTTCTTAGAAGATTTAGAACAAGAAGAGGAAATCTCCCAAGAACTGCTGATTGTTGTGGAACTCCTTGCCATTTTGGCAGAAAACTTGCTTTAAAAATTGAGGACAGATCCTAAAGTGCTTAAGTGCATAAGTAACTTTACACACCCAAGTAGTTCTGCTGCACTCAGAGAACTACTATGTGGAAAACTGCTGATGCACTTCAGTGCTTCCAGATTCAGGCTTAAGTACTAGTTTGTAGATGAGCCTCATGTTCTTTAAACTCAGATCCACAGATGGAAGAAGACATGTTAGGCAGGAGTTCTGAAGTCATGGGAAAGGCAGAGGCTGAAGTACAAACAATGTAAAACTAGATCTTGAGTATATTTATGCACATAGAAATATGGACACCAGTAGTGTCAGGTCTTAAACTTGGGGAGGGAAGACTGAAAGCTAAGTAATATTAGATGTCTCAAGTTATAATGAGCATCAAGAAAAGGAAGTAATTGGCTTTCTTAGGAGCCTATAAGTCAATGGAGTTGGGCTCCATAAGTTGAGTTCTTGGTGGAAAAACCCTTAAAGTTAGGTGACAAGGCTGGTAAGGAATCACCTTCCTTGACAAGTGTCAAAACACAGCCAGTGTAGTCAACACTAAGACGATGCAACTTCCAAGGATGGCAAACCCCAAGTTCAGTAATTTTTTTTAAATGACTGTACAACAAAGTAACCAGTAATTGTCCTTAAACATGAGCAAAAGTGGGGAAGTAACTTCTTATGCAAAATGATCATACTCAAGTAAGTGTAAAAAGTAGAAGCTTTTCCTGGGAGGTGAAATGCAATGGGAAAGGCAGCTAGGATCAGGTGCATATGGTGGGGCTTTCTACTGTTTCCTTTGAAAATGGTAAACCTAGCTAGCTTTCTTCTTTGTGGTGTATACATAGACGTGTGCAAGGAGGGGTGTCCATACTTGTGTCGATCTAAATAAAGATGCCAAACGAAAGCAAATAAGTCAACAATATGCTGAAGGCATGTAGTACATACGCTTTTTTTCAGGAGATATATGACATATGATCAAGTTGTAATTGTGCTACCAGTTACTCTGATGCTTGAGGTCATCTGTTTTGTGTAAAAACTCATAAGGGGAATTCCTGTAATAATTTTTGCTGGTGCTGAGATGTTAGGATAGACCAGCTTGGGGCAATTTTTCTCTGTCTATTTTTTTTTTTTTAAATGAAAGATCTTTCCTCCTCCCCACACAATGTATAGGCACATTTCCAAAACACTGTACTAATGAATGCACTAATTTAACAGCATGCAGTCTGTAGCACTGGATTTGAGAACTTTCAATGCACAGATGGAATTTTTTCCCCACTACAATGAACAGATGAAGTGAGAGACAAGACAGGCTTCTTGGATTTCCCAAGAGATTTCTTTGGGAAGACACTGAAACCCTTCTTTTGTACGGGTAGACTGTACTTTCCATGTTTTGGTTCAGAGTAGTCTGTGGTCAAGTCTGTGACTTGCTTTCAGAGTTCACTTTCTGAATATGTGTGGCTTCCTATTGCAGGCTCGCATTAAAAAAACCCAACACTTCTTAAAATGTGGAATGCTTATAGCTAAAGCCAGCTTGTGGAATTGCTTTGAAATTAGACAGCTTAACGGCTCAGAGCTGGGAGATGGAGTCAGTACTTTTGTGCAACTCCTTGAAGTCATTTCGGGACTGCTTTAGTCCAAGATATTTAATTTTCCAAGCCAGTGAAATTTACTACAAGAGTTACAGGTTATTCGTGCTTTGTTTGGCTGCCCCAGTCACATCTAAGTTACTTAATTTTGTAGAGGTGTCAACAGAGAATCTCATGGGAAGAAGGCACTGGTTTGATAGATGCAGTGGGAATGTTTAACCAGTTTTAGTAGAGTGGGGTCTAAACTAATTAGATAGTAGCCGAGGCAGGAAGAGCCTTTTTCAGAGACAGTGCTGTGTTAAAACAAAGGGATAAAACTTTTACATTAGTACACAGGAACTATGAACTAGTGGGAATCACTTTATATCATTGCTGCAGTTACTCTGCAGATGTGGTTCATTGGGATTTTGCAAGTTTCTTTCCAAAATGAATCTGGCCGCTTTGGCTTTTAAAGAATTTTTTTCTTTTGTCTATGAAAACATGTGGTATCAACTCATTTAAAAAAAAAAAAAAAAAAAAGGAAAACCTCAACAAAAACCCCTTTACTGCATATTGCTTTTAGCAGTAAATGGTTACCAACTGTATAAACAATGAAAAACTTTATGAAAGTCTCAGTTCACATATGTCTCAGTGTGTAGCATGTCTTCAAGTCTCTGAGCTTTGACTTAGCATGAACTGAGATTGTTATGTGGGCATCAGGAAATTATAGTCACAGTGAAACATTTTCATTTTGTTGGCCCAGTTAATTTTGTAAAGTTTACAACATAACTGAGGCAAACATATTTTCTCTGAAACTTGCCCAGTGTTTTTGCATATGATTTGGGCAGACCTTTGTCCACGCTTGAATCCTGTGTTTTGGTGTCAGATGTTTATTGAAAGCATAGTTTGTTAATCTTAAATCAAGTTTTAGCATATGTTCTGTGTACTCATTTTGAATTCAGTAGGCCATCCCATTTTTGGGGCAATAGGGATCTTGAGGGTTCATTAGAACGCCTTTCCTGAGTTGTTTTTAATCTGCAATGCACACCTGCTGATTCTTGAGCATATTTTACCTCAATGAAGTGGAACAAAAGCAGGGAACAGCCATCTTCTCATTTGAGTACAGCTTGTATTGCTGGACCAAGTGAGATTGATTGTAGTGCTGGATCTGCTGGATGGAACAAAAAGCACAGGTGTTCTCTGGAGTTGTGGGCCAAACAAGAGCTTTTGTTGGGTAGGGAGTGCTTGTCAAGAAAAGGAAATTATCACTAGCATGCCAAAACCATTTCCTGAAAAAACTTTATGAAGAGATTAGTTTTCTGGGATCCATCAACCTGCATGAATGTTGTTGCAAAAGATTTGTACCTTGGCCATAGCAGGAGCAGAAGGGACATGGGAGCAAAGACCTGACTGACAGCACTTTTCGTTTTGGTTTTTTTTTTCAGTCATCTTACATTTTCACAGGGGGTAAAAATAAGGAACTGTGTTTTACTGTAAAGTGGATGTTTTAGTCTTCTCCTATTCAATCCAAATTAATATGTTCTACTTTGACTTTCCATTGATTTGAACCTAGGTTGTTTGAAGATGGGCAGATGTTGGCATAGCTTGTTTCTGCGATTTTATACAAGTCATTATGTCTGTGAGACAGATATGTTGTTTGCATTGCTAGATAGCCATCTGTGGCACTAAACTCTGCATTATATGGGAAAACTGTTGTTTAAACATGTCTTAAAATGGCTTTTGGTGGTCTCTTTGCAAACACATGCTTCTTCTTCCCAACACCCCCCACGGTAGTGTTATCTCAGGAATGTCCTGGGAAGGTGTCCTGAGGTGTTTCTTATTGGACCTTGTTAACCCCTTCCTGTGATTGGGTGTTCCTGTAAGCCCCTTGAGACTTCTAATTGGTTACTCTGTGAATCCTCCTAAACCCTATAAATGTAACATCCCCAACAATAAAGCTCTCTTGCCTCCTCTCCACGCCCGGTGTCCTGTCTCTGTGCCAGCCATGGGGCCACGTGCGGGGGGTGAGGGGAGGGCACCTCTCCCCTCCAGGCTCAGGGTTGGAAGAAACCCCTGAAGAAACCCCTGGAGCTCCCTTTCCCCATCCTTCAGACGTGTGAATGGTTCTTCAGATGGAAATGGAACTAGAACTGGGCCGCCCCACGTCGTGGGTGGGGAAAGGGATCCAGAGCCATCAAAACGTTTTTAACATTTTCTCTATATAGTGTATGTAACTTAATGAGTAGAGCTCAGGTGGTTTTCAAATTCTGCATTCCATGACTTACTGTGTTTGAGCTTTGGTGTTTTATTTTTGTCCCTTATACTGATGGCTTAGGAATTAGGAGATTATTAACTTTGTTTTCTTCCAACACTGATTTAGATTTTTCATTTCTGAATGACATTGCCTGAATTTCTGAACTATTAATTATTTTAATTTTCTTGCAGTCTTACTGCATATACACATGAAGCCTTCTCTTGTGCCATGTGTGAATTTTGGTAATGTAAGAACGTCAAGACATTTTGGTTGGTTTTAACGAAATGAAAAAAAACCAGGCAGCTGGCTGTTATGACATCAGAATACTTATATAAGCCAGGAAAATATTACAGTCACAGCTAAATTGAAAAGATGTTCTCAGAAAATTCTATTCTGATGCAAGAAGCAATCCTCTCACCTAGTAAAGGAAACTGCAATGTTGTTGGTTCTTTTTTTAAGTCTCGAGTCCTAGTAGGCTTTCCACAATAATGGAAAAGAGTTTTCAATATCGTGTAGCTTAAATAGAACTGCTTCCCTTTCTCTGAGTTGTGAATGCTTACTTTGGCCCAAAAGTATAAGTGGTTTAATGCTACAGAGTGAATGCAGATGAAGTTGGGCAGGTAGAACATAATTTTAAAGATGAAATACCATAAATATTTTATTTATCTTTCAGTAATTAGTGATAACAGCTGTTGATTATCTGTTGTAAAAGTCCTCCCTGTTTTTACACCAAGGGAAACTTTTTTCTCGAGTTTTTTCTTTTTGGTAGCCTTTCTACTCCTTTTGATGTCTTTGTATCAATCCCTTCATACCACATTCTCTGTGAGTGTTATGACTGCACATTTATAGCTATTTTTTATGCATATTTTTACTTGTAAATGGGTCTGGAAAGTCACAAACTGTTTGCTAATACTGAATGCTAGAGGTGGGTGTGAGATAAGGGATGAAGAACCATCACCGGGTAGAAGTAAGCCCATGTCTTTCCATCCCTCCTTGTGCAGGATGCTATTGAGGAAAATGTGTGAGGGGTGTTACATATTTTTTGAATAGAATTGTGTCCTCTTGATTATAGATGGATCTTCATAGAGGTACATCTTTATCTCTTGTAATCTATGACTTTAATGACTGAGTATTCCCAAGTGCAGTATTGGAAGAGGAAGGGGGAGTATAAATTACAAACTTACTCTGTCTGTAAGGAAAGTATTATTTGTTTCACAGAGCAAAGAGCAAGGGCATGTAGAACTGTTGCTTTATGCTGGGGGTGTGTAAGGTGTCTGCATGAAAAATATTGCCAACTCTGCTCAATAATTATGTTGCTGCAGGGCTCTGCTAAAACCTAGCTGAATTATTGAGTATTATTGCGCTTTCCAGTCCTTCCTTCTGTTCATTCAGTGTTCCTCCTTCCTATACTTCTTTTCCTGAGTTGCACCCAAACTGTAGCAATTCTGTGGGCCTGATACAACTCTTACAATGCTACAGTATGCATTGTGAGGACAGAAAACAGGGAAAACCATGTTATTCCCACAGCAATTTTGCAAATGCTCATCAGATGACTAAAGTTCCTTATTTATTTGTTTTTTAAGCCTCTTTGGCAAGGATTTCTGTGTCTTAGCATTAACAACTCTTTTGCCAGGTGTCAGTAGAGGTTATGCATTTTCGAAATTCTCAGTAATTGTCACCGCTATCTGTACAGTCTGCTTTCAACTTCCAGTTGGACCTTAACTGTGGAGTGACTTTAAGTAGCAGGACGGTAGCTTAGGAAATACTAAGGAATGTTTCTGTGTGTAGCTTTTCCAGAAGTCCTCTTGGAGGGGTGCATGCGTGTGTTGGGTCTACTTATTCAAGCTGGAGGATTCAGTGTTTTCATACTGTGTTTCATACTGAGTATGGTATGAAGTTTCATTTCTCACCTTTGACTCATACAGCTCTCTTGCTTGGAAAGTAAGCTCAAAATATGCCTAGAGTTGCCAGCATTTAGTTGGGAAAGGTATTGATTGAAAAATAATATGGCAAACTTCACTCTTTAGCTGAATGGTCTGTACTGTAGACTAGCAGAAGAGCAGACATGAAGCCACTTTGAAAAAGGAGTGTACGTGGCTTCTGACAGTCTGCTCCTAAGAATAAAATCACTTTGCAGGAAGCAGAACCCTAAGAAGCTGAAACATGCTGTCTACAAAGGCCCAAACCAACTAACTATCTAAAATGCTGCAGCCTTCTGCAGGATCTTTGAACCATGACTATGTGACCCATGTCAGTATGAGTGTCCATCCAAATAGGAGGAGATGGCCTACTAAGCGATTTCAGAGCTCTGCCACTTAAAAAGCCGAAGGAAAGGATTCCTGATGAAGATCTTCTCATGGAAGATGACCTCCATATTTTATCCTTCCTTGATCCACACTTGACCTTAAAAAAGAAAAAAAAAAAGTGCTTGAACATTAGTCTAGACA
Organism: Corapipo altera; assembly: GCF_003945725.1. NCBI lineage: Eukaryota > Metazoa > Chordata > Aves > Passeriformes > Pipridae > Corapipo > Corapipo altera. Next base: position 15,289,136 of record NW_020884886.1, read on the forward strand.
TAGTGCAGTTTTTTAGCAGTCTCCAGTTTTTCAGAGTCCTTCTTTCTGCTGTCAGAATCTAAACCTTCATTCAGCTTTTTCATCAGACAATCATATTTTAATACTCAAACATAAATATGCCAGACTTCTTTCACTCTGTCTCCCCAGCGACTGTACAGTGGCTCTGTTATTTGACTACTGGACATCTGGACTCTGTTTCCCTTCGCGACAGTCAAATCCTTCTAAAAATTCCATGTATGCTGGAGATTCAGATCCTCAAAATGATAAACAAAGACTGTGTTGTCAAATTCCATGACTGCCTCTTTCATTTCTTCTTTTTCCATTTTCTTAATACTGAAAAGCTAGACTGACATCAGTGCATGTTCTTGATGCACTTAAATGAAGTCTTCAGCCTCCAAAGAATTCAGATGGTTGCTAAAGGTATATTGGACCCTTATGGAAGTCATGCCTGAAGTTGTGCAATGGAAATGCGCTGTGTTGGATCCTCTGTATTCCATACATCTGGTTCTTCTGTGCATCATGGGAGACAGGCAAAGGCAGAGCATTGATTTTTGGTTGTGCTTTCTAACTGTTAGCTCACTAGATCTTATGCAAAACAAATGTAATCCTGTGGTTTTCCATAAGATGGAACTGTTTGTTTCCTGGAAGCTGCATCTCATACCCCTGGTAATTGTTCCTGAGTCTTTTGACACAGGTGCTGCACAAGCAGAGCTGTCCTGTCAGACCTGCTACTCATGAATAGTGAAGAATGGATTTGGGCTTGATGATGGATGTGGCAGCTGCAACTGTGAAATGATGACATTTTAAACTGTCAGTGAGGAGAAAGATTATAATGGAACTGCCATATTGGACTTATTGGACTTCAGGAGAGCAGACTTCAGCTTGGTCAGGGAACTGGTAGGAGTGATCCTGTAAGAGTCTGATCTGAAGGAGAGGGACGCAGGGGGACTGGCTGGTCTCCAAGGACAATCTCTTCAACAGGAATGAACAGACTGTCTGGTAGGGATCAGAAACTTTACCTGGGCATGGAGGGAGTGAACTGAAAAGGCCAAAATTCAGCTGGAGTTGAGGTCTATGGGGGATGTAAATAGCAACAAAAGGGTCTTACACAGTAAGTACAAGGCAGACTAAGGAAAATGTGGACCTTCTGCTGAATGAAGCAGGGGATGTAGTGATGAAGGACATGGAAAACACTGAGCTGTTCATTGTCTTGTTTGCTTTAGATAAGGTCTTCTCTTAGGCCTGGATTCAGTTTCCTTTGCTTAGTGACAGTATCTGAAGGAGTGAAATGCTATCCCTGATGGGAGAAGATCAAGTGAGGGACTTGTTAAATAAAACTGTACATGCACAAGTCCAGGGAATGTGATGGGGTGCATCTGAGATCCTAATGGAAATGGTTGATATCACTGGAGTGCTGCTGCAGTGTCTGTCATTGGAAGCTCTTCGTGATTGGGTGAGTTTCACCATGGATGGATTTGGGTGAACATGAGACTTCTCTTCACAGAGGCCAACAGGAGCCCAGGGGGATCAGCCTAACCTTAGTCCACAGGAAGATTATGGCAAAATAGATTATCCTGGAAGCTGTCCAAAGCTGTATGAAGAACAAGGAGGTGATTTGGAATAGTCTGCTTGAATTTTTGAAGGGTAAATTTTGGCTGACCAGCATGTTTGCCTTATGTGGTGACATAACCAGCTCAGTGGCTGAGAGGAGTGCAGTGAATGTCCTTTGCCTTGATTTTTGATGTTGTCTTCCATAGTGTTCTTTAAGACAAATTGGAAAGCAATCAACTGAGGTCTGCCAGAGAGGTGGAAAACAGACTGGATGCAAAGACAGGTGATTAATAACTGTTGAGCTGGTGGCCATTTACTACTGGTTTTCTGCAGATCCATATTGTCACCAAGGCTAGTCCTTCCATTCTTTGTGTCTTTCTGTAGGTATCTGTCTGAGAAATTTATGGCTATGTAGCTTTCTGTCAGGAATTTTGGGGACTTTCTGGCTGATGCATCAGTATCTGCCTAGTGACATACAAGTACCCTGTTTCATCTGAGATCCCCTGCTTGCTCTTCTTTCCTGACTACTGTTGGCAGTCATCCCAATTCTTCTACATAGGCCATGCTAGTGCTTTGGCCTTTGCTTTCTGCTTCACTGTACATCTTGCAGTTGTCCAGAGCCCTCTGCTTGGCGGTGGCTTTACATTGCATTTTAATCCTTACACACACTGACAGGACCTAGTGTGTTTTGCTGACCTCAGTTTGGTTGTGTGATATAATTTTTTTTCTTTTTTTTAATGCAGGGGAAGATGTACATAATGCATCTGATTGATGTGCCATGTTATATGGAAAGCCAAAAGGAGTTGGATCCTGACTCTCTTCAGTCACTGGCTTCATGTATTGTTATCATTAGCTGGGCTTGTATAGGTTCACAGCTACTTCACACATCTTGGTTCTGTTAGGGACACCTGTTTTGTGAGGCAAAAGAGGATGATAAGAAAGACTGTAAAGACCAGAACATGATTTCTCTGGCTTCTGTCCACAAGCAGCCTTTAGGAGGAATTGAGAGTGAGGTGCCTAAAGATGTCAAGTGCAGATAATTGTCTGTTAGGTATTTAATAGAACCCCAGAAAAATGAAATGGGAAGAGAATGCTTTCCTTTTAAGGAGGATTATTGCTTCCTCATGAAAAACAAAACAAAACAAAACAATCCCAACTCTCTGTTTAGGGTTAATACTATTTTTGGATAGTGTTTTGGTCAGGTCTGCAACACAGGGATAAGAAGTCTTACATGTAGAAAATTGGGAAGTATTTCTGTGTTCAATATGTGTCTTAAGAGTCATAAATGCCAGAGTTCAGGCTGGGTTCTGTGCTTAGACTTCTTTGATGCCTGACATGTAAAACCATTACTGGTTCCATATCAGGTGAGCTGTGATGGCCAGTAATGGTTTTCATTACAAATCAAAAGAAATCTTTATGTTCAGTGCAAACCCCTGTTTATCCAGCTGCTGCACGTGTTGAATGATGACTAGTGCATGAAGCGTGAAGTAGTGAAATATGCAAGATTTTCTTAACAGTCTTCAAACAGCAGAGCAGGGCATTCAGTTTGTCAGCTTCAGCATCTGAGAGATGAGGCCAAGAGTCCTTGTGTGAGCTGGATTGTGGAGCTTTGTAACAGAGACTTTGGACTGTCCAACTGCTTGATTAGGAGCTTTTTGGTCTATGTAATCATCTTCATGTAAAAATTTTCTGGAGGTTGTGATCCTCCACTCCTCTCTACTGTGAATAAGGACCAAAGCATGTAAATCAGAGGGAATGTGGTGCCTACTGTGTTCTGTTTTGATAGAGCATAAAAGTGATTTCATATACTAACTGATCCACAAAGTGGTTTCTTACAAAATGGGACATAAAAATGCATTGAAGGTATGTATGAACTTCCTTAGCTGTTCTATCTACTGCCACTTACCCGAAGTACAACTTTGTTTTTTCTGACTAGTAAAGCTATTTGAGGTTCATTATTTGTGTATAACATTTCTAATCCTTTTACCTAAAGCCTGAAGTCAACTTTTAGAGTTGCCTATAGCAGGATTTGTCTAAACCACCTGTTATAAAAAAAGTGGTATCTAAGTTCCGGCAATCCAGACTGTGTTTTCATATCCTCTTCCAAGTAATACTTTTGTCCTTCATGAAGCAAAACAATTGTAGAATTGATGATTTCTTTGGTAGCTCGTGTATAGTTTTCTAAATATCTATTTTAGACAAGGGCTGTCAGCTTGGCATTTCAGAGCGACTCTTGGAAATGTGTGCTTGTCTCTGAAGGTTTTTCTTAGACTTAGGAGCACTTAATACAGAATAATATGTGAGGCTCTGTGTTTGCATGTAGGAACTGCTGTCAAAGGCAGTACAAAGAATTAATCATTTGCCTAATTTAGCTTGCAGGTTTTAGGGCTTATCAAATTTCTGGGAGTTGTCAGGGCTTATTGAATACTTCACATTTCTGTGTGCAAATTCTGCCACGGTTCAAACAAGATCTAGCAATATTCACTTATGGACATTCTAATAAGATGTCATAGATATTACATTCATCAGAGGCTTTTACATTTATAGTCAATATTTGTACATGACTTTCATTGCTATAGTAAGAAAAGTAGAGTAAATTTAAAGGTAAGCACTCAGAATTTCATGTTAGTATTTATACTGCCTCTCTGGTCTTACTTCCAACATGCAGCATAAGTTGTGATCTTTACCTACATGATCACAGGCTCTCTTTGTTCAGCAGTCTTTTTTTCTTTCAATGTATAAGGGGCATAGAGCTAGGGCAGCTGGTCAGTACTGATCTTCTTTATTTGGTGTGTGTCTTCACTCCAGGCTTACTGCAGAATATCTAAACATGGTGCTGAAAACAGCTTTGTTAATTTATTGGTTTGAGTTTTCATCCTTGTCGTTTGAATTATATTTCAACTCCACGCAGTTATGTGAGTTCAGATAGGAGAAAAATAACTACTTGCCTGTCCTATTGGTCCCATTTTGAGATTATCTAACCTGTTTGATCTTCCTCTCCATTTGGGTTGACTGCGTTTCACAGCCTAATTCTAGCACAAGTGTATCTTCCTTCACTTATGGAGAACCTAATCCCAGCACAAGTGTATTTCAGCCTTCAAATAACACCAATCAGTGCCTTGCAGTTCAGAGTTTGCACACGCATTTGTAGCAGAAAGATGAGTAAGATATGAAAAAATCTCCCCCATGAATTCAGTTGAAGTGGACGCACAGAAGAGTACTGGACAAAGTCATGAGTCTACAGTACTTGTAAGAGGATGTGGCAAAAATCTTGGCTGATGTCAGCACTAGGATAATTTTGAAAAGAGACCTCAGAATGCAGGACTAGAGAGGATGAAACATTCTAATTTTCAACATATATCAGTCTCTGCATCTACATCTGCCTATTCCCTGTGCCAGTGTTGTCCTTTGTCTTAACTCTTCTGGGTCCAAATGCACCTCGTTCTTTTAACAATCATGTAGCTCAACAGTTTCAAGGACAGGAGGTGGAATGAGTTAAGGGTAAAAACAATTTCTCTGAGTGAGTTGGTAGTTAAAAATGAGTACAAAACAGGACTCATGAGTGTTTGTATAGTTATTATCATGAAATGTATTCCATGTAGGAAGAGGTGATGTCTCGGCCCCAGGCTTGTTGGAGCATTATTAACACAGGTTGTAATGGGAAACCAGAAATAGGCCATCTCTGAAATATAATTGAAAATAGACTGCTATTAAAGACTTCATATATATGTAAAAAATTGATTACACACTCAATTCCAATTCAGAATATAATTGTCTTGTCTTGTTAAACTATATTTCAAGGGTGTTTGCTTTTCGGTTTTATCTTGCTTGTGGATAAAAACCTCTTCACTTCCTGACTCTTTATACAGCAGGACTTTTCATCAGCCAGTAAACTGGCTTTTGAATTGTTGAGGGGTGAAGTTATCTTTGCCTTTATGTTTACTCATAGTGCAAATTGTAAAAAACCGTGTTTATTGCCTTGCAAATCTGCTTTTGACTGTTAAGAGGCTGATGCTCCTACGTGTAGTCGAGAACAGAGAACTTTCTTCCCTTTTGTTTCCCTAGTAGGCAGGCTGCTTAGTTACGCCATGAGCCAATTTGCTCTCACTGTGGATAAGAAGGACCTGTCTGAAGTTCTGTCCAGGGGAGCTTGCTTCTTAAGGGGTTAATTATCTGGAATTTCACACATAATAAAAATGATTATGCTGTATGCATTCTCTGCGAATTATCTCATTGATCACAAAAGACTTTTGTTTGGTGTGCTAGAATAGTCCATAGACTAAACATACCCTGTTCTTTTAATTGGGTGGAAACAACTCTGCTAATTGGAGAAAACTGAATAAAGCAGTTGGTGCTAGATGTCAAATGACAGATTTTGTACAGGAAGTATACCTTGTGTATTAACAGAGTTGTAGGATAAACGTGTGATACAACATGAAGCTGACTTACTCAGAATCAATTCTATCATTTTTCAGAGACTTGAAAATTTTAGATGGCATCCTTACCTGAGATGTGTTTAGTGTTTATTTTGCAAGGGAAAGCAGGTGTAGAAAATTGAATTTGCCTGAGAGAAGGATGTGACTTAGAACTTGATGAGAGCGGTGGTGTTTGTTTAGCATTCTTCCAGTAGAACAGCCACTAATGCAGAAGAAAAGAGCAACACATTCCCCCCACAGCCCCCAGTCTGTGTGGGGAAGGGAAGAGTTAGTTGTTATTAAAAGGGCATTCCCTTGGTGTGGAGGATCACAGATTTTTAAGATCATTTTTAAGATCACATTGACAAGAGCAGTTTGCATTCATTAGCAAGTTACTATTCGGGATGATTAATTTCATTAATAAAGGAGGCTCAGAAGGATGAAAGGATGAAGGATGAAAACACACACCCCCAGCATAGCTTTAGTCCTTTTATACTGCTGCTGCTGATTCCTAGGTAAACATCTCAGCATCCTGGTGAAATCCCCTAATCGTTTTAGTGTGGCTCTGTTGTGTGAAAAGTAGGTTGAAGGTGCCAGAGTACATTTTACAACATTGCCTTCTAAATAAAACACTTTGGAGAATGTTGGATGTGCCTAGCCATGTGCCTAGGCTGAGACACTGCAGGACAATTTGAAATTCAGAAATCTTTTTTACTGTCCCTCAAGTAACAGAAGAAAAGGATGTTAGTGATGTACAAATTGTGTAAAATTATTTGCAAAATGTGAAATCTACTAACCTGATAGTTTGAGAAGAGGGTGAAAAGATATTTCTTTTTGGTTTGGTATTGAAAATTACCTTGTGGCTTCCATGGTTTGCAGCTGAATGCTTGGTGTGTCTCTGTTAAGGAGCTCTGCCTTTTATCAGACAGCCACCTTTGTGAATTTGGGAGAGCTAGCATTAAATGAATGTGGGTGAAGTATATACTGTTTTGACTTCAGGTAATATTTATGGTATCATAATTATGTCAAATAATATTGATGAGAAAAAATTAAATAAAAATTTAAAAATGCGTATTTTAAGATATATGGGGCTGAGGGCACTTGAATGAGTATAAATTATTTTGTGTTTAAGGTGGTGGAATTAGTTACCTATTCAGGATGAACAAAATAATAAGATTTCACGAATGCATGCAATAAAACTGTAGATATTTGTCTTTATGTACTTAGGTTTTGTCTGACATAGAATAAGCAGAATGCATTGATGAATATTTTCTCACGGGCAAGTTAAAGGGAGAAGTGCATAGGCTTGTTTGTTGGGTTGTTGGGGTTTTTTTTAATAAACTGCTTTGGACCAAGGTTGTCATGTGAAAAACATGGATCTCTAATGCATGTTACTGTTAAACAGACATGCTTTCATTCTCATTTGTGCTTCATGGAGCAATTCTACTCTATAACTCTTCTTCTCTGGGACAAACAGCCAGTCGTTCAAATATAGGCGGTAGGCACTTCATGTCTCCCAAAACTAATTATAATTGCTTTAGTAAATTGCAATAGAGTGGTAAAGTAGCCACCAGAAATAAGAATTGCATGAGGTACAAAAAGAGCAACTTTGCCTTTTTTTTTTTTAACCTATTGTATATCTTTTAGAAGTAAACTGGCAGAGTATGTAAGGACTGTTCTCCCTTATCATGGGAGTTTGCAGCACAAGGTTTTTATGACTCCAGTTGGAAGCACAAACTAGCTGAATTCAACTTCTAAAGGTGTATAAGGGATAGGCAGAAAGGGACAGCAACTTGTACGTATCTCAGTTTTTAAAACCTACTTTCAGAAAGACCCTTGTAGATGCCATTCCTGAACAAGTAAGTCTCAAAGTTAAATGGCTCCAGTCTAGAGTTTTTGAGGAAACACCCACACACACACTTGTGTGTAGTTCTGGATGGCTGGTGAGCTGGTTGTTTGTCCTCAGGGAGGCAGGACTAGCTGGATGAGAAGGGGTGGTGAAGCTTCTCTGAGCACCCAGGTGCAGAGGCAGGTCCTTGGGGCTGGTGAGAGAGCGGGGTTGGTGTACAGCTCCAGTGCTCCTGTGATGGATGACTCCTTCATGGCATGCTGGAGATCTCCCACTCACGCTGGAGATCTTGTCCTTTCATTAGATGTGGGAGCCTGGAGATGGGTCTAATCCTTTGGTCTACACACCAAAACCTAGGTGTTTCTTTCTTAGGCTGGATCAAGCGCCTTTTACTGTTCCTTGTCTTGCTGTCAGCTTAAAGCAGTCTTTTCCAGGCTCTCAAGGTTGCTTTTCTCCATTAACCAACAACTGACCATCAGCAAGTTGCCAGCAGTTCTGGGGTGTCTGCAGTCAGCCTACACCCACTTTTTGGAGCCTCTGCTGTTACTCCATGCTTATACTCCACACTGTAGCAAGCAACATGGGGCACCAAGCCCCAGCTCACACAACAAGTTCTCCTGACCTGTTGGTAACCAGCCCAACTGGCCAGGACAGGGCTGCGGCTAAGTCAGCACAAGGCAGTTGGCATAAGGCTTGTGGCCTCTTACGAGTGATGGCAGCATTGATTTTGTGGCACCACTAGGCAATCCATGGGTGGGCTAATCATCTGGATCTCCTAAATTTTTGTAGCATTGGGTGGTTTGGTTTGTTGGTTGTTTGTTCTTTTTTATGTTTGTTTTGGTTGGTTGGTTGGTTAGTTGGTTTTCATTTTTTTAAAAAAAGAACCTGTAAAGTCATGTGTTATGTAAACGGACTGTCACAGATGATGCATTCTGTTACATCTATTAATTTGTAGCATTTCAAAGCTCAAGGAGTTTTGAGAGTGTTTTTTAATGCTGTGGTTGAAATGCATGAGTTTTGATCCTGTGGCTTAATGGCCATAGCATTTTGCTGAGAGCTGTCTTTGAGTGTAACACCTGCTTTAGATGGCTGCTAGTTTTTCATTCACGCATATAGCAGACTAAGTTCTTTATTGCCTAACAATAAATTCCTATAAAAGAAGCTCATTTAGTTCAGGGTGAGATTTTCAAGTAGAATAGAAGCAAATTCTTACTAGAGTCAGTAATAAATCCATATGTAATGTTGATACAGAAAGAGGCTGTTTATTGGCTTCCATATCACTGGGCATACATGCAGTGATCTGTGCTTGCTATGTATCCTCCTGTAATCTCCTTCAAAGACAGTGTAAAAGGTGATTTCATTCTGCATCAGTATAACTGCTTGTGTGGGTTTTCTGGGTTGATAAAACAAAGCATCAATATATGTCAGACCTAGTTCCCTGAGAGTATTGGAGCTTAGAGCAGAATTACAGAAAAAGTTGCATAACTTATTTCCTTGTTTTTCAAATTATTATTTTTGGAGTGCTTTTCTTTGGTTTTACTAAGGGATGAATGACTGTTGCTGTCAAGGGGTTTTCTTGGCAATGGTTAAAATGAAAATATTTGAATTTTACTGAATTTGATTTTAAATAAACTTCAAATATTTTGAATTTGAAATATTTGTTTCAACTTTGAGACAGAGATGATTTGGCCTCTAAGGGCCTTTCTGAACTTGACGGATTTTTTCCAGTAGAGCCTCTAAATGAAACAAATGGCCACCAGGCAATAATGCAAGATAAAGCACCACTACCGTCATAGTGGAGGAGGAAATGCTTATATTTATCTTCTTTCTTACTCCTCGGGAGGAAATTTACTTCAAAAGGTAATGTGCAGACTGCCATTACATCTCTTGGTTCCAGATTACTGCACTTTGAGTAATAGGTGAACCAGAATATTCTTTATATTAAGACACACTAGGATACATAAGGTGCTCTAGTCAGCTGTGATTTGATCTAAGTATCTACTGAATTGAATTCTGTGTAGCTTTGTGAAGGACTGAAAAGTGCTACTGCAGAAGGTGAGAATTATTCTGGGAAGGGAGAGGAAGAAATATGTGAGAAATGAAGCTGGTCACTGGTGTCTCTGATCTGATAAGTAGAGAAAAGCTTATCTCCAGAGAGAGTAACTGAGATGGCAAACGCAAATTGGTACATGAAATGTATTTTATGCTGCTTACACACCTATTTTTTAGCTGCACAACTAGTGGGAGCCTCAGGAACCGAGAGTAGTTTGTTTTAAATCATAGATGATTTTCTTACAACAAAATGATCATTGTATTCTATGTAGGGAAAGAAATTTTAGCTCCTAACTGTAGAGAAGAAAGCTTTCTGTTTGCTTCTGTAGTTTTAGGGAACTTCCAGATAAATACTCAAATTTCACAAGTTGCTCATTTTTAATGAATAACACATTTGAGGAGATTTAGCATCTATTTTTACAGAACTATTAGTCCAAGATTCTTACATTCCTTTCTCTGTGTGTCCGACTTAGTCTGACAGATTTGAACAGGTTATTTTATCGTCGAGAGTGCCTCCATCTCTAATATATAAGTGCTTATCCGTGCCAATTGGGTGGCCTGATCTGTGCAAAGTAACTGTGTTACAGGAGAGATTGGTCCAGAAAAATAATTAGATTTTAAAGGCTGGTGAGAGGTGCATTGTTTTGTAAAACAATATACTGATTAAATAGCTGACCTGAAATATAATATTATAAAACCTCAAAATATGTCTGCATGCAAAGAGAGATTAAAAATCCTGGCCAGGAAGCTGGGTTTGTATAAAGCTATTGATACATTGAGATTTTTGTCTAAGACAAGCAGCTTGTGGCCAAGGCACAAACTGGACCTGGATACCTGTGTCTTAGGCATCATAACTGCAGAACAACTTGTTTTGGCAGTAATGTCTGCCCTCCGTCAGCAAAGTTCCAGTTTTCTCTAGGATTCACTGCACAGTCAGCCTAGGAGCGGCTGCAAAGTTCCTTTCAGTACCTGGTGGTGGCACTGGGAAGGGAGCATCAGCAGAAGCTGATGGTGGTGGGAGGTGGCATGACAGGGGCCCCCAGAGGTCTCAGCAGAGCTCAGGGTGGTGCTGGGCTGGGCTGGTCTGGCAGTGGCTGAGGAAGCTGCTGGAATGCAGGCTCAGGCATCTGGTTTGGCCTTGGAGTGTAACGGGGAATTGACTGACTTTTGGATCAGATAACTGCTTTTATCTCACGCCTTGGTCATATGAGTAACTAGCATATGGGAGGGGGGATGACCTCTCCAAAGCATGCGTATGTTTGGTGTGGCTCTGTGTAGTTCAGAAGTTGCACATCTGGATGCTTCTAAACTTACAGTTTTAGAAAAGAGTTCATTCTTGTCTTCTGTCCCAATAGCAAAAAGACTGAATTTTGAGCCCAGTGGGAAATGTAGAAAATGTCTTAATTGCAGGAAGCACTGTTTTGATCTGAATTTCATAGATATGTGTGTTTAACAAGCCTAACCTTTGGCTGAGTTTTGTTTCTGAGCTTTTTTCTGAATAAGAGATATGTAAAACCTATTAGCTCCTTTTCAAAAACAAATTAAACTCTTAAACGGAATTTTGAGATGAAGCTTTGGCATGTGTTCATTGAATCAATTGAGTATTAAAAATTCCTAGCTAAACCACAAATAGTTACATGTGAAATATGAGAAAGAAAAGCAGCTGAAATGTTTCCAAACACATTTCTAAATTTGTTTTTATTTCACAACTTCCTTCAAAAATCTTCAGTACAGGTTATGCTCAATGTTCGAAACCAGTGAACTTCCTCAGACTTTTTTAATTTGCTACTTGGTTTTTAAAGATTTTAGGAATATAAAAATAGGATTGAACATTTGTAATACTATTATTTAACACAGCTTAGATGTGTCAACCACTGATACTGATGAGACTGAAGTTTCTGATTTGAGTCAGCTGCCTACCATCGTGCATCAGGACCTGTTTAGTCACACATACATCGCAGACACGGACACAAGCTGCAAACAGTTTGTTAGCAGCATAACCTCATGGGTTCACTAATGTGTATAGATGCTCTGCAGACAAAAGTCTTGGAAGGGGCTAGGGAACCATTGCCCTGTCGCTTTCCACTTCCTCTCCTTTCTCACACCCTCAGCCTTAATGCTGGGAGGCTCTGCCAATATTTCTCAGCTGTCTCCTACTCTCTGGGGTTGCAATCAGCCTAAGAGCTGGCAGGTTTATTGCTGATGTTTCTTTTTTCCAAGCTAATTACAAACAGCCTCATAGGTATCTTGTTCTGTGAGTATGTCAAATTGCTGTTTTTTTATTCGGAAAGGTACTCGTTCAGAGTCCTTTTTTAAGGGCTGATCTCCCAGCATTAAGATAACTTAGAGCAGAGATTCAGGTTGTGTTGTGTTCCTGAGAATCTGGAAATAGTCCTGACTTCTAAAGTATGGGAAAAGAAATTATTTGAGTGGTATTTGTTTATGCTAATGCTGCAGTCAGCACACACCTCGTTTTGTTTACTAAGTATAGTCTGAGGGCTGTAGATGTTGTTTGTTTTGATTGTGAGACATGTAAGTGTTGGTCCCTGAGAGGCTGCTCTGTGAATTTGCAAACTGATAAAACCTGTAAAATGTGTTACGTGGAGAGATCATCTTGTCTGTTAAATTGTTAGTTGTATTTAACTGTTGAATGAATGCAAACCAACAATATGAAGACTTAAAAGCCTTTTATGCAGATAGATATAAAAATGGTTATTGGTAAACTTTTGTGCTTAAGGCCATCAAGAAACTGTGTAAGATCTAGCAATGACTTTGAGAAAACCAGCTGTTTATAATGAAATGGATATAATCAGGAAAACCTTTGTTTGATTTTTCCCATCTGGTCACTCCTGTTATTACAAGGGGAAGGAAGAAAGGGTTTGTTTATTTTAGGGCACTTGAAAGAAGTAGCAAATCTCAGCCTTCTTGCCCCGCATGGGAGTTACTAGCTGCAGACAGTAGCACCTTCTCTAACTCTGCTACAGAAATGATCTCCAGGTACCTAAACTGGTTAAGACACAGTTCTCTGTTGAGAACTGAATGGCTTAGTTTTCAGTAGCATTAATAGAAGCTGAGATGGTTGTTATTACCTTGGGATCAAATACCACATGCCTAACTTAAAATTAATAAGAAACCAAACTGGAAGCTCGAGGGATATTTAACTAGACATTAGTTTCCTCTCCTGAGTGGAAATATTTATTTTCTATTCTTAGTGTAGAAAACTGGATAAACTAGAGACTGTGTTATTGCGATTATAATAGCAAGAGAGAAATTATCAAAAATGGTACATGCGTGGCAACAGTAAACAATAGGGGTTTCAAGAGGATGACAGTGTCAGTGAAGGTAAAGGGGTCATAAGCTAGCATTAGGAATAGACTGAAATAAGCTTTGCATTTTCAGTTTTAGGTTCCTTTCCTCAACACAGTATTGTGACAGCTCATCTACATGCATCAGCTTGAATTTCGAATCTTTCTATTTGCTGAGGTTTTCCTCATTATCCGCATGGGGATTTATTTAATAAGAATAAATCACAAGAGTAATGGGTGCTGTGTGATCATGTAGATCACTGACTTGCCCTGGACAAGTCTAGAAAAAGACCTTGAGTTTCATCTGAGTAAACATTTTTGCTCAGCTTTACAAGTGTTATCTTGAAAAGTGTTATAGAAGACACAAATGGCAGATTTGTGCACCTAGATGTTGTGGCCTGCTTCTACTTACAGGGTCTGCAAAGGACATCACTTTTTGTTGATTATGTAGCAAGAGTCAGTATATTTGTTATTGAATTTGCCTGTTGAATACCACTCTTTAGTTTTGATTTTAGAGGGCCATTCCATCTTCCCTTGCTATCTGAAGCACAAAAGAATGCTACTAAAGTGTGAAAGGTCATTTAATATGAAGCTTGTCTCTAGATAATCCTGCTTCAGTTGCTCTAATAAGTGGCCAAATAGGGTTCTGTTGGATGGAGTTATGCTGGAGAGGAGGTGGGAGAAAATGGCATGACTGAATCAGGGAGAAAATCTGCTTTTGCAGCATGGCTCAAGAAGCAGTTCAGACCTCAGTGGAGGGGTGCTGAACAGTGTTCAAAACGCAGTTTCAAATGTTGATTTCTAAATGTTCATTTGTGTTTGCTGTCTGGTTTAAATTGTAAACCCTGTTACATAAAGACAAAAGTTTTAAAGCAGCGTATCTGGTTTTAACCCAGTAACCAAAGACCACAAAGTAACTTAACTTTTATTAGTCTTGGAAAAAATTCTAGTGCTTGCTGGCTTGTGGTTTGGATGCGAAACATACAAAAATAGTGTTATTTTTTCTGATGTTGAATCTGTTTTTTTTCATATTAACAGACATCCAATTTTGTTCTCTTATATCACGATTCTTTAGACAGGCAGAAAGAAGATACAATTAACTCTTGAGACATTATTAAACTTGATAATTTTGTGCTAATACATTATATGGTGTCAGCTCATCAAGATAAAACTGAAATCACTAGAGTAAGTGTTTGAGGCCTCTTCTGCTAAAGTCTGGATGAACATGGATTTTCTAACTTTTGGAGACAGCAGCTGTGCTTTTCTGTAGGAGTTAACCTGCATCAAAAGGACTTACATGTAGCTCCTAATGCATAAAGTACTTTCTGTCTGCAACTTTATTTTTATCCTCATGTGTCTTCTCTTTGTTTTGCCCAAGTCAAAACTTTCAGAAAGCAGAGAGATTCATCAGACTTCATCTGAAAGTGATATGAACAAAATTTATGGGATGTAATTAAGGCATCTAGAACTGCTTGCTCTTCTCGTCCTCCTGCTCCCTTGCCTCTGCCACCCACCATTTGTTGAGGCAGCAGGAAGATTAACTTTCTCTTTTTTAACATAAAAATACTTTGGTTTAGTGCTTAGGGGTAAAAATCAGTGATGTTTTGAAAGGTAGAGAATGACAAGTATAAACAAGTATTATTCAAGGTAATTGGGAGAAAATTTCTAGCAGTTTTTTAAAATGCGGAATCAGAGTGCAGAGTCTAGAAAACACTACAAAAGTACTGGACTTAAAATTTTTGGCTAACTTTGCAGTGTATGGTAAAAACAGATGGTTGGAGAGCGTGCTGATATTCCTGTTCTGGCTAAAATGAGCCAGCTCATACTCAGATACCTGGTGCCTCTCATCATGTACAAAATCAGCAATGGTAGGCTTGATACCAGAAGAAAAGCTAACTTTAAGATAGATGAACTGGCATAGCTAAATCATGTGGTGGTCACAAATGTCTCAGCAGTTCAGTGTTGGCAAAATAACACTGGGTTTCCAGCAGCCTCTCCAACTCAATATAAACCTTTTCATATTCTGCTGAGCAATCTGCCCCTAATCATGGAGTGAAAAATGAGGAAACATTCAGAAACTGGCTTGACTGTTAAGATGAAACTGTCCAAATTTCAGTGAGGTGTCAACTGATGCTTTCATAGCAAATAAACCTGTGTCAGTTTCTTTTCTGTGTTCTTCCTTTTCTTTTTCCCCTCTCATGGGAAGTCTTAAACACTTCCCCTTAATTCTAGATGACAGGTTGTTATCAGACAGCTGTTCCTGGTAGCTTGCTATAGGTGACTGTTGCTTCCAGCCTAAGCTGGGCAATATTTAGCATGAGAGGTTTAGAATTTGCACCTAATAGAGTCAGCTGATTGCAAGAGACACTTTTAATTTTAGCCAGAGAAAGAAGCTTTGGGTTCTTCCTGGTCTTTCTCTTCTAAAACATCACAAGGCTTATCTTAGCTTTTAATGTTGCTTTGGTGAACTTGCAGACTGTCGGGATGGAAAAACTGTATGAGCACGTGAACTCGGCAACAAAGCTCCTGCTGTCATGCAGATACCTTGTCTCATTACAAAACAAGGGGAGAGAAATACAAATCCTATAAGTTAATTCCCTCTCAAAGGAGTCTTGTGGTGGATGCACAAAATATCTGTATTATTTAAATAAATTGTTGACTTGGTTTGCTTTTTTCTTTTTGGAGTGGGGGTGGTGGTGTGGAGTGCGTGTTTTTTTCAGTTGGGGTGTGTGTGGTTTTGTTAGTTTGTTTTTGGTGAGTTTGTTTGTTTATTTGTGTATAATTTTGCTTGTAGATTAGGCAGATATTCCTGTTCTGACAGTTCTGGTTCATTTTCCAGTTTGTGTGACAGCAGTGCTCCTCCAGACCTGCATGTACAGTATTACTGATGAGTGCCACATAACATTGTCAGTACTATATGCTTTTTAAATGGAACAGAGAAATTTTTTATATTTATTTTATATTTAATTTTATCTGTGAAAATCTGTGAATTTTATCTATGAAAACAATTTAGGAAAGTAACTTAAACTATTTCCCTTTTTTATATAGTTCTATGATTAATGAAAAGTTTCAAGATCCATGGATTTTTTTTAATTTCAGATTTGAAGAAGGTCGCTGATCAGTATACATGAGTGTCAGGAGGTACATGCAAAACCGATGTGCTGATAAAGAACTTCAGTCAGGCATACTTCTTCCTCTCATTTTGACAGCTGAAAGTTGTGAATTAATCAACTAATTCTTAAAGGTGCTTTGCAATCCAAGTCCGATAATATTTAAAGATGCTTTTCAATGTTGATTCCTGCCAGTGCTTCATGTTCAATGTAGCATTTGAGTTGCCCTCTTGACATGAGTGAATTACTCTGGATTGGAAAGGGTGAAAATGTCACTGGGACAGGTCTGATTGTGTCAGGGAAGCAGCCAGCTCAAAAGATTTCTTGGAACTGTAGAACTGTAGCAAGTGTTTTGAAACTTGCAGTTCTTATTGTTTAGATTGGAAATGTTAGGCATATTTTTAATAGTCTCCTTTTCCACTCTTAAAGCATTATGGAGAAATAATTACATTTCTTTCCATCCATTTTAGATCTTACATGATTTCCGTTAAGAGTGAAAATAAAAGTAACAGTAGTTAAAGTAATTGTCAGGTTTTCTTCTCTCTTCAGGAATTTATTTTCTATAGGGCTAAATTGATACATTTTGTTGAGAGCAAATTTCTTTTATTCCTCTGACTATGTTTGAGCAAGATACTTAATCTAGTTGCTCCTAGTTCTTGTTTCACCCACCAAGGGCAGAGAATGAGTGCTCATGCAACTCACTGATTTGATAATGAGAGATGCTCATTCTGTGCCTTGCTCCTTGGTCATGTCTATCATGTGTTCAGAGCTGGTGCTTCTGGAGCTGTTGAAGCTGGTGTGCTGCATAATGGATGAGCCTGAACTGATGGAGGCAGCAGGTGTTCTAGTAATAGAAAAGAGCAGTGTTTATTATTGTTGTATGCATCATCAATCCTTCTCCCTTTCTCCCTCTGCTTTCTGTGTCCTCCAAACAAAGGCTCCCTGTATCAGCAGCAGCAGGGGAGAAAAGAGCAACAACTTACCCTGTGTAACATTGTGGGGTTTTGTCTCAGGGGCAGCCTTGTAAATAGCTCTTGATTTGATGCTCTGGGTCTTTGAGTGGCATGTTTATCATTGCAAGGGACAACCATACTGATTTATGAATTCCATTTAGCAGAAAACTCTTGCTGGTTAGTATGTGTAACTGCCCTATTCCATCTAAATTGGATGAATGAAAAATGGCTTTCAATCTAGTACTCATTATGCACTGCAAGATCCCTAGCTCCTATGGGAGCAATCTGTTGAAAGATGGGTCTAAACATTCTTTAGTTGGGGAAAATTGTGATTTTTGGGAGGAGGAGGAGGAGAAGAAGTAAATAGAGGTTCTTAGTTCTGTTTAAGCTGATGACGGCTCTTTAAAGTATCTTTTCAAGAGTCGGCTGTGTTTTGAAATCTTAGAGAAGTACTTCCTTTTCTATTTATAGGCAGTCAAATCTACCAACATTTCATGTTCACTTGCTCCAAGACATCAGTTGATTCTAGCTATTCTGCAGTGTTTCTCTTGTCTGGAGCATTAATGGCAGCCATTATTTCCTTCTGCAGGGCTATTGCCCATCCTTCAGGATCTGGAACAAAGGAGTCATGGAGTAGAGTGGGGGAGAACAGAAGACCAATTTACTCCAGTAGAGGCTGCAGTTGGCTTTCTATCTGCTTGTAATGTCATCATAATTTAGAAAGAAATAGTTGTTCTGTTTCACCACACATTCCTGTTTACTTTCTGGTTTTTGTTTCTTCTCTTATGACAGCATTCTCTTTGTGGCTGTGTTGTGTTTTAATACCAGCTCTAGCAGCTAAGCACGACACAGCTGCTCACTCACTCCCCCTCTCCAGGAAGATTGGGGGAAGAGAATTGGAAAAGCAAAAATGAGAACTCATGGGCTGAGATAAGAATAGTTTAATAATTGAAATGGAATAATAATACATTGTAACGAAAAGGAAAATAACGAAGAGAGATAAATAAAATGCAAAAAAGACAAAGAGTTGCAATAGAAAACAATTTCTCACCAACAACCAAACAATGCCCAGCCAGTCCTGCAGCAGCAGCTCCTCCACCAACCTTCCTGCTGGTTCTACTATTGCTGAGCATGACCCTATATGGTATGGGATAGCCCTTGGGTCAGTTGGGGTCACCTATCAGGGCTGTGTCCGCTTTTAAGTTCTTGTGCACCTGCAAGCTACTTGCTGGTGGAGTGGTGTGAGAAGCAGAAAAGGCCTTGACTCTGTGTAAGTACTGCTCAGCAGTAACTAAAAAATACCTGTATTATCAACACTTCTCAGCACAAATCCACAACATAGCGCCATACCAGCTACTGCAAAGCAAATTAACTCTACCCCAGACAAAACCATAAAGATGTGTCATTCTCTCCAGTTCTCATGCAAGATGCGAGGGAAGAACAAAGGAGGTTTTTCCATTTGTCAGGTTTATCCTGGCTTCAGAGCTAGGGCTACTGGAGCCACTTCTGTTGCCATGCAGCATAACGCTGGAGGTACCTTGTCTCCTGGATGGTCTCCAGAACCATATTGTAGCCTTGTTTCCAGTCCTGTCTCTGATCCTGTCTTTTTTAGCTCCTGACTGGACTCCTTGGATAGACCCTAGACACAGTTCATTGCTTTGCCAGCTCTGATGCCATGAATGGACTGTGTTATCAGTACCAGGTTTTATCTATCAGTTGCTGCCCTGTGTGATTGCGTCCCATCGGTGAGGATGCAGCCTGTGTGGGGCCACCTTCTTCTCCTGGCTTGACTGCCCTTCAAGAGCAGATGGCCCTTGCTGCTCCCTGACAGCACTATAAGTCTAGCTCCACCCAAGGTTGGTGGCCAAATGTAATTTAAAAACTGGCTTAGCTGGAAAAGCATTCGGAGTGTGAATGCTTTTCCTTAACTCTGTCTCTATAGAGGCAGGAACAAAGTAGATCTACTTCCAAAGAGTTATTAATGAAGGTCTCAAGAGTTTATGACTGAATTGAGGTTAGCCCTCTTTCTGCAGGAAAGTGAATCGTTTTTCTTCAATCTGTAATTTTTGAAATGCACATTTTTTCCTCTGTAGAAGTGTTAGTAATTCTATGGTTTGTTGGCAAGTGGCTGCAAACCTGTGGCACATGGCTCTGTTCCTGCTGAAGAATGTGCCAGGTGATGATCCAGAGTTCAGAAGGAACATCCAAGAAGCTCTCAAAAGGGTTCTGTTTTCTCTCTCTCTGTTTTATTTGAAAGGAGTATAATTTTGCAGAGCTATATTGACAGCACATAAAATTATGCTTTTCAGCAGTTTCTGTATGACATATCTCTATTCCCCATGGACTGTTTCCTGCTTTGCTTGCTCTGGGCTTCCAGGCTTATTGTCTGGAAAATCAGGTCTTAAAATGCCTTGCTGAGCTATTTTTTTTATATATCGAGAGATATGTGTATATATATTCAAATTGCACAGACTGTAAATGGGACACTTTCCATATGAACTTGCCTTGATAAAACTTGACATTAAATTTAAAGGCTTCAAGGTAGACTGGTGCCTACTGATGCTCATCATTGGCATTTCAGAGCCTTCACTGAGACCTGAAGACATGAAGTGTCATCTTTAAATGGCTGGTTAAATTTAGTAATGATTTGCTCAAGTGAACACCTGATTTCTTCAAAAAGGAAAGATGATGTCTCCTAGCAGACATTTTTCATTGGAAGAGTTCAGTAGTTGTACTGAGCTTTGGTAGTCTCTCTGACAGAGGTTAGTGACAGGCTGAAGTGCTTCTAGTGTTGTGCCTCTCTAAATTGGAGCATCTTGTCTGTTTGTATTCCTGTCTCTGTGAAGCTTTAAGTGTGTGCAGTTCTAAAGCTGATTGCCAAGATGCGTGTTCCTGCCAAAAAGCAACATACTGGTGTCAAAAACTTGCTTGTCCAAGAAGTAGCACAGTAGTCTTGTAAAATATAAATGCAGCGATTAATGCAAAATAGGTTAAAGCAGTGTAATGGGGATTAACAACTCTAGATACTGCAGTGATCCCATCACCTCCTACAGAGCTGTTGATCTCTTCACTGCTTTGAGGGTGAGACAAGACGTTGAGTTAAACGAAGAGTCTGCTGCCTACATTGTGTTCTGCTCTGCCTCTGCAGCTGTAATTAGTTGTCAGAGCTTTAAACAGTTCTGATTCAGGGCTGTCTGAACTTTCTAAAGCTGGAGGAGAGAAAATAGAGGGTTTTATTAGCAGATGCTTCAGTTTCAACATATAGATGATGCAACATAGCATATATTTTGGAGGAGCAGTTTTTCAAGACTGGGGAATACTGCAACTAGGAAAAGGAGTTAAAGGATAAAACGATGTCTGTTTTGATCCTTTGCTCTTTTAGAGATGGCCAGAAACCCGGTTTCCTGTTCTACTGGATAGTTGCTAGTGTAATCAACTTGAGACAAAGGAAAAAAATTCTCGTGGCTTTAGCTAAAAAATCTTTGGCTTGGTGATAAAATGTGAGGCAGACATATACTGGCATGACAGCTACTCTGAGTTCAGTAGCCAGAGCTGCTTGAGTTATCTCCTTCCATCAGTACTGATTCCAGCTTCAAAAAGGATCACGTTAGGCTAAAAATAAGGGCTAAATCAACAATTTCTGCTTTTGAGACTAGTTCCCTGAATATACTTTTCTTTCTGTATGTAACTGAAGAGGCACAGTAGAAAGCAGTGCAAATGTTTGTCTGTCCATGGCAAGCCCCAGGGAATCACTCGAAAAGAGGTTGGAAAATTCATAATAACCTTTATCAGCCTTTCATTTTTCAGGGAGCAGACTGCTTGTTAGCCTGGTTGGGTAAGAAAATAAGACCTTGGGAAAGGGTGTTCATGATAGCGAGGAATTACTAGTCATCTTTTCCTCTTCCCTTCAAAGATGCAGGAACTGCCATTATGTACTGGTTCACCCTGAAGTGGGATAGGTTATGTGGTAGTAAAAGTGGCAACTGAATGGGGAACTTCATCCAGACAATGTAGAGAGGCCAGACTCTCCAGACAACCAGGACTAGATTAAATGAGGGCCTTGAACTGAGGAGGTGCATTCTTGTCTTCTGGTCTGTTGTACTTGTTGGACTCAGATCATACATGCTAATCCTGATCTCTGCTCCTCTGACCATCTGCATGGGGTCTTGTTTTTACAGAAAAGAGTATGGAGCTAAAGAGTGTGTCATTATCTATCAAATACAAGTTATTTTCCAGAAATAATGCTTCATCCTCCTTCTCCACAATCAAGAAGGAGGATGAACACTTTACTGATAATTCTATGGCAAAAGCCTACACCCTGCCCCCATTTTAATTCCCATTAAAACTAAGAAAGAGATGATGGATCCCATAGTATAGGAAATAAATTAGTTTGGGTGGGTTTTTTTGTTTCTTTTGGGTTTTTTTAGCAATAAAAAGAACCCTAAATTGAACAACTGATTGAAACTAGTTATCCTAGGGTGATCTGTCATGTCTATCATCTGGTACTTAATTTTGATAATACTGCTTGAAATACAGGTAAGAACTTGGTTACCCATAAAACAATGGTGCAGTGCAAATCTACTGACTGTCAAATACAAATTGGATGTAACATATGACCTTCTGCTAGGTGAAGCTTACAGCTTGTGCTGCAGCCAAGAGAAGTCTGACAGAAGTCGCTTTTAAGTTCTCTTGCTGCTCTTTGGTCTCTTTCTCCAGAAAATGTTCAACCTTGAATGAAATGTTTTGTGCCGCACCCACCCCAAGGGGAAGGCGGCAATGTCTGGCAATGCACCTGGGAATGTATACAAACAGCATTAGGGAAGGCAGATGAAAAAGGAGGCTGATTTTACTCTATCATGAAATTTTAACACTCTTTAGCAGCTTGCCAGCCAAACGGGATTATACTACCAGATGTCCTGGCAGAAATGTGCATGGCTCGGCAAGATCATAAATCCAAACAACGTATGGCAAGCCTGCATGTATAATACCACTGTTAGCAGAGCAGAATTTTAGTGTGGAAAGCTCTGGTGATGGGCAGGATTAGTAAGGACAAAACATTTCCAGACTTAGGTTTAGAGCCTTAGGTAGGGTAAAACTCTCAGATTAGCTCAGTTGTTTAAAGCGTGGTGCTAATAACAGCAAGGTTGTGGATGTGATTCCCTTATGGGCCATTCACAGAAGAGTTGAACATGACGATCCTTGTATGTCCCTTCCAGCTCAGAACATACTGTGATTCTGTGAATAGCTGCTGATTGTGGTGGTCAGTTAACTGGAAAATGGAGGAGCCCAATGATGCATGTGCCTTATCAGCAGCAATAAGCCTCGTTTGCTTGCAGTTGTCTTTTATCATGTCTTGGCCTTTCAGCAGGCAGAACTGTAGTGCAGCTGCTCCAGGGTTGATCTCTTTACCAAAGACCTGCTAAACTCAAGACCTGAGTCAATGGAGTAGTGTTGCTCTGTAGCAGTTCAGAGTTGCTTGTGGTCTTGAGCATAAGTGGAGCTCTCTTGCTTTTCTCTTTGTAAATTCTTGTTTAGTAGGAGAACAGGGATGGTGGAGGCCTGGAGTGGAAACCTGTGTCCAGTGGTGCATTTGTTTTACTATTCTTTCAATATTTCTTATGTTGTATTTCCTAAATAGAATACTAACTGAATCTCTTCTTTTAGTCTACATATTAAATACAGGTGTCCATTCATAGGATCATGCTCTCACTAATCTGTGCAAAGGATCACAAAAAGCCCCAGCTGTTGTGGTTATTTTAGTTGTTGCTCCCTTCTTGGAAAAGAAAAGGCACTGACTAGCATCCATTAGTAAATATATTATTCCTTTAGTGAGGACTTAGAATTGGGCCCACCAAAGGGGTTGGGAGTATGTTTATATCAGTGAGTATGGTTTTCCCATGCTATATGTGGACACCAAACTGTCAGCTAACCCAACAGGCAGTGTGGCAGAAAGGAATTGAAAGCAAAAGGGGAGAATATGCTGTCCCTATTTTATTCTATTGCTGCTAGAACAAGTGGAGTTTCTATGAAGAGTAAAAAGAGCGAGTCAGCTCTCTGTCTCATTAAAGAATAATATGAGGGTGAATAGTCAGAGGAAAAGAACAAAAGGAACTTCAGCACAGGTAGTTCACTTTGCAAATTGCAGTTAAACCTAAGTGACCAGGAAGTGAAAGATCTAACAATAAATAATGTTAAGTGTTTTCTTTGCAGATTAATCTTGCTACCCAAGTGCGAAATTGCCCCACATCCTCCCATACATTCTTTAATTTTTCAAGTTCCATACCACAGAATTTCAAATGATTCATTGCTGGCCACATTAGTCATTCGGAGCTCATACTAGTTTTGTCCTTGAAAATAGAATTACACACTACAGATATTTGTTTGCACTTTTATTGATTTAAATAATGAATTACCTCAGTACTATAAAGTCTTGGAAGGCTTTGTGCAGAGTGCTTGTCATCATTCAGCTTTCCTGGAAGACAGGTATGCTTAGATGCATTGTTTGTTGCTTCTGGATAGCTCCATTCATGCAATTTTCAAGTTTCTCTGAACTAAGTCAACCAGCTTCCTAATATGTGTAATAAAGCTGTTAAGGACTGGCTTGTATTGCTATGATTTTAGCTAATTTAAATCCCTCTGTAAGAGAGAGGGAACTCCTACCTAGATGATGTGTCCCCTTTTGCAAACAGACATTGTGTGATCAGTACATGGCTGAACCAGAAGCTGGTGAAGGATCTCCAAGTCCCATTGACCCCACTAATGTGGTAAAATTTTGGGCTGCAAATATGAAGCTGACTTTAACTGGTCAGGGTTGTTTAGTACAGAAATCTCTTGCCTCCGTTATGTAAAAATGGAATTTAACTTGCGCGTTCATGTTATTAGCTCAGATTATATCTCAGAAATGGGGAAGTAGGAATTCATTGCTCTAGAGGAGCCAAATCCTGATGTCCTAAAAGCTGTCATGCTTCTTTTGGTCATTTGTGTTCCCTGATGCTTATACAGTTCAATGCTTTCTATTTACATACCTGTTATTATTACAATTTAAGCCTTACTTTTATAGCTCCCTTGTTAAGTAGCAGGGCTGACTTTTTTAATTTAAGTAAAATATTATGTAGAGGGAAATAATGGTTGTGCAAAATAGAAAAGCAGCATGCCCACATACAAAGAAATAGCCAGCCTACGAAACTTTTTGAAAATCTTTCTCTCTTTACTGTCATGCTTCACAAGCTCTCCAAAAGGCATAATGAGGAACAAAGACCTCTCTTTGCTGTGTCTCTATTTTTTTTCTCTGCATAACATGCCATTTTCAGATGTGCACGTAGAAAATGAAGCTATTTTCACTACGTTGTCCCTGATGACCTAGTGTTTATTCAACTACTTATATCTTGTTGGCCGAGATAAATTTCACCTGAGGCCAGCATCTGCTCGGTAATTTGTCACCTTTTCTTTTTCATGCCCCTAAGCTGTTTTGACAGGAGAGGCTTTGCAAGCTCCATCTCAGGAAGCACCACCAGCAATATAAAATGCAAGGAAAACAATGTAAACCGAAGCTTTGTGAAAATAAAGTTGTGTAATATGGCACTGGTTAGTGGCTGGACGACAGCCATCCTTGATGGCATAAATTTAGTGGCATGTGTAACTGCAAAGAACAAAGGAGTTAATCAGCAATAATACTGTATATAAGAAGCCTTACTGTGTGCAAATACATATTAAAGTTGTTGCCATGAAAAACGTCTATTACTCATTTTAGGTTCATTTTCTGTTGTTAAGTGGCAGGGAAACTGAGAAATGCATCTGACACTCAAATAATTACCCTGGTTGCAACACTTGCAGCTTTTTACAGAGAAGAAAATAGCATCCAGATGAAAAATAAAAACAACTC
Organism: Corapipo altera; assembly: GCF_003945725.1. Taxonomy (NCBI): domain Eukaryota; kingdom Metazoa; phylum Chordata; class Aves; order Passeriformes; family Pipridae; genus Corapipo; species Corapipo altera. Next base: position 15,314,253 of record NW_020884886.1, read on the forward strand.
CTCACATTAATGAAGCACACAATAATAAATTATGCTGTTTCAATTCTGTTGTCTATTCTTAATTTACAGTATGACATGACAATGCATTTTTTTTTCTTCTCAGCTTTATAGAACTTATTAAAGATGTGGGAGGCTTTTCTAATTATCATTAGCAGGATACAGCTTGTTTTGCCTTTAAGGTACTTCGTTCTAACTTTAGTACCCCTGCACTGCAGAGAATTACAGTGTTCTGTCATTACAAAGTGGATTGGGAGCTCTTCAATGTATCCTGCATCCTGCTGTACTGCCGATGTGCGCTTGTCTGTACCAGAGAGGTGGAGACAGTGTGAGGTAGCAGATGAGTTGTGTCTTCAAAGCATGTAAGATGTGGTAGTCTGGAAACCCAGCCTTACAAGAAAGGCCAGGTCTCAGTGTTGTCTCAGTTAATATCTTGGGGTTTGGTGTTACTTTTCTTTTTTTTCCTTTCCTGAAGGCAGCAGTCCAGGATACATACTGCCTTGCATTTGTTCATGACTGGTTTTGTACAGGTTCAGTTCTGAACACCAGTTCTCTGTAATATGACAACTGATGGGCTAAAGATCTCTTCCTCCACTTTCCAGTTTTCTATACCTGTTTGCAGATGGACAATTTCCTTTTGTCCAGTAAAGCTCAGTAGAAGCACTGTAAATGCTACCCTCTAGTCCTTGTGTCAGCATTTTCAGAGTTTCATCCAGCCAACTGGAGGCTTTTTTTTCCAGAGATGGAAGATAAGCTAGTAGGAACAGATGACTGCTTAGATTAGTAACGTGAGCGTGGTCCTGTGATGTGTGCAGCAGTTTTGTGGCACAGTGGCTAACGCACTGCTTTCCTTTTTACAGGGGTTTGGGCAAAGTATGCACCTTTCTATGTGGGACTCTTGTGTTTGCAAATGTGGGAGTGCCAATCCTTTTGCTTGCAGTCCCTTTAAATGCTCTCTCTGCCTGCTCTCGGTGTGCTAAGCAGAGGTTATCTCAGCAATGTGCAGCAGGATAGCCTGTGGGCCTGCAATAGTTGTTCATGAGGGTATGGCCCAAAGTTGCCTCTGCAGAGAGGGAGGTCAGTGTGTGTGCATATGCCAAGAAACTGAGCTCTCATTTCCTCTGGAAAAGGTGGATCCAGTTTCTTGCTCCTCTCAACCCCATTTTGGGTTTATCTTTGTCATTTATAATGTCATCTTCATGCTTATTTTTAGTTTCTAACCTTTCTCTATTGAACTGTTTTTTCATTTTAATTGGCTATATCAGGAGACTTGTACCTGATTAATGTTTTCCCTCTGCAGCTGGATCATCTAGAACAGGCATAAACCTTTCCATGCCTCATTTACTTCCAGTTCCTTTTCAAACAGACATGCACTGTTCCTGGACCTTCCTGTCTTTCCTCACCTCCTGTCAGTGTCTGTTTTACCTCTTGCTGGATGAATTCATGTGCCAGCTGTGCATCTGCATGTCATGCTTTTATTCGTGCAGCCAGAAGTTATGTATGAACCCTTCCTGCATCATCAGTAATGACAGCAATACTCAGGTGACAGCTTTTGGCAGGTAGATTCTTACCTGAATTGTGGTAACAGTTTCAGTACTGCTTCCTGCTAAATGAGGGTCTTCAAAAAATGCCTAAGAAGACTGATTTCCATAGCTGGGACAGTTGGTGTTGAGCAGTGAAATAAGATGACTGTATTTTTTCTTTAATTTTTTTTCTGCATAGATGAAAAAGCCACTTAGAGTCAAGCTCTTACAAACTAGCTCTTCCTACTCCTTTCTGTACTTTTTTTTCTGTACTCCTTTTTTTTATGGATGAAACAAAAGTCAGTTTTGATATGCTCTGCCTGTCATCCATCTCAAATACTAATGGTTTTATTGTCATAATTTCCATCTGTCTCAGCAGATCAAGATTAGACATGATTTACTATGATTAGATATAGTTTAAATTATTAGAGATCATTTACTACTGGCAAGTTACATGTGGTTTCTTCAGAGGTATGAAGGCAACGCAGTACCTTGTTCTACTTCATGCGTTTGCACAAGACATGACTATCAGCTGATGCGCTTATGATACACTTTTCAGGGTATGGGGATTTAAAGTTTGTGCACTGTCATACCAGGTTGCTGGAGAAGTTTCTTCACATTGAACGAAACGATATGTTTATAATTTAGAGGAGTATTAGGTTTTAGGCTTTGCATTTGCATTTCAATTAAAAAAAAAAGTGTTGTTCTCTGTCTAACACTGCATAGCTATAACCAACATTTCTGAAGCTGTTGCATTTGCTAATCCCGTGGGAAAGTGCCAAACTTGTCAGTTTTTATAAATTGCTGTCTTTATGACAGGAAACTGGGAAGGGAAGGTTCTTGTATCTGAATGTAACAGCAAGGAGAAAACAGGGACGTAAGGACAGATATGTCCCCAAGTCACTATTCTCTGTGGCGGAAGCAACGCCCAGAGCAAGCGTCTTACTGAAAGATTGGATGCAAGCCATGAGAACTCTATAAGTATCTGGTAAATGTTTTGGCGGGGGAAAGAGAAGACCTCCTGGAGGACAATTAAAAACTTTTTTTTGCTTTGTATTGTTTCTTTTCAGTGCTCTCTAAACTATTTTTATATCCTTCGTGGTGGTAATAAAAAGTGTTCTTTTAACTGAACACGTCATCTGTTGAGAATGATATGAGGATGAATGGCAAGCCATTGTCAACATGGTAGTGAGTCATAAATGGGGGTTCAGTCATGCTTGTAGCATCTGGCACCTCAGGTGAGATTGGGGTTCCTAAAAGGTTTCAAGATGGTCCGACCCTGAGCAGCACAGACTGGCGTAAGAGCCTGTGACGCAGAATGTACCTCCTGGCCTAAGCGTCCATGGTGGGACTATGAGAAGGTGCCTAAACCTTGGCTTTCACTGAGGTTGTATTCACACTCACAGTTGACCTGCTGATGTGTATTATCGTTTAATATGACCAGGAGTATTGAGGCATGTGTCTGAAGGGTCATGCCAGTGCTTCCAATTGCCTTTGCTTATTCTATAAAGATGATAGGTTAAGGACTAAAGTTCAAGCCTGATACAAAATTTTTAATGTGGTGCAAAAAAAAAAAGTCATAAAAATACATAGTTTGTCTAAATACAGTAGTTTTAAAATTAAAAACACTATGAAATAAAATTTTAAAAATATTCTGAAGGCTGCATTGTAGTTTTTGGTTTGTCATTTTTGGTTTTTACTTCTGGAAAACAGTTCTATTATAATCTGTAATTGCACTGGCCACAGCAAATACTTTGTTTTATACGTTAAATAGCTTGATGAAATGGGAAGGAGAAATGGGCATGACTTAGTCCTTTGGCAAGGCTTGTAAAGCTCAGATGTTCCTTATGTGGCAGATGCTTTAACTGAATATTATGAATTGTTCTTGTAAAGCTCACTTTCTAATAGATGTCACACTTTTGTTTCCCCTACTCTTTTGCAGCAAGTGACAGGCAGAAGTTTTGGTGAGAAAGATTTTCGTTCCGGATTAGAAAATGGCATTCTTCTGTGTGAGTAAGTAACCCTTACAGTTTTGAGCCTTGAATATAATCATGACTATGTCCAATTGTTGGTTTCCTTTTGAGAGTTTTAACATTGTCCACACTGGTATTTCACTGCACTATCATATCAACGCCAAAGCTGTTGTTATGGTGAGGGCTGAAATGTGGCTTAAAGAATACAGGTTTTGTGAAGTGCTTCCCTCATTCCACCCCAGCTCCTTAGCTGAGTTATGTAAAGAAAAAATTCTGTTTGCTTTTTGGTTTCCTTTTATTAAAAGACTGTAACCACAGATTGGCAAATGATGTTCCACACCTGCCTGCAGATGTCTCTGCTACAGTGAGGCGTTTTGGACCAACTCCAAGTCTGAACGCTGTCAGGAGTTGGCCATCTGAATGCCATCAATACACAGCTGCTTTTATAGTTTCTGGAAAGGTCAGGCATCCTCTAAATTTTACCTAAAGGTGTGTTTGAATGATGTGTTTTGTAATTTTTGGACAAGAAACACAAGTTAGCTTTTGCATATTTCTCTCTGTGGTTTTAATAGTGAGTTTTTAGGCAAAGTCTTCCAAAACCATGTTATAGGCTTAGATGCCAAAGCTGGTGACTTTTAAGAGCAATTTGGCAATGTGCCCTGATGCTCTTAATCCTTTGAAAATCAGGTTGTCAGGCATTTGGGAGAATCTGCTGGTCTGAATCACCTGTATGGACTGGTTTCTTTCCCTGGATATGCATGGTTGTCACTGAAGTTCATAAAAGCTGTCTTTGCACACCGGAAGGATGAAGCTTGTGCAGAGCTGAATTCATACTGAAATTCATAAGAGAGATCTTCTGAGACATTTAGCTGGACCATTGCAGCTATTTGATAAGTTCTATACTATGAAAGGTACTGAACTTGGAAACTGTTTCCAGCAGTAGAGTTGAGCTAATATCCTGTAACTCAACTCTAGGTAGTTTACCATAGATTCAAAACCTTCTTGTGTAAATACTGTTGTATATCTCACTAGTGTCATTAATCAGACAGCTTGAACTTAGATGTTAAAGGGAAAAAATATAAACAAAATTATATGATTATTTTGATTGTAGTTGCGTGTCTTTGCTGAGGAGTGGTTTTGGTTCTGTGAAACTCAGAAGGATCATGTAGTTTACTTTGTATTTAAGGGTTGCCTCTTGCACAAGATCTCTCTCATCTGTGTGTTGAAGCGTAGTGCTGTGTGCTGAATCACTTCACTGCTCTTTAAATGTTAAGGTTGAATTGTGTTGCATGAAAAGCAAGGGATATGGATTTCAAGATTAGATTGAAATCTTATCTACAAGTAAGCAGAGGTAGTCTGATTTAAATGCTGTAAATCTTTAAGATGGAAAACATAACTGACTAATGTTTTGCTAATGAAACTAATAAATATGTATTTCTTAGGAGGTTGCGAGCAGGTAATAAGTAATAAGCAGGTCAAGGGACAACACTTGGTTATACTACTGAATTGTTCTGTGATATTGGGCAAATTGCTCGTCCTCGTTTACCACCTGTGGATCAGTGCAAATCAGCCTGAAGGGATCTATCTCCTCAAATCTGAGAGGCCGTGATGTTTGTATTGTATCCCACTCTTTGTTGGTGAGCTGTGGTTAGTGAGTAGAACTGTATTAGGCTACAGAGCATCAACCAGAGAGCTATCAGTTTGGCCTTCAAGTTTGGATTTCTGATGATTAACAAACCATGGCACCAGCAATAAAAGTGTGCTCCTCACTGATTCATGTGTGAAATGGCACAGAGGGAATCTCCATCTCTGTCTATAGCAGGGTTGTTGGAGCCTTATGCACAGTAATGACAGGCCCCCCTCCAATTGATGCCAATCTCTATGTCCTTCACAGTCTACAGACTCAAGCAGACATCACTACACTGGTTATAAATGATTCATTCACATCTGGCAACAATCCATATATTTTAATAAATGAAAATGAATACAACTGTGTAATGCCAAAAGCTCAGACTGTTGGGATGAATGTGTTGTGGGCCACCATCCTGACTAGCAGAGCAGTCCTGGATGCGTATGCTTGCCACAGGCAACCACAAGCCTCGCACCTGGCTCTCTTGTAGTGGTTATGCTGTGGCTGGCACCTCAATCTGGCCTCACTATAACACTGTATAGTCATATATATAGTCATATATATGACATGCATTCAACTGAGGAACTGAGGAGCATATTTAAATAGTGCAGAATGCCATAAGCAACAAGTCGACAGATGAGACCAACACAAGCCCTTTCTTCTTTCTGGCTATTTAAAAGCCCACTTGTGTAGTTGCCCAGACAGTGCCGGCTCTAATTGTTCACCCAGCTGTGCTGAGAAGCCAGTGACTACAACTTCTGTTTGTCTGAAATGACTTCATGGTTTTTTAGCATAGCTGTCTGACCATCAGTGCAGATAGTGATTTCAGCAAGGAGCATCATAGTGAGGGGGAGGCAGTTCTTGCTTTGTGTATTATCTTCTTATGCGCAAAAACTGAGGAGTTTCCTGCCTATGTTTCTGCATGGGTGGGCAAATGGAGTCATGGTGGAAAGCTACACGATGCAGTAATACAACACCAGTAGCAGGAAATATCACTGGAAATTTCATCCCCAATTTCTGCTCCAGCACATGTTCAATTCTTTTTTTTTTTCCCCTTGTTACATAGCTTTAACATTTAGGTTTGACCCAGATATCATAAGAAACTAGAGGATTAATCAGGAATAAATTAGATCTGGTTGTTGCAATGCTTAGGTGTTCCTATGCTATGGACTCAGGCATCCGAATGAAGGTTAATTGCAAAAGAAAAAGCATATGTTGCCTCTGTCCGCCTGGCCTGCTGGTTTGAGTGGTTCTGTTGGGTTTTTTGAAACAGCAGGTAGGGAAGTTGAAGTTGCTTTTATTTCTAACTATGCACTATTACTAAGTTTAAAAACTATTAAAAAAAAATTTTACATCTTCCTGCAGATTTGCCCGATTGTTAAGTTATTACTGTTCCAATATCCTTGTACGTGCATTTTTAAGGTTTTCCCCTTCTTCTAGCTGCCCACCTCCCCTTGTCCAGCTCTGCTACTGCAGGATTCCTTCCTTCGTATTGGACATTCAGCAGTTAAGAGAGGTCTCTGTAGGGATGTCACTTCAAAAATCTGAGTTAATTACTTGCTTTGATATTACTATCCAAGGGGGATGTATATATATATCCAATATATCTGTAAGAACTTCTGACACGTAATTTGGATGGTGTTTTCTCTCAGGCTTTCTCTGGAATCTAGCAGTTGTGCCACCCTGAAAGTTTGTATTAGTGGTAATGAGATTCTTATGTCAGGAATAGGACCAGACCATAAAGATGAATAACAACAACAGCAATTGGGATATGGATCCTGGGCAAAAGACCTGAAACAACAAACTCAAACTGACTCCAGTTTCAGTACTAGCAGAAATTATTTGGCTTTGCAGTGCAGTCCAGCAGCATCTTGACTGTGTGTAATACCTTGGATTCTGTATGTAGAACAGTTTAGCTGCATGTCTGGTTTATGTATGTATGAAAATCAATTTATAGCAGTACATGCAGGCATAATAAGTCTTTGATTTTTCACAAGCATGAAAATTCTAACAAATATTTAACTGCATACTTTGAGAAGTAATGGCATAAACATATAAAAGTGAAAGAGGACCAACAGTATGTGGTTAAAGATGGATATCACTTTCATATGCAGCACTGAATACCAACTTATGAGCACTTTCCCAAACTTTTCTTTGTTTCTTAGAGACACTTATTTTGTATATTAGCACATGGTGTTATGTAGCTTAGTAAGATGTGCAGAAACTATGCTTATTCTTTGAAACTGGGACTCTCTGACTGATAACTTTTTCGTTATTTTTTGAAAGAGCAGATACAAAGGTGTTTTACTTCATTTAAGTAAACATGGTAAAATTGGGTATGTACAGTAAATTAAGGAAAAAGTTTTACACCTTTTCTCATGCAGAATAATATGTAGGAAAGGCAGTTCTCTTCAGCTATTCACATTAGGAATATATGCTCTTAAAAAGTTCGAGAAAGTTTTTAGGTTTAACTTTTAAATAAAAAAAGGTGAGAAGTTAGTCAATCACATAGATTATTTTATTAGTATTTAAAGAAAATGTGAAGTGTGGCTATAAATCTGAGTGAGCTGAAAGTGATTGTGATCAAGAATTACCTAATGAAATTTATCATTTACTCTGTCATAAGAATAATTTTCTTCTGTAAATAAGAAATTCCCTTAGCTTGTGTTCTTCCTGTCACTGGTGATGAATGAACTGTTTTTCCTCACAGAGCAGTTTCTTTAGAAGTGCATCATCTAGTGCATCTGATGAAGCTTTGGGCTGACATGAACGCTGTTTTCAGCAAGGGCTGGATATGTGCCAGATCAGTGCTAGTGGTAATGCTATGGAATGATAAATCTTTTGTGTTCTGAGTCAGTGATACTTAGAGGTATGGAGAGCAGCCTTCACTGTATATATGGTGTTTCAGTTCTTCTTGCAAGTTAATGTCACTTATGTCACCTGGTAGGGGAAAACAAATAGTCGTCTTTGTAGGATTTTTCAGATATGTCATTCTGCTTGTCTGTCAGTGGCATGGGCCTGGCATCAGCTCAGCGCTTGGCTGTGTAGTGTACAGTGGAGAAGTTAGTGGATGCCCTTGTGCTTAATTAGTGTTTTGCTTGACTTTCCTATTCCTGGAAACTAAGAAGGTATTTGAGTTTCATAGGCATATTTGAAGTGTTGGATGTGACCCATGCCTTGAGGTGAGAAGGAATTGGTGTTCTTCTGTGGTTTTAAGGCTCTGTGTTGTAAAGCCAAAACATTATCAGCATTGTGAATTTGGCATGTCTCCAGTTTTGAGAGATGGGCCCCAAGGCTCATTAAGCATTAAGATTTAGGTTCATGTGAGGACATTTGAAACAGTTTTATATGAATACAGGGTTCTTAAAGTTTTAGTGCTGTGTTATAATGAAGAGCTATTTATTAGTATGGTTTAGGTGAGAGGTCAAACGTAATGTAAACCCTAATGCTCAGCCATGTGCATGAGAAGAGGGGCATAGCCACTGAGGGGCATGCTTGAGTACAGGCAGAATGACCTGTCTTTATATTTACATTTTTTAAAAATGTGTTTCAGCAGACTAAACAGTAGAGTTTTTTCAGTGATGCTTGGTAATTGATAGGGCGGGAGACTGTGGAACACTGACCCATTTGAATGGTGTGTTGCTCAAATGCAAGGCAAGGCAATCCTGTGAGAGATTTCAGCTTTCCAAGAATGTATGTTTAAGAAATTGTGGTTATTATGTACTTTGGGCAATTATCCATGACCATTGCTATTCAGTGTAAAACTGTGTATGAATGGTAAATGTATAGGTGCATGGGATGCTCTTTATGTCATCATTTCTTGTGATGGTAAGTTCTATATGAACAGCTTGTGAAGTTTTTTATACATAATCTTCCCTTTTGCCTTTCTTGAGCTGTTTTGCAAGGCCTCTGTCTTGTTCATATTTTTAGTCTTTGGCAGAGCAAGACCCATGCAAGACCCATGTTTGGCATATTGTTTTCTCAGTGCTGCATATTTGCATAGGTCTTTATTCACTTTGTACTTATCAGACTGGATTATAGGACAAACTCTGTTCTGCCCTGCTTGTTAAAAAAGCAGGTTGTTTATCTAATTCTACATAAATGGTGTCAGGAGCATCATTCACTCAAGAATGTTTTCCCAGAAATATTTTTGTGACCTCCAGATCATCTCTATATTTTGAAACTTCTTTGCCTCTTCTTTTGCAATAAAATATTTTGACTTTTCATTGTTCACTGTTTCAATGTGATTTGTTTATCTTTAAGATTAGTAGTGGATTTTTCTCTTCAACTACGTGGCAGCATTTTTGAGCTGCCATGAGAGCACGAATTTAAAAAGTGTGGACACTGAAGCTGTCTGGGCTAATAATTATCAAATGCTTAAAGGCTGCTTCTTAGAATGTAAGTCTGTAAAACTCAATTTGAACAGCAGAATGTATCCATGAAGGTTTACTGTAGATAGAATTTCCTAAACTCTCAAATATGAAATGCCCTTTTACTTGAAGATCAGATCATTAGTCAGCTTTTCTTTTTATGAATATGATCTGTTACTTGAGCAAAGACCTCTGTTGGATACCTCTCCTTCCAGCCTGGATTGATCTGTGAGCACACATCACTTCAACTTTTCTTTTTTCTGTTTCTGAAGTTAATTCTCTGAAACTGCTTCTCTTCCATTTCTTCTTAAAAACAAGATCGTTTTGCAGGCTGGGTCTTGGCAGCCATCCTCTGAATATTTTCTTGACTGACGCTTTCTTGCAAGAATTTCACGGGCAGTTTATTGGTGCTTTTCATTAGATCTTTTATCAACTGTTGCCTGAAACGCCTTCTCTTCCTGGCAGAAGTTTTTCAAATTCTTAACTTGTGATAAACAACCCCAGGAAAGTCTAATAAGTTAGTCACACAGTGGCTAGTACTGATTTCAGCTTGTCTGTCCAGCTGTGGAGATACCTTATCTCCTGGAAAGCCAAACCTTGGGACAACATCAAATAGAGCAATTGATTCTTCCCGTACCTATCAGAGCTGGTTTTATCGGGGGAAGGAAGTGACCTGGCTTCTCCCTATGAGTGGGGATAGCACAGCTTTCCATTTCCATTGTGCCCTTTGGTTTCTATAAGGTAAGGCAGGTAAGGTTTTAGCTTCTATGCAGTCTTACTGTGCTTCATTTAACAGCTAGTTACTGGAGAGTCCAAGCCAGCACTTGGCACAACGAGAAGGGAGAATGAGTGTGTGTTTGCACCAGGGGAGATTTGGATTGGATATTAGAAAAAAATATTCTCATCTAAAGGGTTGTCAGGCATTTGAACAGGCTGCACAGGGAAGTGGTGGAGTCACCATCCCTGGAGGTATTTAAAAGATATGTACTTAGGGACTTGGTTTGGTGGACTTGGCAGTGCTGGGTTAACAGTTAGATGTGATGATCTTTGAGGTCTTTTCCAACCTATATGATTCTGTGTTGGACTGAAAGCGGCAGGAGAACTTTGAGAAGTGAAGAACAGAGGATTGTCCTGACTCAGGACAGGTACATACATGATAGGGGTGGTGAGCAGAAATCCTCACAGAGTGCCTGAAGTCTTTGAGAATAGGTCACATGTTTATGTAGAGACTCAGGTTTTGTGGATGAAGCCTGAAGATGTTTAGTTTTATCCTGGTTTGGGTTATTGTCTTTTGGGTATTTGGTGGGATTGGGGTTGATTAGTTGGGGTTTTTTTCCTTCATCATATTTTTTTGATTCTTTTAATACCTATTTCAGGTGCATTGCTTTTTGTCTTGTCTTTACTCCTTTTATTGTTAAAAAGTTCCTTGAGATTTCATTATGATATCTTCCCTCTGGTCATATCAGAGAAACACTGGTCATATCAGGTAGCAGAAAGCCTCAATGGAAGAAGGATTACAGTCTTTATCTTTCTGTTCTTTCATTTTTCCTTCTTGTGCCATTTAACTTCTTGCATAAGTAGCTGTTAATGCTCCAGAATGATTTCTGTGAGAAAAAAGTTGGCCGAAAGCTAGAGTTTTAAAAAGTTTTAGTTTTGTTTTGCCATTTATCTCCAAAATGTCTTCTGGTCCCCAGCTACTAAACTCCAAAGCCCAGCTACTAAAACGGGCAAGCTTGCAGAATGTATCTACATTCTCCTTTTGGAAACAGTATGGAAAGACACTGTTTTATGTTTTTTTTCAGCCAGTATTCTCTCACCATGTGGTATCAGACCTTACATTAGCGACATCTTACTGAAGGGGAAGGAAAAAGGAGAAAATAATGGAATATTTAAAGTCATCCTATTTTGTTATCTGTTAGGACTGCTTAGTTGAACTTGTCCCATTCACATCTCTTTTTCTAGATGCAGGAGTATGAAAATAGTACTAATACCTTAAAAACAAAACCAAACCACCCCACTCCCCCCAAAGCTTCCAAACAAAAAAACCCAACAAAATGAACACTTTTATCTAACTTCAGCAGTTCCACTCTGACTATTTGTACAATAGTTCACCAGCTTTGGCATAGCAGAATGTGGTACACAGTAATACAAGGGGTTTGTATTGTTCTTTAGAAGATGCACATCCACTTGAGGATTTTCTATGTTTGAAGAACACAGCTGTACAAAAACCTGAACTAAATTTGTACTTGGGAAAATCTGGACTTGCAGCTAGTGGTTGCTTGGGGCAAGACTGGAGTGAGCAATGTGTCTGCCCTAGATGCCTTTGTGAGGAAGAATATACTTGAGCTCGGATGATTTTTACTGCACAAGAAAAAGGACTGCTTCCTTGGAAGAAAGAGTATCAGACAGGGTCAGCAGGAGCTGGAAGGTACTCAGAGAAGCAAGTCATCTTTCAAAGTACCTCAACTCAGGACCTTTAGGCTTCAACTCTGTCTGAAACTGCCCATAGGGACTGTAGTATCTTCCTTAGACTAAGCAGTATTGCTAAACTGGCCAGACAGATCAGATGTCTGAGGCAGAGGATCTTACTATACCGTCAGCTAGGTGTGTTTTTTGAGAAAGTGCCTTCCTGCTGCAAGAATGGGTGATAAAAGTAACTTGTCTAACATGATCTGCGAATAGGACCTTAAATGTATGTTGTAGCAAGGCTTACATTGATTGCCTGTCCTCTGTGACTCATTATCAAAGTGATATGATTAAGTTTTATAATGTAAGTAAATGTCGGGAAAATAAGGCACCAGACAATGTGTGTGTGTTTCAGCTGATGTAGAAGCTGATGGGTTCTACATTGCTTCTATGACACTTGTCTTGCCATTGCTTTTTTCCATACCTTTCTCAGGGATTGCTGAAATACAAATAGATTTTTAAAGATTTGATTTAATGCCCTAGAACAATCCATTCAGAAAGATTTCTCATGCTTTTTTAAGTTAACAAATTTGTGATTCCAGAAGTATTTAAGGTTGGTGAGGTTTCTTGTTTGTTTTTTGCTGTAGAGGGAGTAATGTGATGCCATAAAATATTTTCAGAGCTAACCATGAGATTGGACAACAGATGGTGGAATTCTTCGCTGTCCATAGATGCATAGAGTGCAGATATCTAGACTTGCTGTGCAGCTAAATGCAGAAAAATAGGTGGTTCTGGTTACGGTGATGCTGATCACCTAATGTGTGACTCCGCTGCTGCCTGCAGTGCAGCAGGTTGGGCAGCACTGCCATGTACTGGTTGCCTACAGCTGTAGCTGAAGTGGGGCCAGTGTTGGGGGGTCGGGGGAAGGTTTACACTGCAAATGTTTTTTCCTCCCTGAACTTGGTTGCTGTTATCATGTTTGAGTGTCTTCACCTTAGAATGAGTCAAAGATTAGGACTGGGGGAGGGACACAGGCTGGAGCTGCAGATGCAGTTGGGGTGCCAGAGGAAGGTGCATGTTGCAGGTTTTCTCTCGTGAAAACTCTTTAAACTAGGACATGGTTAGGGACGGAAGGCCTAGAGCAGCTAAGTCCTTTGGTTAGGACTGGTAGGGCATGAAAGCATGGGACTGCAGTTGTCAGAGGCTGCCAGGGGAAGGTGTGGGTTAGTGATTTTTTCTCACTTGCAAAGTCTTTCTGTTGGGCCGTGACCATGGGCCTTGTGCCAGGTCCCCAGTGCAAAATGGGGAAGAGTCTTCTTTGCCCCATATTTCAACACAAACCTACCAGAGCTGGTGAAACTTTACATATCAAGGTGCATACTCTATGTGAGTCTAAATCAGCACAGGAAATTTAGTTTCCTACAGAGCTATGTAGGAAGAGGTGTAGTTAGGGGCTTTTTTGAAGCAAGGATGGACAGTAACTGTGAGTAAAGGTGACCATTGAGGCACTGTGCATAAACAGTGCAACATTTCAGCTGGGTTGGTAGCAGAGCAAGCTTAAACCACTCAATATCTTGGCATCTGAATTGTCACTCTAGATGAGGCAATAATTCAGAAGCAGTCTGTCTGCTCTGGAAGAAACCTCCATTTGACATGTTCTGCAGTGAGCAGGTCCTGAGGGGTTTGGTGCCAGACTTTGTTTCCAACAGGGTTTTCCATCTTGCCCCATCCCATTTCCTTCCTCTTCAGACTCCAAACAGTGATCAAAAATGTTGGTTGTTCCCTGCTCTTTTTCTTCCTCTCAATTTATCCTTCTCCTGTATTTCACAGAGAAGTCTGTACAAGCCATTTTGAAGATTTATTCAGAATGGGGTTTGGCATTTGAGGTTTCCATTAAGATCTCTTTATTTTACTTTCTATTATTGTCTGTGACTTTTGATCTGCACCTGCAATATTTGTTATGGTGCCTGATATATTTATGTTTCAGTAATAAAGAAATACATTAGATTTAGCTAATATGTTTTTTTCCTGAGACAGAATAGGCAGACTGAGGATTGGAATCATGAGAGACCTACAGTATTTGGAAAGAAGTCCTCTGACAAAAAAAAAAACCAAACAAATTGAATTGTACGTGTAGCAGCTAAATGGAAAATAATAGTTTTATAAGATTGCTGCTGTGTGAGGCCAAAAAATAACATAGTGTCTTTTGTGGAAAAAACAAGTAATATTTTTTTTGATCTGTGAAATAAGATAATGGTTATAGAAGTGCAGTTCTTTTCTTGGCATTCTCTGCATCTAGGGGGGAAAAGTGAATTGTTTGTATATAAAAGTGTATTCATTCATTTGTTCTTAGGACATTAGTGTTAGATTCTACCTTAAGCAGAAGGCAGGAATAGTACAGCAATCTGTATGAGCTTGGGTTTACGGGGTTTTTAACTTCAAGAAGATCAAAAAAATCCCCCCAACTCCCAAAAATGTCATTCATGTTGGCTTTGTTGCCACTCCTGATATGGGATGGTGCTGGAGATGTGGGGACTTCAAGTGTGTAATAACATGAGTACAGTTTAGGACAGGTTTACTAACTAGAATCATAGAGAATATTGAGAATAGCATCTCCTGCTCTGCTTCCCTGTTGTGCCCAAGTGATCGCAGGCACCCCATGATGGGTGCCCATGTTTCAGGGAGAGAGAAAAAGCAGGATATGAAGAAAAACAATAATTTCAATGTTCACAAAGCCAGATGTCCACCCTGGGAGGGATGAACTCCCTCATGAGCTTGCAAACTGCCCCAGCCCTATGGAATCAAACAGCAAATAATATGTCACTATGTAGAGATGGCTCTTGGTGGAGCTTTGAGGAGTGGCACACCCTGTGTTATCCTGGCTCAGAAGCAGGAAGTTGGAAACAATCACAGACTGTTAGCTTTTAATTGAAAGGAATATTCTTTTAGTTAGGATAAAGTTCTTAGCAAGATTTCTCAAATATTAAATATTAATGACTTTACTACCACAGTAAGCTGTCAGAAGAGTCTGCTCTTGTGTAGAGACCATGTCAGCACAAAATGAGGTTCCTCTCTTCCATAGTGGCTATTCTCATTTTCAGAGAGTTTTAAATTTAAATAGACATCTTTGTTTCTCTTCAGAGATCTTGAATTTGAAGTCAGTGTCTTGACCTGATGATTTTCTTCCCAATGGATGGAACTGGTTGAATTTTTTCTTTTGATAAAAGGCGTAAGGGTTTTCTCCTAGGTGAAGGGTGGTGAAGACACAGTGTTTATTGCAACAGGATTTTATAATTAAAATTCCCCACTTTTAGAGGCTTGGTCAGTTTTTTTGAGTATTCTAGCAATGAACTGTGTCAGCATATGTGTGTTCATGGGTGGTGAGGAACTTGGTTTTGGGGAGTTCAGCTGTGGTATCACTGGCGTAATGGTGTTTTCATGATGAGGTGGGGGTTTTTTGGACTCCCTTTTTATTTGTCTTCTCACATCTGTGATTTATGAGGATGTCCATTCTACTCGATATATGCAAGGATGGCATTTAAAGTCAAGTACAGATTCAGGAAAATAGACAGGCCGCCCATAAAGTGTGCATCCTTTCTCAGTTTCCTGCCAGACCTGAATGACTTCTTGGTTTCTGCTCTCAGGCTCTTCCAGGTGTGATCTGCCTGTAGGCAGTGAAGGCAGGCTGACATGACAAAATTCACCCAGTCTGTCTGGGTCACTGATGTGATCTAGATCAATTTAGAATATAAAATAAATACTCTTGAGATACTGTGCTGTGGATATTTTCCATTCTAGTCTTTCTTCATTTCAGTGATGGAATTTGGGTGCCCATGAGTGTTTTCAGAAGGGGAGAAAAGGGAGACTTTTCCAGCCATACTGAAATCCTTATGTGCTGGGAAAAGTGTTTAATAATTTGAAATTTTGTGACTTGCCACTCACAAATACTCCTTTCTCATAACAGGTTGTTGAATGCAATAAAACCGGGATTGGTAAAAAAGATCAATAGACTACCGACTCCCATTGCAGGTTTGGTGAGTATATTGAATGGAGGAAAGTATTTCAGTGCTGCTGTTTGCACCTTGACTTTATGACTGTGTGATTCAGATAGCAATTATTTTTGTAATTTGAACTCTTCTAACCTAGTAAACTCAGGCAGTCCCTCTGAAATCCGAACACTCTGTGTAGTCACCTTAAGACCTTTCAGTCTTTTTTTTTTTTCGCAAGTGGGCAGTATTCAAGAGGCAGGATATATTTTTAGAGGAAGAAAATCTTCTTGGTTATATGTAATTTTCCAGTTGTGGTGCTAGCTTTAGAAAAACTGGAATGCATGCATTAGAAGCCATCACCACAAAAAGATAGTTTTTCGAAAGGAAGAAAACTGTACTTGTGTATTTTGTCTCATTTTCCCTTTCCCCAAAAATACCACAGTCTGCAGATAACATTCATTGCAGGACTATCTAGGGAACTGTTTAATGTTGACCTTAAGAGCAGCGAAAACATTGGTCATAATCTGTTATAAGCAAGGAAGACCACAGAGGATATGCTGACAGCTCATGGGCTGTCAGGAGCACTGGGTGCTCAGGAGGTCACCTCGAGTGGTGGCACAGTCTTGTGGTTGCTGTTAGGGCAGAAAGTGGGGGTATTGAGTGGGTGTTGGGTCTAACAGGATTAGCCGCATAGAAATATGGCTGTATTGATTTTATCTTCAGTTCTAACTGGGAATAAGAGGGTCCTTGAGCATGTGGCCGTCCTTGATTTAGACATGACTCCTTTCTGTTCTGGCACTGCTCATATTGTAACTTAGTTGTGCAAGATTCAGAACTTGTTGATAGCTGAAGTTAACATTACCTTTTATAAACTGCATTAAAAAGTTTCAGTGTATTAGAGACCATGTTACATTTCATTTTAAATTGGTTCTGTGTTATTATATAGCCTTTGAGACTGACATATTTCTGCATGAATACTGCCTTGCCTCGTTTTAGGATCTAATTTTTGATCCCCACCACCCTTTCTCTAAAGTTTCCTTGTGTGCCTTTCTTTTGCCTCTAAAACCCATCTAGTTTTATTCCTTTGCAGTCCTCTTTGAAAGGAATATTTGATATAAACAGCTGCAAAAAGTACCAGTAGTGCAGTTTTCTTTTCCTTGGCTCCCTTTCAGGAAAGACTCAATTTTTGTTATGACTGTTTTAAGAAGATGATATTGAATTACATTGGGTTTTTTCCTTATTCATATGTAAAATCCCAAAGGTAAGGTGGTTGTAGCAGGAGGGGCATAGCAAAAAGTCATTATATGTGTGTATTTTCTTGTTCCTTGAGATAAATATCTCTTGCAAGATGTATATCTTCAAAGCATTATGAAAAAAAGCAGTTTTCCTGCTATTAATGATACAGCAGATCTTTTTTGTATTGTAGGGTGACTTTATTACCTCTGTACTTGTGTCCTCTTGATTCCCTTTAGTAACTACTTTTCTAAATATTTTTCCTAATAAATAATTAGACTATTAAAAAAAGTTCACTGCTTCTGAGTTCTTGAACATTACCAATGGATGTTTAAATCTACTGTTATGTGAATAAATTGGTCCAAACAAAACAAGCCATCAGAACTTCCCCTAGCTTTCCAAAGTGTCTGGTTCCATACCTGCTAACTTTTGTTGCCATTTTTAGTTACAGTGGTAAGTGGCTGTTTTAAGGATTGCATGTGAATTTAAATGATCAAGTGTTCTAGTCTGTTATGCTTAGTTATGGTGTATTATTTTAAAGTATAGACATCAGGAGTATATTTGAGCACAGGGTGAATCTTTTTCTATTCACTTACACATGCCATGTCTGTGTGTCTGAAAAAGAATTAAAATATTGACACTGTAGCCCCGAATCTGTTATACCTCCTAGTAAGTTGACCATTATTTATTGCCAATTTTTCTTTATTATCTTAGTTTTGGTTGGCTTGACATAGTAAATAGTTACTTCTTGCCAGTTATTTCAACCCAGTGAATGTAATTTCCTCCAGTAGAAGTGGAAATGCTTTGAAAGCTTCAGTACCTTTTCTGCATAGCGTGAGATATGTGCTTTTGAACTCCTAGATACTGTTTCTGCCTAAAAAGTGTAACCTAATTATTGTAACAGAATTAATTTTTCCCCGGTAGCTGATAGAATAAGTATTTAGTTCAGAAGTAGAGACAATACATACATTTTTTTTTTTAGAGTTGGAGCTAAAACTTATGAGTAATTGTGAAGTACTCAAAGTGCCTTTTGTTTCATCTTTGACCTCCAGAGACACAAACAGTCATATATTATGTAGCTCTACAAAATGCCTACTTGAGTCTAATTCTCCAGACGATGGTCTATTTTTCTCCTTTGTTATTGTAAGGAAAAATTAAGAAGTATCCTTTATTGAAGGAAAGTAACAGTGAACTTGAAGCCCATAACAGAGAATGCTGAGGTGTTCATCTGGGATTATGATCGGGTGTAAAAATTTTGCCTAGATTTCATATTTGAGTGACTTCTCATAACACTGCTGTGAAGTAATAAGTATAACCGGTCTGGTGTTGACAGATTAAATTCTTCAAACTTTTCCTGGCATTTAAAATTAGATGAATCTGCAGTTACTCTGAAATTCTCACCAGTGACTTCCTCATGTGGTTTAAGAGGGAATGGTTTATTTGCAGGTCTTGTATACGGAACACCAATCATGTAAGTAAAATTTATTGGTTATAGTGTTGTAGTGTTAAAGTAAGAACTGAAGGATCTGCACACCACCAAACAAAGCACGCAGGCCATATAAATACACAAAGATGATCTTTGTCTAGTTGCTAGTCTGAGTCAGGATGTAGATTGTATGCACCATTACATATGGAATTACATATGTTCAGCTTGGCAGGCTTGTTTGTAATTTGCTTTGATCTCCAGAAGTGCCGACTGCCTCTGTTATCACAGCAGAAATGATACATTGCTTTAATGAAAGAAAATGTAGGACCCATGGTTTGGTATTCAGACTTACAGCATTAAATTTGATGAAACGTTTTCTCATTCCTGTTCAGAATTCATTAATCCTGAAAACTAAAGCTCCCACCAAAAGGCAAATTCACAAAACATCCAAAGAACATATTAGGCCTAGGTAGGAGTAATAGAATTTGCTGAAAGCCTCGTTACTAGAAGAAATTTTCTCATGTGAGAAATTGATACTGAGCATCTTTGTTTTAAGACTGTCAGCTTTCCAGCAGCATCCTTTCATGTATTTAATTGTAGAAGGCTGGAAAAGTATTTTGGCTGAGCTATTAATTAAAGAACATATGAAGCTGTAGAAGGCTTACAAAGATGGATTATTAGAGTACAATGAATATAATTAAGTGATTTTTACAAAACCAGTGATTTTTTTCAGTGAATTGCTGTTGGTTTCTTTCATTTCATATGATGTTCTATGTGAACACAACTAATTTTTAAAGTTTCTACTAACTGCAGTTTTGTACAGCTATGCTTGTTAACTCTTCTACAGAAATAAAAAATTACCAGCATCACTGTAGATAAGCTTTGCTCTACAGCGCTAACCACTGTATGTTGACTATCATTTTCCCTTAAAAAATATTCTGGTTTTTGCTTCCTGTCCCTGAATAATGTCACTCCGTGAGAAAAGAAAAGGTTTCTGCCTTATCTTTTGTTTGACAGGGTTTAGGGGAGTTTATAGCATTACTTCAGTTCCTTGAACAATCCCCACAGGAGCTCAGACACTTACTTCAGAGGCTGTGTGAGAGATTCTCACATATAATAGTAGGAAGTAGTCAAGACAAAGATGGAGACATGAACTCTAGCTTGGATCTTGGCTCACATTTCAGCACTACTGAATAAAAATCTCTTTACTGTGGCATCCAGTGTTCAGTTTGCGTATGGTTCTCCACTTTGTGACATCTGTATGATTTAGCACTGGAAAAAATAGCTCTGCAAAAGTCACCTGGTTGCATGGTTACTGCACCCAGATGAACAGAACTGTAACGTGCTGTTTAAGAAAGCTTGTTCCTTTGAAAACAAGGTTGTTGGGTTTTTTTTCTCTGATTATTTTCCTAGGAAGTTTCTCTTGGCAAAGTGTTCTCTGGGATCTTGTTACTAACCTTATAGCTACCTGCTATAAGGTATTGGTATTGGTAGATTACTCTTATGCTGGAATATTGCATAAATTATAGGTTTGAGGTTTTTTATGTCATATGTTATCTCAAAGACATTTCATCATTCTATTAGCTTCCAGGAGTTTGTACTACTAATTAAGTTCAGCAAATGAGATCTTGTTTCTTCATGCAGATATAAACCTCAAAGTAAAATTACAAGACCCAAATAAAGTCTAGTGTATTACACACAGTTAAAAATAGTTAGTGAAGATAGAGAAATACAAAGAACTTAATTTTTATCACTCTTTCCATTCATACTTCCTTGTTACTAATTTTTTTCTTCAAAAACTATCTTCTTGTTTTTTCTCTTAAATTTATCACTTTCCCTTTAATTCTAGCACTTTCTAGAAAGAGCCTGCTCCTGTTGTATTACATAGATTCATAATACATTAAATTTCTGTTTCATTGTTTTGTACTACTACTCACTGCTGGACATATTCATTTCCCAGAACAATTGTATTCATAAAAACGTCTTGCTGTGTAAGTTGAGGTACTTGTGAAGTAAACAGAAGCCAAATTTCCTAACTATCTAAAAACAATAAGTTCTTGGCACTCTCATCCCAAAAGCATTTTTGTGAATGTTGATGGAAAGCAAAGTGTCAACAGCATAGCAAAATGCTGTGCAAACCATTCTGCCGTGGTTTCTGTGAATCTTCCTTGCTAAATGGTAATTGGTTTTTCTACACCTCTTGTGTCTGCCTTCAGTTCTGAAATCTGAATATTTGACTAAAGCAGTATTTAGGGTCTGGCCAGTGGTTTGGAGCAGCCCTGTGTGCCTTGGCTCACCACATACTGGAATATATATTGAATCTTTTCACTAAAGGAGTAGTATCCTTAAAAAAATAAATGGTTTGCATCATTGTCTTTTTATGCTTATGTTGTGTGGTTTTTTTACTTCCCAGGCTTTTTAGACCCTGCCTTTAAATTCATTTTTCATTTAGATTTTCCTGCCTGTTTGTTTTGATGTCATCTGAGCTGGACAGAGCTACCTTATAAAACTCCTCTTTAATGAATTTAGCTGTACGTTATGTACTCATAAACATTTCTATGTTACATGAAGAATACAAAAGTAAACTAACAGGTGTTTCTTAACCACACTGTTTGTAAAGAGTCTGTGTGGAACAATCTGCAGTGAAGCTGTAGTTAATTCATTGCAGAAGAGGAAAACAGCCATCAGTTCAAATTTGGCAGGAAACAGAGAAGAAACAGCATTGGGGGGAAAATGAAATGCAAACCAATAAAACCTAAAACTTTACATGGAAATTCAGCCATTTTCTTTTTATACCTGATTGAAGGTTTTTATTGCTTCCAATTAGCCATACAAATACTGTCCAGAAAGCATTGCTCTCTTCCCATTTAGAGATAAATGAGTAAGTCAAATGCAAAACACTATGCTGGCATCTCATTTAGTATTTTATTGATTGAAATGGGTATGCTTACTCTGCTGTTTTGGGTTTGGCTCCAAAACCCTCATACTTTTGATGCTGGGAACTAGTCATTGATCTGACAGCAAATGTGCTAGAGACGTATTCCACTACTGCATTGGGTTCAGCCTGTGTTGTCCAGGCTTCCAAGTTTATACTTTAATCTGATGTATGGATGTAAGAGAGCCTGAAACAATAGGAAATTAATAAAAGACATAAACTATAGAAAAAAACCAGACAAAACACCTTGTTTATTTGCTTTTGATGGTCTGAGTTGTGTTTAGCTGTAATGCACATCCTCAGAGAAGTGAGTTTAGCCAGCTCTTAGTAGTCTTCACATTCGTTATCCCTCGGTGGCTCATGAGCTGTCCCTAACATCCATGAGCAGTCCCTTCTGTCCTCAGCTACCAGCTGGAGTGTTGCATTTATGATGTCTGGAGGTGAAACTTGAAGTGAAGGCACCTCGTTTGCTTCCAAATTGCCCATTACTGATCCCTCACAGGTTTTCGTGTGCTTCCTGCACCACTGGCCTCAGCCAGAACTCAGCTGGGACTTTGGAAGACCAACCTCACTGTTGGCCCTGAAGTCCCTTCTTCTGGATTTTTCCTTAGCTGGAGTGCCTACAGTGCATTCATTAAGCTAAGCTGTTTGTTGGCTGGGACCACTCTTTGTCATGCTATGGATTACTGGCCTTTTCTGCCAGTGTCAAGGAATTTGTCCCTTGTTATAAGCTGAAGCCTCTCATTTAGCACTCAGAGTGCCCTGAACAATTTCCTTGTTGGGTGAGGATGGCACCAGCCAAGATAGGTAAGGGTTTGCAGTACACAGGTGAAGGATGGCTGTGATCCATAGCTGCTGAGTATGTATGCAAACTTCACCATGTTGTTGAGACCCATTCTCAAACTGGACTGGTTAGGATTCAAAAGTGTAGCAGTTTCACAGTCAGCTTGAGCTGTGCCCTGAGCCTGCTGAGCTCTGCTGCTGAGAATGTCAAGACTTGGTTTGGCCAAATGCTAATAATATGTGTAAGCTCTTTGTGGCAAGGATCATCTGCTAGTCTGTTTTTGTCTAACACCTCACCCCATGAGTCCTGCTCTGTAGCCAGGACTCCTAGACAGTATGTTAGTACAAATAATAAATAACCATTACAAAAATATCACAGGCATTCCTGTGTCATTCTCAGTCTGGTTTTAGACTGCTCTCCCAACAGCCATGAATTTAATCAGTAGATTTATAATTAGCTTTATACACATTGAATAATTTAAAATGTTAATATGCAAATATAGAGGTAAAGGGGAACCTTCTCTGTGTTAAGACCAAGAGAGGATGGCCACTGCAGTGGATCTCCTTATTTGGAACTTCTGTTTGTTTTACGGAGACACCCTTTTCTTGCCCAGTCTTAGCATGCTTTAGAAAAAAGTCCTTGATTAAAAGCAAAGAGTCTACCTGTTTTGGGGCTGTAAAGTGACTCACAAAGCTGTTATTTATAAAATGATATAAATAAAGGCTTAGTGTAATGATTATTTACTTTTTTCCTTTTTTTGACATAGGAAGTTTAATAAAGTGAATGATTCCAGGGATAACATTTGAAAATAGCAAAAAGAAAAACATTACTGCTGAAGCTATAATGCTAGGCAGCTGAAACGTGAACTTGCTCTTATCATGTCATTAACCTTTACTATAAATGACAGAGTCTTTTCTTGGGTTGGGGAGATCAGCTGGAGCTCATTTTGTACCCGTGAAAAATGTAGGTTGCCCACTGGATTAATTGTTAGATTTGCTTTCAGATGCTAAAGAGTCCTTCTACAATTTCAACCATGACTTGCCTTATGTTGGTTTAATGACTCTGACTGAGTATTTCAGAAATGGCAAACTTTTGAAGAATAATCTCTCAGCATCTGTAAGTATCAAAAAATGATAGTTTAACAAACAAAATGCCATTTGCCATGTAGCTTAAGTCTTCACTAAATGAAGTGAACAATCCAGTGCCTTCCTTGAGCTGTCGTCCTAGAAACAAAAGGCCTTCTGAACAATGATTTATACTCTTCAGAACAAATCCTGCTGTTGAAGCTTATGACTCCTCTTAATAGCTGGGCCAATACCACATGCTCTGGAGCATCTTCAGGAATTTTCAGTGAAGGTGTTGGATGCCCTGAGTCTGTGAATGTGTCACCCGTGTCCTATGATGAATGTGGCACTGTTGCAGTTGTATCCAGGCACCTGCGATCTTTAGGTGTCTTCCATTGCAAAGTTGATTAGTTTACCAATGAAGATGTAAAAAGAAGCACTTAGCTGGTGTACTGTATCTGTTTAGGACAACATACTTAAAATAAGCAGAGCTATAACTATTCATGCCTTGAGGTTAAATAAGGATTGTCTTTTGTCCTTAACAATAAAAACTGGACCTGAGCTTATGGTTGCTTTCAGTTGCTCTGAATTTGGCTTTCATACACCTTCTACCATGACAGCACTACCACTCATATGGTGATCAGCTGAAGTGGGCAGCTGATCTGGCTGAAAAATACCCTTCATCTTACAGTATGAGCAGAACGCAGGCAGGAGAGAAGGAAGAGGCTCACCAAGTTGGGAAAGGAGCTGTCATTCGATCAGTTTAAAGTAGTTCTGAAACTGCAGCTAGAGAGTTTAAACTTAGATGCATTCCTTAAGGCATTGGCAAAAGCAAAGGACACAGGAACCTGTGAAAGTCTCAAACCTTACTTCCTTGATTTAAAGGTTGTCTGTATTTAAAACTATACTTAGTAGTACTCTCACACCCTAATTCTGGAAAGCCTCTCACAGGTTGGAGTCTGTAGGTCTGCGCTATAAATACTGTCTCTGATCCCCAACTGTCTTTTTCAGTGACATCTAACATCTGCTGCAGGGAAGAGCTAGGTCCATGTGATATGATCTGGAGAATGTTGATAACTGGATAACAGTAGCACTGGAAGTGTGAAAAGGGAGGGTGTCTTCCCAATAGCTCTTAATCTGACGAGTCCCTGGGAGGCATGCAAGTACAGTTTTCACAGTGTGGTCAGACCAACAGATCTGCCACCTCAAAATGGTCCAGGGAAGCTCAAGCTTCCTTTGACTTCTCTTGTGAAAAGGAAGCAAGCAATGGTCAGTCGTGACCCCAGCCCTTGAGCTGAAGATGGTAGCAGCAAAATGCCGTCTCTAATCCCCTCCCTGGCTGCAAATCAACTTGAAGTCTGTTGCAATTAATGTCTGCTAGCAACTGTTCATACGGTTTCTATGCTGAAAACCTTTCCAGGCACTCTGGATTTCTGTCAGATGATGTGCATGTCACTAGCAGGAGCCTACGTGCTGAATGCAGATGATGGAACATGTCTCGCTCCAAAGATCACATTGCAGTTGTTTCCCTGATTTAAAGCAAACAAGCAGAAAGGCAAACTAGTGGAAAACCAGTGCCTTAAAGATCTGTGCACAGTGATTTCTTTAGTTTAAGAGCCCAGTAAAATTCTGTAGTCTGGTGCTGTGTTCAAGAGTTCACAGAGGTTGAAATATCTGACACTGAATTCTCCTTGTCTTCTGCATTCCTCAGTGCTCCTGGATGAAAGCCACTTGCTTCCTGCTTGGCATGGTACTTTCCAATTGTAGTGTGCTTCCTCTTAAATGTCCAGAGGTCTAATGGTACTATTGTAAACCTGTTAAAATTAATGCTGCAGAGGAAACAGCTTAGTTAACTGCTTGTGGAAAATACAGTGGTAGGCTGAATTATCTGACTGAGGGACACCAAAACCATTAACTATCAACCTCCTGAAAGCTGAAAAGCCTTGTGATACAATGTGGAAATCTGTCCCACAGCTTAGTAAGAGCATTACGATTCATTTATGGACAAGCAATATAACTAGTGGTCTAGAAAATTAATATTGCAATACAGAGGCAATCCTCAGCTCTTTGGAGTGGTGTCATTCTGTTAAAGTCCTCACTATTGCCACATATTTTTTTGTTTCTGCCTTTTCATCTTCATGTGGGAAGCACTGTTACTTAGACCACGAATGTCTGTTTTATTTTGGGGCAATGGTGCACGCTGATTTATTACCGTGTGATGTGTGAAAGGGAGTTTTCAGGCTTTTCAACAGGGGGAGAGTATTGAACTTGCTAAATGTGTGCATGCGTCCAAGTGTGTACTGAGTTCAACTCAGCTTTTTTCAGTCCACTCTGTATGCTACTTCATGATCTCAACTTTTCTTTTTGAATTTTACTAGTTCTCATGCACAATTTAGAATCAAGCTTGTGTTTACCCTTAAGGCCAATGGTAAACATGATGCTTTCCCCCTTCCTCTTTCTTTTCTTTTTTAGTCATAATTTTGGTATTATTTGGTCTCTTTTTACTGCGAGAGAGATGTTACTTGATTTGATGTGTTGCAAAATTGTATCAGTGTGTTGGGAGGCACATTGGACTGAGCTCCAAATTGTGACTCTCAGCCTTTGCACCTGTTGTGAGGCAGCAAATTTCAGGCCTTAAACCGATTGCCTGGGCTGATGATGCTCTTGCTTCTTGCCTTTTATAACTGTTGAGTTGGTTGGTGCAGTGTAGCTTGGCTGCACAACCGACAAATCCTATGGGTGTTACTAAGAGTTCCTGGATATTTCTCATACTTTCTCTTAAAGAAAGCTGCCTCTTTGCTGTTGTTCTCTGAATACTGTTTCTAGTTTGGTTGGAAGGAGGCTTGCTGTTTTTTTCAAAAACAGCCCTAACTTTACCACTCCTGCCTAGCAACAGCATTAGGTTCTTAGAGCTAATGCCTGCCGTTGGCTAAATACATGAGCTGCCAGTAGGTCTTTGCATTCTCATCTTTGCATTCATGCCCCAATATAATGCAGTTGTAGAGGTTCCTCTGAAGCTGCTTGGTGAGTGCCTTCAGGGAGAAGCTGAAGGCGTGATTGCCCAGTGATGGGCAAAAGAAGGTGAAGTACAGTAACCACAACTGTAAAAGCTCAAGTGTCAGTGGGACAGACTTAATGTACAGGAAGCACCTACTCTTTGGCTGACCAAGGGAGGGATTCACGGTCATTTTGGCAACTAAGGAGAGCTGACCTGTGAAGCAGCTCTGTTTCCTTGGCCAGCAGTGCATGGATCAAGAATGCTGGTCGGTGGTTTTTTGGTTTTAACCTTCCTGTCCTTCCTATCTCCTCCTGTTCTGCAGCCCACAGCAGTGAGCAGGGTCACAGTATAAATGTCCTCCACCTCTCAAGCCTGGTTTTCAGACCAAAGCTGACAGACCTGCTAGATAAGAAGTGTGACGTTTATGTATTAATTTCTGGAGTTACAGGGATCAGCCACAAAGTATTAGCACCACTCTACAGCATGTCCTCTGTTATTTAAAAGGGAGAATAATGAATAGGTTCAGTTATTTGAGGTTTCAAGTAATCTAGGGCAATTTTCAGTGTAATTAATATGTGTCAGGAATTTGACCCTTGTGGGGATAACAAGAAGTTTTGGATAACTGAGGTGATACTGTAAACAAGTAGTGAAAACTGTGCCAGAAAACCATCTGCACAGGTCAGTAGTACCAGCTAATAAAACCTCTAAATTTCTGATCTAGAAAAATACTTTATACAACTTTCACTTGGCATACAGAGAAGCAGAAAAAACCCTTTTTTTTGTACAGTTCTGGGATGTTTTCTTTCATTAAGTTTCTCCTGTTCCTTAAAGAGGTCAAGCAGTAGTTGCTTCTTAAACTGTGGCAACTGCATGAAAAGGATAACTTGAAATGTCCTGAGAGTGCCACATTCATTGGACATACACTTTTCTGCTTTCCTGAACATGTTTATTTTTGAATAAAATACAAGCAGATTAAAAGAAAATAATGACTACTAGTACAGGCTTGATACTATGTATTGGAAACTGTATATTTTGATATTTCGTTTAAAAATTATGAAAAAATGCAGGAATTGCATCAATAATTGCAAAAACTAGTTGCAAACTGGTAAATAAAACAGAATGATTCCCAGAGACTGCTGTCAGAACTTTTACAAAAGCCTTCTTTAAAGAGAAGTACATAAATACATGCTGTGGGCCAAAAGAACACCCAAAATTTGTGACTAAAGGCGATGTTTAGTGACAGACATGTAAAAAAGAAACATGACATAAAATTTGTCATAGGAGGCTGGGTTTTGTTTTGTTCTGTTTTTTCTGAGAAGCAGTCAGGCTAGATTGATGTTCCTCCTTAGTGTACATGCCTGTATTTTATTTTTGCACTACTGAATAGTGACTGGGTGGAATCCAGTATGTCAGTGGACTAGGATTTTAGACAAGGAAGAAGCAAAATAATTACATCCTCTTGGAGAAGAGTTGCAGTCCAACAAAAATTTGAGTAATCAAGGTATTAGCAGAATTATTTTAGAATGGGTGATACTTTATCTTCAGAAATATTGCATCAGTTTTTACTTGTTCTTTCATTCTGTCTGCAACAACCCAAACAGCAAAATTCAATCCAATATTATTATTAGTTTGAAGGGAGTTTAGGACCTATATCTTCAGGCATGCCTGGCTTCCATTTTCAGGCATCTCATATTTTTGCATGATGCAATCAGCAGTGATCAAAATCTGTTTTCCTGCAAAGTATCAACTTACTGGTATGAATCCCCTCATCCCTTTTAAGCTAAATGCTATATGGCATCTCAAGTCTCTGCCTTCAGGAATTTGTAACTAAGAAACACCACACTGACACAGTTAAAAAAGGACAGAGAGAAACGAGGTATTTGTCAGCACAGTGTTATCAGCAGACCTGGTATCTCTCTGCCATCAGCTCTTCATTGGCGCAACTGTAATGCAGAATTTTGGGGAGGATGATGGAATCGTTCTAGTGAAATTTAGAGGAGGCTACTCATAAGCATGATGACTGTGCGTGAGAAAATCCAAAATCTGCCTGGAGTCAGCATCCACAGTATTAGATTAAGTTGGCTAGTTCCCAGAGATGTTTGAGACCTTAAATGCTCTTTAGTCCTTACCCTGTGGTTGATCAGAGATTAATCACTTGCTTTTTTAAATACTATTTTAAAATCTCTTGAGCCACCCAATCCTGACTAAAATTTACTTTCTACAATATGATCCTAGAGAACTGAAACTCCTTGAATTCCAGACTTTTACATAATTTTTGAATAACTGAGAGTTCTTGGTGTTCTCATACTTGCATCAAAAATTCTTGCAGATAGTTCATCATCCCAAGAGTAGTTCACCTGGCTTATTCTATTTTGTTTGGCTGAAATTTGATGAGCAATATTAGAAATCCAACACTTAAATCTTAATACAAACTATTAAGTAAGGAAATTCTTGTCCTTTATAACTATGCAGGTTGGAGAAATAAGAATGCCAGACTGAGGTTAGGAAGCAAATGGGAAGCAAATAAGAGGAAAATAAGTCAACTACTCTATTCAGGATAATGGAAGGTGGAGTTTGGGATATGCCAAAGAATGGAGAACCCTGGATAACCTCTGTGTTGTGGGTGTGGGCAACTCACTGAACAGCCTGCTTGGGTTTGGCAGCAGCATCTATCACCCTGGCAGGGGACCGCCACAGAGCACCTCTTGCGGGAGAGCAACTTGACGCCAGTGCCTTTTCCTTTCGGGGGCAAGCGGCCCAAAGGCATGAGATCAGCTTAGCAGTGCAGCACAGCACATTTGGGGATTTCCAGGTTGCCAAAAAGCCCCAGAAAGTAGGTGGTGCTCAGGTGCTAGATGACTCTCCAGGCTCTCTGCAGTCACATGCAGAGCACAGGGAACACTGAAGCCCTTGTGCATCTCTGGACTGGCTGGCATGTACGTGAATGGGCATGTGTGACCAGTACCTCCTGGTACCTCCTGGGTGGGTGAGACCCCTGTGCTGCAGTTTGGGCAGTGTTCCTGCATCACCTAAGGTGGTTGCATAGCTCTGTAGCCCCTGTATTTGTATCGGGCTACATCTGTTGACCTTGTAAACCCCAGGTAGCTCTCAATAGGGGCTCCAGATTTAAGGGCTGATTGGCTTCAGCACAGTGCTGAGCATCAGCTGGGTCTGTGCATTCAAGCAAGGCAGTACTGTGTGATGAATATTCCCCTGTTGCTAGGAAGGGCAGTGTAGAGGTGCTTGCCAAAGCCAGTAAGTCCTGCTGGCCTTGAGCTGATTTTGGGTAGCCATGTGTAACATTTGCATTCTCCAGAAATCTGTGCCTGTGGGAGTGATTTGGAGACGTGAGCTGGCTGGGGACTGGAGCTCTGCAGTGCTTTAAATCAGCTAATTTGCTGGCAGCTTCTTATTGGTGCTGGAGCTAGTACACCTGCTTTCATGGCCTCTGAAGCCTGGCCTAATAATCTTGTTGGACTCTACTGATTCTGCTGTCTAGATACACCTCTCTCTGATCAACTCTGAGTCCCATCCCTCTGTTGAGGAAAGGAAAAAATCATATTTACTTTAAATTTACTATTTTCCTTTATAAAGTCTCATCAGCTAAGTTTTACTAAGGTTTTAATGTGGCTTTAAATTGTAAAGGTTTTCAGAAGTAGCAGTGAGGAGTTGGAAGCTTGTTGTTTGATGGTACATGAACATCTCTGATGGCCTTATTTGTGAGTGTTCTGAGCAGGAGCCACTGGTTATACCCAGGTAAGCTGAATTGACTATTTTCCTCTAACAAACAAAAGGTTGCCTCAAGACCGTCAAGGACAGACGGTAGGGTATAAACTGAAGTTTTAAGAATAAAGTTAAGAATAACTGATTTGTTTCCCCTTTCTGTTCCCATCAGCAACAAGTGAGACAAGATATTTCTGCCATCTCCACTGCTTAGTTCCTGATCCTAAAGACCTGGTGTGATGCGTGTGTTCATCTTTCTACCCTTGTTGCTTTATGCATTCCAAGGGAAGAGAGTACACCTCTAATGTGTTGAAGAAAATTGACAAACAGGAACATCTGTCCTGTAGGAGAAGAGATCCTTTTCTGTCCTCTGTTCTGCTGTCCAGAGGAACCAGAACCAAGACATTGTAAAAGAGCTGGAAAAAAGCCTTAAAACAGGAATACACCGTATTAAAGAAGCAGTCCTTTCATTCCCTCTTGTTTTAACCATTGATTTTATGTACATTAATGTGAGGAAATTCTGCTTCTTAAATATGGTATATTATTGAACTACTTTTTATTCCTCCTGAAAGCTTAGTCTTCACAACTGCAAATTACTCTGGCATCCAGATGTAATCCATGAATCCTGCTTTCCAAATGGCCCTTCAAAGGCATATTTGTATGACCTCTGTAGACTTAACAAACAGTAGTAATTTAAGTTGGCTATTCTGCTCAATGCATCTAGGTTTGCAGCTACCATAGCTTCATGAATAGTTGTGCTAATTCTTGAATTATGCCTAGGGAATACTTTACTGATGATTGAAAAGGGATGCGAAACAAATCACTGCCAGACTATTGGGTAGTTCATCTTCCCTTGAATATTTGCCACAAAAAAAACCACCAAAGCTGCAGATATTCAAGATGACTGACAATTATGGCCAAATCTGGGAAAAAACAACAGATACATGGATTAGTATTGGGGTATTCAGTAATTCAAGCTGTTACATTGTATACAGTCAAAGTTACAAACTGGCACTGATTTACTTAGCATAGTTTTGCACAGATATTTTGATTGTCTGTAAAATTCACTTGCAGAAAATTGAAAATTATTCATTTTTGTTCCCCTTCCTTTTCCTCACCAAAATCATTCTAGTCTTCTAAATATGAAAGCTTCCTATTTATTTTTTTAGTGTAAGTAAAAAGAATAAAGGTAGGTTTTGCAAGTCAAATGTACTGGAACTTCATTCAGCAGAAAACGCCAATTAAAAAAAAAATAGTGTTTTTTGGACTTGAACAGCTTCTTTTAGAAATATTTGCAAGGAGACCCTAACCTGTACATTAAAGAAGTCCAGTATGTTTTATGTAATGTTGGCATGAAAATGCAAAGTCATGAGTGGGGGGAAAATGTATGTCAGGTATCATGTAACAGCAGCAAAGAGATTTCTGATTTTTATCAAACCTTGACCACCACAGATTATTAAAACATATTCCTTGGCAATAAAGAATAGATGTTTAATTTGAAAGAAGAAGTGGAATTTGTTGCTTTTTTTGCAGAGGTCACGAACTGAACAGGAATGAGTCCTCCCTGGCAGTTTCATTATTTTGCTGTTTGCCTTGGGGAATAGAGATTTGGTCTGATTTTAAAAGCTACTGCCAGGCCTCCAGCCCCCACAGGCAGCTTTCTTGCATCTTTCAAGGCCCACCTACAGCAGTTGTACTTGGACATGGAGATGCAGAGGCCCTCCAACAGCTCGGGCTGCATAGTGTCCTGATTCCTGCAGTAGATTGCTGTCTGCTGAGAGAAGTCCAAGTATTGGCAACTATTACTACTTTTTTGCTTTAAATGGAAGATAACTTTGCTTAATATACCAAGCAAAAGAGAACATACCATGTAAAAGAACGAGGCAAGAAAGTAAAGTCATGGTAGTACTGAGTAGTTACTGCAATTAGAAGTGTTATGAAGCTGGCAGGCAGTGGTCATACATTCAGTTTTAGAGGTTTGATGTCAAATCAATTTTAATTTTAGGTACTAATTTCTTTTGTACCTTTACAGTTTCAAACCTTAAAAATAACCTTTAGAAATTTTCAGCTGTTCTGTGGCTGTGAATGTTCAAAGTTTTGTGCTTAGCTGGTTCAATACAGCTGGATGTTGCAAAACTTTGAATTACATTTGTTATACACAAGTTTTCATTAAAATCCTGTATTTTTGGGGCTTATACAACTGTGATGAAATTTGCTTCTGTGCCTGAGTGGGAAGACAGCTGATAAATGACATTGGGAAGGTATGCATTGAGACTATAACTCCAATACAGTTTTGTGTCTCTAATCAATCAGGTTCTTGTGTATCAGAAAAGCATTATATGTAATTCTCACTATTGCTTATTTCTGTTTCCTTTTTTTTTGGTCCTTGCCATCTGCTTTAGATGTAGCGAGAGAGAAAAATGAAAAGCAATTGGTAGTGATCACAGGCTGAGAAGTATTTTTTCATATAGTCATCTCTGAATGTGCATGCAGATGCACTGATTATGCTTTACATTACCTATACTGGTTTATAACACATGATGCTGGTCAGATAGTTAATGACACCCAGATGCACCTTTTCAGGTGGACAGAATTTTTCCTCATTTTCTTCTCTGCTAGACCCACTCCATCCCAAAGGTCCTGGTTGCAAGTTTCCTAGAGCTAAGTCCCTTGAGTAGTCAACAGTGCTCTTCCTGGAAAACAAGGTTATTTTCCCTACAGTCAGGTCAAAATATAGAAAGCAGGTGTTGGGTATCAGTGCCCTGAGATATCAAATGTGATCAAAGGGATCCCATGGGGTTTGGACTCTGCAAGCAGAAAGAGGAAGGCAGGGTATGTGAAAAGAAGCGTATTATCTTTTAGCAGACCTGCTAATATAATTAAAGAAAACATGGAATAAATTTTAGCACATAGATTTGCTTTGCATAGGTAATCATCTTTACCATTAAAGTACACTATCTTACCCAGAACACAGAAGTAGTTTTTAAAAAATATCTGTTGTGCCATGGCTTAACACACAGTTGCCCTGATAGCAGTCTGGAAAGGCACAGGTTTATTCAGCAGTGCTTGGTTTTAGTTGATGGCTATACGTAACACATGAAGGACTTGTGTTGGAGCTTAAGCTAGTTGTGGTGTTCCTTTGGACTACCCTAGGGCTGTACCTTTTGGGTATATTGCTCAGGAGGTAATTCAGCTGTATTTATCTATTTATCTATTTTGGTATGCAGAGTGATAAGCTTTAACACTATGTCTATGAAAAAAACATACTCTCCCATATTTAATGCTCAGGTTAGTTTCTTTGGTGGTCTCCTTTACTTGTAGACTGCTTTTGTTTTCACAATATCTGATGTAGTAGTTCTTATGACTCACAAGTCTAGATTTAAAGTTTATGTATTTTTGTTTTCTTTAAGCAGTTTGTTTGGGATGGGTGTCTTCTGAGATCTAAATCCATAGTTAGACTCTGTACTTTCCTTAATGCTTCATTGTGTCCAGATAATCACACACAAATAAACCAAACATAGAAAATAGCACATTCTCCTTAGCTGTGAATTTCTTGCCCATTTTTATTTTTGCCATAGAACCCATTTGTGGGGGCAGCAGCTGCAAGGATGTGCTGAGAAAGGAAAGTGTCCTGTTTCCCCAACAGGATGTCCTGAGGGAAGCATTGTGGCACTAACTGTGGTTTCAGGGTTGAAACACTTGAAATCTATGTTTCAGTTGGTATTCATATTCCTGCATTCATAATGTGAGTGCAAATAGAGGTAAAATTTGTCTTCATGACCGTTTCTCCCCTCCTTCAGATAGACAGCACAACTATTGCCAAGAGGATGGATAAGAAGTAGTAGATGCCACAGATGCAAGCTCCAGTTGCCTTGAGAGCATTGCTGTTGTGATGTTTCTTTCCTTCATGTCTCTTTTGTAGCTCTTCGACACACTCTGCCACAGTTTTTGTATTGACCCTCTCCATAGCCCAACCAACAAAGCAGAGGAAGTAAATAACAGTCTTTCCATCACAGCAAAAGGAGCCATGCCTTACTTTTTTAGTAGCTTTATGTTTTTACCCATCTGGCTCTGGATTTTACCCATCTGGCAAGGTGAATTCCCAGCAGCTTCTAGGAGTGCTTGACTACAATTCACTGTACAGAAGCTTGTTTTTAACCCTGCTCTTGGTGAGCCTTATTCATAAAAAAATAAAGTGAAAAGTGGGTAACAGAAGAAGTCATAAAACTGAGGCCCAAACCCAAGCCAAGCACTGTCAT
This sequence comes from Corapipo altera, assembly GCF_003945725.1. Lineage (NCBI taxonomy): Eukaryota > Metazoa > Chordata > Aves > Passeriformes > Pipridae > Corapipo > Corapipo altera. The sequence goes on from NW_020884886.1 coordinate 15,348,563, forward strand.
CTGGTACTTAACAAGATAGTGAGAGAGTGACACTGAGAGAGTGACACTGAGAGAGTGAGCTGCGGAGAGGGAGTGGAAAGGAAATGTCCTCTTCCTTGGCCATAGCATGGCTGTTACTATAGAATATGGCATCAGATAAGCACTCCCTCTCCAAGACCGGGTGAAATCTGACATCTCATTGACATCTGGCTGTGATTTCATCAGCATCACAGCCAGTGAATAGACTTGAAATGCTTTGGGGGTTTTCCCTGCCTGCCTATGTTCTGTCTTCATTGCTGTAAACAAAGCCATCTTACTCAGGGTGTATCTTGGGTTTGGCAAATCTGAGGGAATTCACATCATCTGATTGCTCTCTCCCCCAAAGACATGGATGTTGACTGAGCCCCCATTTGTTTAAATGTTTTATTTGTGCCTTCAGGGATAATGACCTGATGTAGCAAAGAGTAATATCAGGACCTACTTCACTAGTGAAGTCATAGGGTCAGCCTTGTGCTCATGCTGTGTGCACTCCTCCCACCCCCCCGTGGTTTGCTTTTGCCTGTTGAGTTGAAGGCTGTTCTTGCTCATGTTCTTTCCTGTGGTCTCCTCCCATTATTTTCTTCTTTCTTTTCCCGTTATCCTTCTCCTTTCTTGTCCACAGTCTTTCTTCTTTTATATCATATCATGCTGCAGGGACTTTAAGCTCTTTCAAAAAATCGCAGAAATAAGATATGTCATCCATTCTGTACCGAGCATGAAATTTTCACTACCTGTGCGGGACATACAGTGCCATTTTATATCCTGAGCTACTTGCATTTGCCTTGCATTATATACAATATGGTCATTCCTGTTTGGGGATTTTAGTTATGACGATCATACAAATGGTAGTAATACACTGCATTGCATAAGGAGCTTATAAAGGTGGCTGAAATTTGTTACAGGACAAAGATCTTAAAAAGCAAATAATCTGGTGGTGAAGTACAGATGTAGGAAAATATCAAGACAATTTCTTGAGTAGTGCTGCTGTGCTTCTGATTTTCTCAAAGAATTGCAAGCTTTTAATTTTAAATTTGCTTTTTAGTTTCTTGAGGACAAGTGTACTCAAAATTTGCTTTGCTTAACACATTTCATTTATTTTTAGCTTGCTTTTTATAGCCCCCCCTGCCTTCCTCCCATCTTCTTGCTCTAGGCACTTGCAGCACCTAGTGAGCCTGGTTGGGAGCAGCAGGATCTAAACACCTTGGCACTTCCAGCGAGATCTTTGGGGAAGGGTACTGAGCAACACAGAGGGAGCTGGGTTTGTTTAGTCTAGAGAAGAAGAGGCTCCACGGGGACCTCATTTCTCTCTACAACTATCTGAAAAGAGGTTGGTTGTAGTGAGGTGGTGGTCAGTTTCTTCCACCATGCCTGCAGTGAGAGGACTAGAGGAAATGGCCTTGGTATAGGTTGCCCAGGGAGGTAGTGGAGTCGCCACCCCTGGAGGTATTCAAGAGGTGTCTGGTTCTGGTGCTGGGTGATGTGGTTTAGTGGTTTAGGGGCTGCAGTGGTAATGCTGTGTGGACAGCTGGACAGGATGATCTTGAAGGTCTCTTCTAACCTTGATGATTCTATAAATCTATGATTCTATCTTCAGCCAGCCTTAGATGTTACTTGAAGGTTGCTTAGAGCCATGTTTAGGGTTTCTGGTGTGTTTTGTGCAGTTGGAGTATGGTACCAACCGGCCCATTTCTTCATACAGTTTTAAGGTGGGTTTTGCCTTTTTGTTAAGGGAGCAGGGCTGTTGTTGGAGGAGGCGCATCTTTTCTTTGTTGACTGGGCAAAAAGAAGCAGACAAAGGCTGCGCTTTCTTGGCAAAGATAGTCTTTGTCAGCTTCTTCCAGCGACGTGCTGGAAGGCCCTGCCTACGGAGCCGGCATGCCCGCCCGGTGTGCCCTACTCCTGCTGGTTCAGTCTGATCATCGCTGTGTTTATTCTCTGGACCTGCCTTCTGCCTTCGCGGCTCACAGGATCCCACGCTCGTTAACTTTGGTGCTTTGCCCTCCAGCCGCGCCGTGCCCGGGCGGGTGCCGGGAAGCGGCGCTGCGGTGGGTGGAGTTGGGGCTGCAGCGGCAGCAGCTGTGCCGCTCCCGCCCGGCCCGGCTGCCGCTGGGGGACAAGAGGATCGGTCCGGCTGGCGGGCTGGTAAGTCCTGCTTTCCCTCCATGCTCCCGGGGTCCATCTGTTTCTGTTTTTCCCCAGTAGCGTTTAATTTTCGTGGGTGAGGCTATTGAGTGACAGAATCTTTTTGGGATGTAAGCAGCCCTGACTCCCCTTGCTGTTCTGGGGGGGTAGTTGCCTTCAGTTCTGGTGTGCTGTCAGCCTTCCTCTTCTGGAGATTAACCATCTCAGCTTCTAAGTGAATATGTCCCAGCTGCGATCGAGTTCTTCCCAAATTTAGTGATTTCAAATCTGCCACAGAAAGCTATGTTTTGTGAAGTGTTGTTATATATACAGTGAAGTGTATTGTATAAACAGTAAACCACACATATATATAGTGAAACATACATATATATAGTTAACCACAAATATAGTGAAACATATACAGTAAAGCATATTGGATAAATAGTAATATATATACGTACTTATATGTGTATGTATGTATGTATATGCATATATATACACATATATATATACACACACACACACACATATATGTAAAAAGTTCCCAGCCTTTCTCATAAAAAGTTTTTTCCTGGTGTGCTTGAACAGAGTATTTCAATATTTCTGTGAGCCTGTGAATCAGACAAGATCCATTGCTTTTATGTAGATAAATTACCACCACTAATTATTTACATAAAATGGAAAAAATAAGAGAATTTGGAAGATATGTTGAGAGCAAACAAAAGGCTTTAAAGAGTCTGAATTGGAAATTGCTCAGAAAAGCAGTTTGGAAATTTTTTTTAAGAGATCTTCCAATTTATTCTGGAGCGGGGAAAATATCGGCATTCCAGAAATGAAAAAGGCCACCTGTTTGTCTGCAGCTGTCCTGCAAAACAGAGCAGTGCTACTGGTAACTAATAATATCTCCAACTCACAGAAGTGGCATGTATTTGGCATTTTATGCAGTGTTCCATGCAGACATACAGCTAGGCTAGCTTTTATTTTCCCCAGGTTTATCTGTATATCTCATCCAGGCCATGCAGTAGCAGATTGACAAATGATGGCTCCACAGTGATAAGCTGTAGGACCGATTTGCAGTGCGAATACAGTGAGAATGTTTTGTATACTATTGTGGCAGATGAAAGGAATGGAAGTGGGCCAAATTCAAGCTGTTTGCCATTGCATCTGATCAGCAGATCCTATGGAGAGAATTTGCCTGCTGTGAATATTTGATTCTCGCTAGCTTGAGCTATCTTGTGTGTTGGCTGTGCTACTGTGTGAATTTGTAGTGACTTTCCAGGGTGTCTGTCCTGCTCAACTGCCAATTTCTGGGGTTTTTTACAGGATTCAGGATTTTGTACATGCACTTTGTGCATGAGGAAAATGACTTAATGCTATACAGTGAACATTTTTTCATATTTGTAATACAGAGGTTAAAACCAACCAAACAAAAAATGATTACAAGTGAGCAGTGCATTATTTTTTCCTCCCTGCACTTTCATAAAGGTGTAGCCCCTCTACCACCTACTCTCTCTGCATTACCTGCAGGTGGTTTTCCTGGCAAAGTGATTTTGTAGAGGTAAGTCTGTCAATTACACACCAGAAAGGATGAAAAGGTGATGGTGTTGAAATGAAGTTATGAGTGCAGGAGCATTTTTCCCTTCCCTTTTCCCTTTCTGCACCCTTATCTGTCCATGACCCTTCTTAGTGGTTCATGGCTGACTTTGCCTGGGAGTTCGTAGTTTTGTGTGTTGGTTAATTTTTTGTTTCTGAAATTCAGTAAAGCAAAACAGTTACATTAATAATTTTTGGTTTTCTATACTGACAAGTAAATGACATTGCTTATAGTGCTGATCTAACAAGAACTCTCAGGACTCTGCTGAGGAAAGCAGAAAAGTGTTGGGATTTAATCTGTCAGTGTATCCTAGGCTTGTGTCCTGTGTCTGTCACCACACTGAAGTGTTTGTCTTCTGTAAGCAGCCTATTTAGACTTTCTGTCATCTTATCAATTAAGCGTAGTTAAAATTTTATAGCTATCTGTAGATATCTCTAGATTATAGATTTATAATTTATAGATCTGTATAAATATATTTATAGATAGAAAATTTTACATTTTAAAAGAATAGAGAAAATTCGCAAAATAAATTTAGACTGTAACCTATCAACTTGCTTTTCCTCTGTGTGTATGAAGGACAAAAGCCAAAAGACTTTTGATTGTAATGCTGTGGAGTAAAACCAAGAGGAGTCAGCATGAGACAGTTGCCGCAAGTAATAGCTGAGAGAAAGGCAATATCATCTCCATCTAATGTATTGATGAAATTGTGTGCTAGTGCCTTGTAGGGACTGCCAAAGGGACCAAATTCTGGTCGTGTGTCTTCTGAGACCACTGTAAAAGATACCACTCCGTTAGCTGAGGCACAGCAGCTGGCCACGCTGCGATCCTTGCCATTGCAGCGTGACCCATTTGCATGACCTATTTAACTCTGTCAAGTTGTAAGGAGCTGGGCAGGCACATTAAATGTGCCTTTTCAGTCACTTATTTAAAGTAAGGATGTTTCATGCACATTGCTACTTGTAAACCTGGGGTCTTTTTCTTTTTTAGTTTCTTCAGCAATGACAGAAAGGAGTACTTCAGGTGACTACAAAACATGCATAGTTGCAACTAACAGACGCTGAACAAAAAATCCTCTCAAAAGATGTAAAAAAAACTTTTGAAAACTGAAGAAGACAGGACCTGATCGATGCAAAGTGTAGTAATCCTGCGAGAAAGCTTTGCTGGGAGCTAGGTCTTAATGTTAAGACTCCTTTCTCCTTTTAGTGGCTTATGACTGCTTTTCTCCAGTGTCTCAGTGGTACTAACATGCGAATTTCATCTGTACTAGAGCAAACTAGGAAAAGTTTAGTTTTGCACTAGAATGAGATACGTTTTTGGCTTGGGCTTAGGCAGCCTAGGCAGGTGTTCTTGAATAAATATGACACCTGAAAACATCTTTTTTGTTGGCCTTTTTTTTCAGTCTGTTTAAACAAATGGCCATTTTTAGTACCATTGGGAAATAAAAATTACGAGATTGTTAGCAAAAGTAAAAACTTCTTTCTGCACTCACTGATTGCATCTTGTTGTTATGTGTGATTCTTTGTGCCCATACAAGATACTAACTTTCTGAGGAATTGTTTGGGTGATGATGTTAGTGACTGTTGGCGAGTGTTTTTCCTATGATGACCATCAAAATAAAAGCATGTAGGCAAACAGGCATAGGGTGGTGACACTGTTTTGTGAGAAGTGGGCATTTGTTCATCAACAGAAGAACTGAGTTTCCAAACTACATGGCTGCCAAACGGACTGGTGTTTTTGTTACTGCTTATCATAACTTGGCTGTGAACTTTTGGCATAAAGATGGATGCAATTAGTTATCTCCCGCGTTCCTCCTCCTTTGGTTGTTTTCTAAGCCTATTAGGTTACTATGTCCTCTGTGTCCTGTATATTTTTGTTAAATTTGGAAATACTGTTTGGAACTTTTTTTGAATGCTTTTGCATTTTCATTAGATTTACACATTGATCTACCCAGCATTTGAAAGTGACCAGAACTGTCCTCCATCAAAGACCAAACACAAGAGTTATTCACAATGCAGTTGGAAAAATTATAGTGCAAACAGTAAACCAGATGGAGAATTTTACAAGCATCTTTTCGTGTCATGAATGATGCTGTCTCCCTGGGTTATGGGCACTCTGCTCTCTCGACTGCTGTTCCTTTCCCCCTGGCTCCCCTCCAGAGCTGTTAAATTTCAGCCAGGGAAGAAAGGGAGATTTGGACTCCTCTGAATTTCCAAGTCTTTATTTTTTGCGGTGTGGCTGGCGAGCTTTGTGTGCGAGAGTGTTGGCATGCTGAGAGCTGCAGTGATTAGCATTCTGATTGCTGTCCCGAAACAGAACAAACAGGGCTGCTCTCGAGGAGCCATGGCCTCCCACCCAAACAAAGGCCTGGGAGCAGATGTGGGGAGAGCCCTGCTCATGAATCCTGCTCTGTCACGAAGGGTGGGTAAGAGCTAAACACTACCCAGGCTCCTCTGGTTCCTAGGTTTTACAAAAACAGAGTTCTCTGCCACACTTTGTGGTTCTGCTCCTTTGTAACTCTTCACGTGGCAGCTTAAATTTAGTTGGAGATTTAAGATGAGAGGCCTCAGAGAATATCAAGCTGTACATTATGTCTTTACTTCTTCACACATCTAGTGTTGCAGTTGCTGATCTAGAAATATAGATATCTAAACACTTGTTCTCTACTGACCTTCAAGATGTATCCATGTAAGAAATATTTACTGGTTCTGTAAAAGGTAGCAGTGTACCTACATGTGTGTAAGTATAAAACATTTATTAACTGTAAAGGTTGTGATGGTTTCACTCTAGGCCTTCCTGGAGACCAGCTTGTAATCCCCTGCGTGCAAACCTATGTGTCATCACTTGCATTTGGTTTGAAAGAGGATTATATCAGTTTGTGCTTAGTCTGTCTTAGTTATAGGTTTTTAATTTTTACCCTTTGAAAAGTGTAAATCCTTCATAAAAAGTGTTACACAATTGGTGTTGTTTCTTCTTACAGACAGCGGTCACATTAAGTGTAGCTTCAAGGTTTTTATTTCAGAAGAAGCCACTGTTTTTTCAGTGGCTTCTGACTGGTTAAGGCTGGAGAGGCAAGAGAGCAGTTGTGTTAACTGGCTTGCTCATATTGACATGGAAGATCTTTTCTGAACAAGCTGCTTGCTTAAATGGTGGTGGGCTGTTTCATATCTATTCTTCCTGCTTCCTTCAGAAATCCTGCCGTTTCTATCCCATAACATGCTGAGATTGTGTTGGCAACCTACATCAGTAGGTGGGGAAATTAGCAGGGCTTTTTCAGTTAAAAAAGTTGCCAACATCTGAGTTTGAAAAGAAGCAAGTCAATAAGCTTGTTGCAGTTACATATTTTGGGGGGAAAAATGAAAAGGAAAGAAGTTTAATATCTATCAGGTTTCCAAACAAAATCTATACTGACTTCTTAAATTATGTGACTGGAAATGTCTTTGGTTCTTCATTTAGCTGGTGGTATGAACAGATACAGAGTTAGAAAGAGGTTGGTTTGGTAAGATATATTTTTAAATGAAGGAGAGTTAAAAGTGTTGGGGGTTTTTTTGTGTCTCTTTTCAGGATAATATCATATTATTCTTAAGAGGCTGCAAAGAACTGGGACTTAAGGAATCTCAGCTTTTTGATCCTGGTGATCTGCAGGACACATCAAACAGAGTAACCATCAAGTAAGTACAAAAGCAGTTTGTGATTAGCATGTTATAACCTCAGATGCATGTGATGCAATAGTAAATATTTAAGGATAAGCAAAAAGGCTATAGAACTGTCACTCGTATAAAGCAAATAGGAAGCTGAGGTTTGGGAACCCTTCAGTGCTGGGAAGAATAGATAGTTCCTTTCAACAGGTTTTGTCTAAGGGCTGTTATTTTTCCCACAGAGATCAACCACAGCTCTTTAAAATAGGACAGTGTTTGGACAATACTCTCGGGCACATGGTGTGACTCTTGAGGATGGTCCTGTGCAGAGATGAGAGTTGGACTTGATGATCCCTGTGGGTCCCTTCCAACTCAGCATAATCTGTGATTCTGTGAAAATACTGGTTTAGTTACGTGATGAGATTCTGAGGGACTTGGGGGTTTTCCTGAGTCTAAATTTAGTCTGTCCAACTAATGAACTATTGTAGTCTGGGGAAAAAAATCAAAGCTCAGATTAAAGTGTTCTGATTTTGCAGTATAGGGCATTTATAGGCCTCTAAAACTCTATGAGGTGCAGACATGAGCACAGTCTGTTTATTTCCCTACAAGAACTATAGATTGGGAAGCAGTAATTGGGCTGAAGATGTCTGTGTGGACTGGAAATGCCACAGTTTAGATACTTTCTCACCAAAACCACACATCTAGTACCACACAAATTGCACAAGTTCCCCACCCTCCAAAAGCAAGAGCACTCCACAATCTCATAAAATTAACAAAATTTGTGATTCGTGTTATTTAAAAGTTTTTCTGGAAGTCTTGGGTCTATCATGTGTAATATTACAGTTATAACAGAAGTTATTGGTCTACAGAGCAGAAAATGCTGCTGAGTTGATTGAATGGCCTTGTTTCATTTGGCCAAAAAGATCACTAATAAAATCCTAGTCATACATACCCATTTTAGAAAAGTATATGGAAACAATTTACTAAATTTCAGCAGCTTTTTTTTTATTCCTTTCTGGCAATGGAAGCTAGGCGAGCTTTCATGGTTTTCAAGCATTGTCTGGGAAAATTTGAAGGCTTTGAAAATCAAATTGGCCACTTTCCTTGTTTGAAGGAATAGTCTCCCATTTTTTACTCCTTTCCAAGGTTCTGACTCCAGTATGAGGTTTTCTTGCCTACACATACCAGTGAGAGGGGGCAATGTGACATTTCTTCTAAATCTGATAATAATGTAATGGAAAAGATTCTTCATGATGTCCTATAAAATCATTACAATGAGTGACTGGAGAGAGTTGCAAAGCAATCCCTAATCTCCATTTAAAACCCTAATCTCCATATGACATTAGAAAGAAAGGGTTTTTCTGATAAGCACCTTGGTCTTTTGGGTTTGAGGATGGATGGAGTACCTTGATGGAGGCAGGCTGAGATGCTGGGACTAGGGTGGAGCTCCAGGGAGAGCTGTCCAGCATGTTACCGAGTTAAATACATAAACTCTGACATCATAAACTCTGCAGAGCTGGCCTGGCCCTCTGCTGAATATGATGCTAGATAGATGTGAAGCATCTCATTGGCATGACTTTTTTTTCCCCCATCAGCATTTCAGAGAAAGCAACTGTGGAAATGAGCCAAATGTTTTCCTAGCACTGGCCAAGATCATGCTGAGTAACTGAGTTGAGCTGTACAAGCCAAGTCCATGACTCCTGTAGAGAAATATGTTGAAGACATGTCTTCTAGCTAGCTAGTTCCCAAAGCATGAAGGTGATTTTTTCCCCCTTTTTGTAGACTTTTGGGTTATTTTTTAAACATGTTGAAAATGTTACTTGTTTTGTGGTAGAGGATGAATATGACATTATTGCACATGATTAACATAATGAAATGCTAACCTTTTTTTTTCATATAGGTGTTAATTGAGGTATGCATCAGATCTATTTTTTTGGATCATTCTGCTTATAAAAGTTATGAGCTAATGCTGTAAAGAATTTCTTACTGACTTGTTAAACAAGACTCTTTTCCACTGTTATTTTATTAAGAAAAAAACCAGGACTGTTCTATTTTTCTTAGTGTGTGGGTATTGGTGGACAAAATTTTGGCTTAAGAAGATGTTATCAGAAAATACTTGGTTTTACCATTGCCTATATTTAGGCTTTTGTTCTAACAGATTTAAATACATTTACTTTTGGTTTTGTCAGGTAACCTTTCATGCTGGAGTGGTCTTACCGTTATAGTAGAAGACAATAATCAGGAGACAATCTTTATTAAATCTGAAGTGGTTTTATTTATTTTTCAGCACTTAAATGTCATACACATTTCCTCCAATTTTTTTAATGCTTTCTTTGCTGAATTTTAAAATGTTCAGGTTTGCACAAACTTTGTGCCTTGTTGTTTCTAACATAAAAATTCCACCCTTTCAGGAACATTGGAGAAAAAAAAATAAATTGAGAAGGATGCCAATGTTCAGTCTGAGCACTCAAGTATACATTAAAAAAATAAATGTTTTCCACAGCAGGTTCTGTTTTAAGTGGCAGGATCTTTGTTGCTTCACCCATCTACTTTGTTCTTTGTGAGTCTTGTTTCCACAGAAGCTCCTGCAATATTTCCTTAATGTTTGGTGATGTCTCCTGTGCATGTTCAGTTGCTTCCACAATCTGTATGGGTTGCATGATTTATCACAGAGCAGAACCTGTAATAACTGCAAAATGTATTTTAGCAGTGAGGACCTTTTAGCAGTGAGGACCTTTGTCTTATTTTTGTAAGAAATCAGCAACTCTATTTAAAGGAAATATTTTTGGCACTGTTCTACTTTAATGTGGGACCATTATAAACACATTTTATTTTTGTGCTTCCAGAGTTCTAATTTAATGATTGAAATAATGGTGACAAAATACTCCCATGTTATGAATAAATGAATGTGTGAACTACATCTTCTTAGCTTTCATGTGTTTTCACCCAGCAGAAGCATTCTGCAGGATTTTGTTAGGGAAAAAGGGAAAATGTGATTTGCTGCATACAGGCTCTTGGAAAGTGTGTCTACTTTCTGATTTTTTTCCCCTCTCTCTTTTTTTTTTTTTTTTTTTTGGTGTGTGTGTTTGTGTGTGCAACCAGGAACATTGACTATAGTAGGAAGCTGAAAAATGTAAGTACATCACTTGGAGTTTGTTGAGTTTTTTTATCTGGTTAATCCTGTATTTGGCCTGAGCAAGAATTATGTCAGTAAAAACTGAGTACAGATAAGTATTGCTGAAAAATCCTTCTGAATACAAACCTAACTAGGTTCTGCTGGAAATTTAGGTAGAGCTGCTATGGCAAAGCAGCCTTACAATAGAAATAAGGTAGAGAACATTTGTCTCTTCTTGGATAAGTGATAAATAATGTGATTTCTGTACTGTCCAGTGTGCAGTGTACTGGGAACGGTCTGACTCGCCCATGAAGCGACAATTTTATAGCCCTTCATGAATATATTGACATAACGTGCATTTGCACAAAGCATTTAAAATTAAGCAAACTGATCATCAGATCTGGATGCAAGTCTTTACTATCCGGTTTGCTAGTTTTCTCATGGTTCTTCCAAATAAATTAGTGTTTCCCAAGAAAGATTATTTCCATTTAACTTAAATGTCTTGTTAATTTAAACTAATTGCAATCCTGTAATTGTTAAGTGGAAAAGAAAATGTCTAAACTTTGCTGGTCTCAGAGTTAGTTATTCTCTTAAAGCCTAGCAAGCTGTCTGTCCTTAGTCGGCACTTAACTGGTAGAAATTTGATTTTGTATTTGGCTCACATCCCTATAAAGTGATGGGAAATGCCAAGATCTTTTCCCAGTAACACTGCAAGCCAGTAATCATGGCTGTGGGTAAAAAAACCCCAAACAAAACAAAAACACCCCCTCCCCCAAATTATTTCATGATGTCTTTCCCATCATCACCATCATCAGTAGAGTAGTATCTTCTGCACACAGCACACAAAGTTTTGGGGAAAGAGTTCACCTTTGGTATTTTAGCACTGTTGTAGGCACTGGCTAAATATCTTTGTACATATGTATTGTTTTAAAGGTAAAGTTTCAAAAATATCTTCCATGATGTGCTTCTAGGCAATATATGCTTTCCAGGTGCATGATCCTGCAACCTTGGCTGGCAGCCAGTCGGAATTACTTGCAAATGTGAAATTATCCACTTTTTTTCCCCTTTCAAATAAAGAAAGGAAGAAGAGAGAAAGTGATTAAATGCTAGCAGAAATAAATAAAAATACCACATCCTTCATCAGTGAACTAAATGGCAAAATGAATTGGACAGTTTCCTGGTTGCCAAAAATACTATATTTGCAAGTGTTATCGTTTAACTTGACAACATATACTGTAAGAATTCTTTGCATAAATTTATCAAGTAGTACTGGTTGAAGGATAAAAGCTCAGATAAAGGTTGTTTCAAGATAAAAAATATCAGTACTAGCGAAACCACCTCCTTTCACTCAGCACAGTATTGATTTGGATGTAATTTTGAAACAAGGGGAAAATTTTTGTACTTTATTAAAAGTGTTACTCAGATATTTTATGCATGTACACTATTTATAAACTAAAGAAAAATATAAACTGTATTTATATATAAAATACATATTTTACATTATGCACCACTGTTGGTTTTAAACTGAGGATCTGTATGACATACACAGTATCCTCTTCTGGCAGGGCCTCACCTGTAGTGCTGCATAATTTTGGACATCACACTTAAATGAAAAATGGGAATGCTAGAGCAAGTCGATGAGAAAAGTCCAGCATATATTGCTGAGGAGGAAGCACTGGAGGAATATGGGTGCATGTTTTAGGGAAGAAGAGTCTGAAGGATGCCTGTTCCCAATACCCCCTTGGGATTTTTGCTAATCTTGTTTTCTTTAGTTCACTATATAGTATGAAGTATATGGCCCTGTCCCATCAGAACATAAAGTTAATGTAACTTTTTTGATAGGGTTAATGGCAACTATTATTTATTATTGGTTGCACATCTTTTCCACATCAGAATATTTCCTGTTTGTTCTGCAGTTAAATACTTTGCACTGTTACAGAATATGCCAAAATAATGAACATTAAATGAGAAAAAACCTTAACTTCTGAGGTGATGGTTTGTCATTTTTATCCGGTGCAAAACACTGAACTGAATTGCTTTTGATGATCAGTTTCCAGTCCAAATTGCTGCTGCACAGGTGCCATTAAAGACATTGCTTTAAGTGGAGGCATATGTGGGTGCAGAGAGGGACTTTCTCTGTATGGTGTTAACAGCAGCATTTTTGGAGTTGTTGGATTTGACTATCCTAAGCATCTTAATTTCTCCTTTCCTAAAACATGTGCAACACCAGCAGTGTCAGGGCAGATTTCTTTGCTACTTAAAGGAGTGAAAGGGTATATAAACACTTGCAAGAACAATTCTTGGCCTTGAAATGACTTTTGAGTTATGAAGAAGCAGCAAGTCAGAACTTGAATGAAACCACTAACTCCTTCCCCTGTGGTCTGATAGAAACAACCAGATGCTCATGGCTTTTGATTAATCTTTATTTATTCATCTTCTTTATTAGGCATTTCTTAAGCTGTTATAACAAGTTGTTATCAGAAGCCTAGAAGTAAATGTTCCTGTATCATCTGGTTGATTACATTAGGATGATTAAAAATGAGACTTCCTTTTCTGTCCTTGAAATAGACAGGCACACATATGAGATGTTTTTAGGCAGTCACTCATTCAGGATGTTTTGTTTATTCCCTTGGTCTTAATGGTTTTAATTAACAACTTCTAGTATCAGTACTCTTAAGGGATTTTTTTCTTTTTGGGTTTACAAACAGATATATTTATGTGTCTTCTAGACAGTTTCAAATATATTTGTCTAGTTTTTCTATTCAGGTTCATTTTTTCTGTTTCTTTTCGAGGCAGACATGACAGGTGTATTATTTTTGTTAAAAATACCAGGGAGATAATGTGTTAAGTTACTTATTGTGTAAGACTGTTTAAATTTTCACAGTTACTTGATGTATTTATGTTTAACCTTTGACAGACACTTCCCTTTAAATTCTGATTTATAGCAAAATCTTGTGCCACTGTGCAGTTTAGAATAAATCAGGGATGCTGAAGGGAAGTAAATTTAGCTAAGTGACTGTGTAGATGGCTTAAATTAATTCTTATTAACTTCTGCAGGTATTAGTCACCATTTATTGGCTAGGGAAAGCGGCAAACAGCTGCACATCATATAGCGGATCAACCCTGAACCTGAAGGAATTTGAAGGTTTCCTGGCACAAATGAGAAAGGTATCTTTTTGTTATGTTTTGGGAATGGAAATTTAGCTCAAATTATTAGTCCCATAAATGAACTGTTTGTTGCTAAATATGAGGGGGGGGTGGAGTTTCCATATGTTTTGGTGTGAGATTTTTCATTTATGACACCAAGTTTCAGCTAGAAGAGCTGAGACTCAAAAAGAAAGTGTCAGACTTGCAAGAGCAGAGTTTTTCCTCTTTAAAACATTCAGTCTCATGGGCAACTTTTTTGGTTTTATGTTGCAACATAAAGCATCAAACCGAAGTATCTAAATAAAGCTGAAGGGGAAGAGAAGGAGATTATGTGTCACCAAGGATATAGTTATGATAAATCTGTGTTTTGCCAAGCTCTAAATTCTGACTGAAATCATATTTGGTGGTTTATGAGCTGAGCTGTTGGAAAGGAAAAGTTGTGATTGCTCTAGGGTAGTTTGGGGACTTTTGGTTGAGCATTCCAGCACGCCCTGAATCTTGAATCAGGTTGCTTAGCATCGATGACCCAGAATGCATTTCTCGGGGATGCAAGGGGCAAGGAGCAGGCTTGTAAGAAGATGGCAGCACCACACGTTAGCATTGCATGTGTTGGACATAGTGCTCATGAAAGGCCATGTAGATACGTTCTCCAGTCCACAGAGGGCTTCGCGCCTGCTGTTTCCTCCCCATGTCATGTAACGGCCATGTCGCCACAGGCAGTAGGGTTTGGGGACCGTGGGAGAATCTCTGGACTTCACTCTCCTAGAGCTCTGTGGTGCTGCATCTGCACCAGCTGCAGCTCTCCATTCTGGGATCCCATAGGGCCAGCACCAGATTGCCACTGGAGAGGAAGAAATACTTGTCTGATAGCAGCTTCTATATCCTGGTGACACCAGAGAGAACCTTAACTAGATGGGTAAAATCCCTGTTTGTGAGCCCAGTTCAGGGAAGGAGCAGTCTGCACTCCAAAGAGTCAGAAAGGTGAAACAAAGCCAAACAAGGGGGCTAGCACAGAAAAATTGGCAAAGTACAGGTTGTTATAATGTTAGTGCTGCATGGTATTGTGGTTTATTTTTTAATGTTTAATCTTGCACCACGAGGCCCCTCTTTTTCCAGGTGATATTTGCCTGTGAAACTAATCATCAGAGCACTTTAGAGGTCTTATCTTGAGCCCTTTTGTGAGATGAAGTAGGCTGGAGCTTAAAGGCAGCATTCTCTAGGGAACTGATGGTAATGGAGAGCCTGGGTGGGCATTGCAGAGCACTGTGAATCAAGGCCAAAGGCAAGAGGCTGGGACTTGACTTGTTGCAGATTTGGAGCTGGGAGAAGAGTAGAGATCTCATAAAAGCTGAAAGCTATATATTCTTTTAATGCATAAACAGAGCACTTTGCAGTCCTGAAAAGTCTTGTTTAGGTGATTCTGTTATGAGGGCCGTTATGACTTGTTTTGGGATCACCTCCCTACTCCTATGTCCCTGCAGTATTTCCCACTGGCAATTCTGGGTTTGTCTGTTACTGCATTTGAAGAGGATTTGGTTGTAAAATAGAACATGTTAATCATGCTGTGCCACACTCTGATGTTCTTTGTAGCTGAACTCGAGTGATGAAAAGGCACTTTATCACATTCTCTACTAGTATTTTTCCACAGAATTTAGTAACTAAATCGACCATAAATTCAGTCTGGTTTAGTCTTTCTGTTGTAAATCCTCTCTGCTCTCTTTTAATAAGCAAATCAAGACAGCTCCAATGTAAGTTGTCTCAGACTCATCTTTTTTTCTTCTCGTATTGAAGGGGCTATTCATTTCTAATTTTATTCATGCAACTCTGTTTTTAATTTCTTTAACTATTAGAGTACACATTTTTCTTTTAAACTAGAAATTCACAACGACAAAAGATCCATGGCTTTTTGATTATATTTAGTGGGTGGAACTTCCTGGAGAAATGCGTCTTATATTTGGCAGTCATGCTTCTACTGCCACTCGGTAATGTACTGTGTTTTTAATTAGATAATATGAAAGACTGATGTGCTGGTTTGTGTCATGCTATGGTGTTATCAGTCCCACAGATAACCACTTTCCCATTGATGATGTTTGGGAAACAACATTTGTTCAAGGCAGGACAAGTACCCGTCTGTGTGACGGCATTGTGTTTGCCAAGGGAAAGGCTGTAAAGAACATGTTTACAGAAGTCTAGGATCCTATCCTGGTGCCTGCCTCCTAATTCCTAGTGAGCGACATGCAAAATTAACATCAACAGGCCTTTGAAAGTAAGGTCTGCAGAACTCATTAGTTTACAATTGGACTGTTTTCAAACTCTGATAGATAGTGAATGCGGGCTGGGGCTTTTTGCCCAAGTTTAAGTCCCTGTAGCTGCTGAGCAGTTCTGTGTCATTCAAATACAGTAATTTAGGAAAATGGAAATGTGCCTAAAGGTTGAGAATAGCTGATTGGTATGAAGGGATGAGTGGATTTAGGGAATTTGGATTTTTTTTAAAGATTTTTGGATCATGTCACAAACAGGATTTTGATAGGATTTTTAGATTTGTTCTTGGATGTGTGTAATTCATGAAGATTTCAGGGAGAATGGTCCTTGTTGTCTCTTGTTTCTATCAATATTTTACTTCACTAAGCAGAACTGAAAAAGAGAATTCGGTTACAACTTAAATGCATTTTATTTGTTTTTAGAAAATATTTTCACTTCTATTTGCAGTGAGGTTACTTAATGGCATTACCACAGTTTAGCTTGGCCTTAGGCGACCTCCGCTGCCCTTAATGTGGTATTTTGGCAGATTAGTAGCGAGTGGCACTAATTAAGCCTTCTTCCTGAAAAGTCTGCAGAACCTTTGGTCTGATCTCTCAATCTCGCTTCAAGCCTCCCTCTTTTTCAGCATGGGAGTGTTGGTGTATTATTGTAGGGCTCTCCTCCTTCCATCACTTTTCCAGCAAACTCTGTGATATTCCTGACTGATCTTCTCCTTGGTGATACTATTGACGGGTAAGCCCTTAGCAGTTAAGGACAGTGAGAGCTGTGCTCAACTTAGCCATTGTGCTTCAGCTAATGGTAAGCAGGGGGTGCTTCTTAATTAGGAATTAATATTCAAATGCTTCTGGGAAAAAAAAAAAATCACATTCCAACCTCTTTGGGTCACAAAATGTCAGTCTGATAATGGCACCCACATCTCTGACTTTACTTACTGTCGGGGGAGAAAAAAACAGATTCATCTTTGAATAAACTTAGTTATTTTTGTTTTTTCTCAGTCTGTATGATTTTAATTAATGTTAGGATGCTCTCTAAAACAAGGGATTTATTATAATTCAAGGGTGAGGATGGCTTCTATTGACCTTTCCCTCTGCTGGAGTTTCAGTGTTTTAGTATGTGCTGCTTGCACTGGAAAGAATTTATAATCACAGGGCTGTCAAAGACAACCATTGTTCTCCCTGCTCTGAACATGTGGGTCAGCTACAAGTGCTTTCATATCCCCCAGAGCCAGGAGCTGGCAAAGAGTAAAGAGCACAACTGAATTCTTCTGAGGCATCGGGAAAAGCATTTTGCATATTTTTCATTGCTGATTGCTTGAGAAAGACATCCCTCTTTCATAACAGGAATTTCTCTTCAAGGTAGAGGGAGGCTGGGGCACACTGCTTTATTATTTTGCTGAGCTGAAGCAGCAACAACAAATGCTGTCTGCTGGTGTCCTGGCCAGATACAATAGATGGGCAGTGGGAGGAGGGGAATCTTTTGGAAAGAGCAGACTTAAACCTGATGCAGGCACGATGTTAAAATTGTAGTGCCTTTGCCTGTGCCATGGACTGTGGACGACAAGTCAAGGTTCAGGTTGCTTTCGTTTTTGATCGGTTTATTAACTGACCTATTGGAACTTTTTCTCAGTTCATTGTACTAATCCAGTGAGAGTGATTTCTTCTTAATCAGCATAAAATTGGGATTTATTGCAAGCTTGCACTTTCGTTTTGAAGGGAAGAAGGGGCAAAAATCAAGGAAACCCTTTTTTTTGGGGGAGGAGATTTTTAGTATTTGGGAAGATGCTTTGCTGTCTGATGTGTAATGGATATTTCCACGTAGGAAACAGAGGATATTGAGAGCCCAAAGCGCAGCATTCGTGACAGTGGTTATATAGACTGCTGGGACTCTGAACGCAGTGATTCCCTCTCCCCGCCTCGCCACGGCAGAGATGATTCCTTTGACAGTCTGGACTCCTTTGGCTCCCGCTCGCAGCAGACACCATCTCCAGATGTAGTGCTCAGAGGGAGCAGTGATGGTGAGTACCAGTCACAGTGCAGCACATGAATAATGTTGTGACACAGAGGCAAAGTTTCTGGAATAAATGTCCCATTCAGAAGCTGGATACTGCCTCTGAACCGGGCTAATCCAGTGGGAGAACTTTTCTGTGAGTGCTGATTCGTGCTCCCTGAGGTGTAGATGACTTTGCCAACAACTTACCTGAAATCTGACTCAGGATAGCGTAGCATTGGAAAGTGAGTTACATCATTGCACTGTAATTTTATGATGGGAAGAGTGTTTTTCTGGGTTACAGTGTAAGAGGATGTTATGCAGACTCATTTTAGCTTATAAACTAGGCTAAAGTAAGAAATAAAATTGCAGGAACAAGGAAAATATTGTAGTGAATAAAATGTTTGCTTAGGTAAACTCTGGGCAGATAAATGACATAGAAATATCTTGGGAATGTCTGATACTTTACAAAGTTTTGAAGTCTGATGTACAGTGCTTTACCAAATGTCGTATTTGTTTGCATAGTATTTAGAAAATTGGGTAAATTAATAGCTCCCAGCATCGAAGCTGTGGCCATCTTTATACACATTCGTGCGAGAACATGCAGCTCTAGGAGTACAGAAGGGGTGCTACTTTTCTGCCTTTCTTTTCTGATTCCCAGAACTTTCCAGAAGCTTGTAAACACAGCATGCTGGATGAAGAAGGATTTGCTTAGGGTAGGTGTAGAGCATGCTCTTAGGTTATCTGTCATGAGCAGGGTTCTGGTTCAGGACAAAAGGATGCATGATTGAGGCTCTCTCTGCACAGTTACATTCCTGATGAACTGATAAATAAGTCAGATTTCATCATCAGATGAAGCTGTGTTGCACACACGAATCACTTCTCCTTAGTAATGTTACTTATTTAATACAAAAATGGAAAGGCAGAAGGACCGTTTGGTAGGAACCAGATGTTCATACTGCTTTTGACACTGTGAAAGAAACCGGTGCTAATCATAACCGGACACATGAGAGATTGCCTGAGATGATGGGGAACCCCTTAAAACTGGAAAGCTGGCAGGGAGAGCTGGTATCACAGTAGAATTATGAAAGAGCTGTGGGAAAATCAGAGCTAAGATCTGCTCTGAGTGGTCTGTGGTATTTGGGCTGTTATTGGTTTACCATCCAGAACCAGCTACTGGGGCTGATTCCTTGAAACAGCCTCGTGGCCCTTAAAAGCACAGATTATAATATGTTTTTCTGCCTTCCCAAATGAGACAAGTGCGGTGTTGACAATTAGGAACACCTCACAAGTCCTAATCAAGAAGTCTTGCTCTGTCCTGGGTGCTTGATGGGTGTCCTGTGTCCCTGCTTACTTGGAGCTGGTAGGCAGCCAGTTACATATGTCCTATAGCTGCTTCCTATCAACTTCTGCTGTATTAGCAGATTTTAGAAAGGTTTTGTGTTTTTTTGCCACAGCTAAGACATACTGTCTTGTCACATTCTTGAGCCTGTAACAAACACAAAAGAAGATAAAAGCATACAAAGTTTGTTCTTAAAAATTAGTATTTAACTATATCCAGGATGCGAGCAGATGCTGTGTGCACATGTATGACTTGTCCAACCAGCACTTTCTGTGTCCCGTTTTCCCTGCTTGCTGCTGACATAACTTCACAGCTGTCTCCTCCAACAGTTGCAGGTGGGGTGTAACTTGGCTGACCTCTTTTATGTTGAACCTCTTCCTGTGGCCCCAGCAGGCTAGTGTATCACTCAGCTGTGTGTAGTTTTTGATAGAAATAATTTATGTTGGACTTGATGATCTTAGAGGTCTTTTCCAACCTAAATGATTCTATGATTCTTTATGCAAAGCTGGATGGAGGAAAAGGTTCTGCTTTCATTACTTCTTTCTCCATTCAAATGGGAGCTTTATAAACCAAATAATATTGTAGTGAACTAAAACTATAATTCCTTCCACTTCTAGGAGAAAAAAAAACCAAATGTAGATCATTTAAGTGATCCTAAAGTCGTGATTAGTTTAGATGGAAGCAGTGAGAAATGCTGCCTTCACAAATGCCATCTGTGATGAGTCTCACTGTTGAGGAACTGCTCTGGTGTCATATGCAGATCCTGCCCCTTGGAAAAAAGCAAACAAAACCAGTGGTAGAGTAGAGCACTTTATTTAAAACACAGTAGAATTGCAGGCTGACCTGCTTCTAGAGTTGCCAATGAATAAAATCCTCTACTTGGCCAACAGTTGTGCATGGATCCTTGTACGAAGGGTCTGTACTTGTCTGTGGTGTATAACTGCTTGTTACTGGTTGTGGAAACTGTGTGGTGCTACTTCTACTTGGAAATGCAGAACAACAAATTTAAGGTTATAAATGTAGAGCACAGCTGCATCTTCCATTTGGTACTTTGGCTTCCAGTGCTTTTTTTGCAAATTTGAACTGAAAATAATTTCGTGAGTAAAATATGAATAATTAAAGAAGCTATTTGTTTTTGAAGTACTCAGCTTGGGGATACTTGTAGGCACATCAGTAATGAGAGAGAGGAATGTGTTCTAATTCCTCTGCTACTGTGGTTATCTATTCCAGCATTTCTGTCTGCCAGATCAAGACTGGTTTTCATGTGATACAAAAATAGACACCAGAACAAAGTCAAAAGCAAACAGAATAGCAAATAACATTTGCTAATATATTGCTAAATGAAATAAAATTTTATTTTAGTTCCTCTGTGCCTTGCTCAGGCTAATGATACTGCAGCTCTTCAAACCTCAGCTATCCTCAGAAACCCACGATTCTGTGATCATATCTCTCCTTTTTGTTTCGACATAGACTCAGTTTACCAATCACGGTGCTAGTTATCGTAAGTTCTTAAAGAAAATTGTTCAAGCAAAAGAATCCTGGCAAAAAAAAAGGGCATTGTGATTTTTGTCTAACTAGTTCATTTCCATTTTGTCATGTCTTTTCTTACTGTTCCCTTTCACTCTTCTTCATCTCTCTCCAAGCAAACAATTAATTACTCAATCTGCTGCAAAACCTCATTGCAAATAACATTCCTAGAATATTTAGATCTCTTTTCCTTCCCCCCACTTTGAGTTATACACAAGCTACTTGTGATTTTTATGACTTCATTGTTTTCAGTTGTTCATTGGTAGCCCAGTAAATTAGCTAGTAATTTACTAGTGTGTTGAATTAGCAAGAGGACACAACCTGTGTGGCTTCCCCTCACCCTGGAAAGGGGAAACAGCTATTGCACATGCAAATGTTGCAAAGGGGACAAGGACCAGAGACATCCAATACTCCAAAGCTCAGAGAAGATATGAATGCTGGTGGGACGAACATGCTCCATTTCACTCTTCAAACCAGGGCCTGTGATGATGTTACACTGCTGAGAGAGAACTATTTGCATAACTTCTTTGTGAATTGCTTTAAAAGGCTTGTGATGGTGCAAGGAATCTAGTGAATGTCTACGAAGTGGCTTCCAAAATGGCTACGAGGGCAATTCCACACTGCAAATGCTCTTTAGCGTATTTGTCCTACCATTTGGGAGTTTAGTTTTCAAGTCAGAAAAGTCTTGCCTAGACTTCAGTGTTCTAAATGGCTTGTAAATATCAGGAGGCTTAGTTCATTTGAACAAAATCAAGTAGTCACCCAGCTCTGTTATCTCACATCTTGTTCTCTGTAACTCTTGATTTTTCTCTCTCACCTTGTTTCTTCACCAGTAAGGATTTTTCAGTCTTTGCTGTACTGACCTAACCACTAAATCCTGAGGTTCCTTCCCTGTCTCCTTGCACATTTCCATTTGGGGATCAAGTCTCTCTGTCTGTTTTGCAGTGTGCTAGAATGATTGACCAGGCAACTGATGAGGGAAACCATCCGAGTTTTCTGGTTTATAGCAGCTGATGCCATTCTTAGATCTTGGCCATAGCTGATGCTGTGTGTGTCCAAATTGCTGGATGTGTCCAAATTGCTGTGTGTAGAAACACCCACATATTCCTGCCATTCTGTAGCTATATAACATGCAGCCCTTTTTTGCTTCTGCTTGTGCTAGGCACATATAAGAATGCAAATCAGGTCAGGCATACCCATATGAATAACTAGGAGTCATTTGGGCTTTAGTCAGGTAAGCTTCTGTATCTGTCCTCTGTGATTGACAAGTCTGGCTTAGTCTGACCCTGAGATTTTTTGATGTGACCTGCGGCTGAAGATGAGTTTTTCAGAGATTGATGAAAAAAAGTGTTTATTGTCTGTGTAGATGTTATGGCTACTACCTTCAGTGACTGACTTTAAAATACAAATGCAAGTAAAAGTGGTTAAATGTAAATTTTTGGTGGTGTCTTCTCTGAGTTATAATTTTAAAAAAACCCAAACAATTGGATGAAAGTGAAAATAAGGGGATTTTTTTTCTCCTTCCTCACTAGGGAGAGGAAGTGACTCGGAAACTGACCTGCCACACAGAAAGATGCCAGATGTGAAAAAAGATGATATGTTGGCGAGGCGGACCTCACACGGTGAACCTAAATCAGCTGTGCCTTTTAACCAGTACCTTCCGAACAAGAGTAATCAGACTTTCTATGTACCTGCTCCACTTCGGAAAAAGAAAGCTGAGCGAGAAGAATACCGAAAGAGCTGGAGCACAGCGACCTCACCGCTAGGAGACAGACCTTTCAGGTAAGACTGGCCTGTCCAGCTTCTCCCTTCCTTAGTGATGAGGATAACAGTTGCCCAATTTTCATTCTTTTCACGGGGCGTATGATAACTGTAATAAATCTCTTGCTGATATGGTACTAATAAATAGTTTGTAACAATTGGTAGAAGAAAAGCAATGAGTAGAAAATCACTGTCTTGATGTTATTTACCCATACAGTGCAATGTATAACTTGTGTTGGACAAGATGTCAGTTAATACAAGTACCATGGATGTCGACTCAAACCCAAGGCTGGAAAAAATTGTTCTGAATGATCTGTTTCAGTTCTCAAGACAGTTACTCAGTGACAAATGATACTTATAAGTAATGTTTGATGTATTTAATCAAAATAGATAATATTTTTGCTCTGTTTTTTGTAAAATCGGTTTATTTATGTGTTGTGTTCTATACACTAGTATGGTTTATATAGTTGTGACTATGTGTTTATGCATGTTGGCTTTGTCAACTGATACTTAGCTTGTGGTTTGGCCTAAGAAGCAACTCCCATTAAAGAGCATAATTATTTTCCCTGATTATTCATTAGAATTCATACTTTGGCATCTTGATATCAGCAAAATGTGCTTACAAGTGTATATGTTTTAGACACAGTCTGTATTAAACTAACTTGTATAATTCAATAGTAAATCCCACCCTGAAACCATAGAAGAAGAACTGAATGAAACATCAGGACTGTGTGAAAAGGAGAAAGTGTACTCTGTGGCTCCTGAGGCAAGCTCCCTTAAAAATCAATTAGGTTTGAATCAAAGTGAAGAAAACTCCGTAGACCAATCTCCTTCATGTAGTGCAAAAGAAACATCAGCACCCAAGGGGAAAGATACAGAAGAGATCAGAAAGCTAAGAAGACTGGAACAGGCTGGCATTAAGGTCATGTCAGCAGCCCAGCGCTATGGCAGGTTAGCCCAGTGGTGTGGGAAATTGTGCACGCTTCACGTTTTTAGGATTGTCTGAAGTGTGGGCTTCCTTGATCCGCTGTGATTTCACATCTCCTAACAAAACCCCAGTCGCTAAGCACTCACAATTGCTAGTGAAAGTCTTGGTCTCAAAAACCTTGTGATGTGGCAGCTGTGGATTGCAGTGTTATATGATGCTAACTGCATTTATGTTGAGAAATTGTATTATCTTACAGCATAATGTAAACAGACTCCAGGAAGACTACTACCCAGACTACTTGTCACCTTCCATCTAATGCTTTCTTGTATTTAATAAAAATGTACATAAATATTCATTAAAAATGCCTTGTTTAGGTAAAAGTTTCAGAAATTTATGTTACTTGTTGCTGGTGGGGCGGTGAACTGTACTTTTTAGGTGGTTAATATTTTTAACTGTTTTAATAAATGATATATTTATTTTTAATGGTAGGAACTATAAAAGTACAGTGCTTCTTAACACGTATACCAGTAGAGGCATAGTTCTGCAGTCATAATTTGACTGACTTTGGCATGGAATATCTGTATTTACTCACTTATTACCTGTGTTATTTATTTTTGGATGTTGTTCAATTTGGTTATTTCCTGTTCTTTAACTGAAGAACTGAATGATGACTAGGCTTATCACCCATGCCTTTCCATCATCGGATATTGGATCCTCATGAAAAATCTCTTCTAGTCATGGGGATGACCTCCAAAGCAGGGTTTTAACCAATATGTCAGAAGACTAGGCTCTTATAAAGGATCAAAATGGTTTGGCTAAAGGCTGAGTGTCCAAATGTCCTCCTGTCCAAAACATTTAGTTTTGGATTGTGGGATGAAATCTTAACAGTGAGTAGTTTAGCAGATGCAGATCTGCAGTCTGGGCTTTGAGATATAGTAGTAAGAAGTACAGCTCATATGTGGTGCAGTTCATTCATAGGTACAGTGACGCTTGTCTGCAGCCACATACAGATGTGCCATATGCAGATGACACAGTCACAGTATATATGCTGTCATTTGTCCTCTTCTCAGGTCTGCTTCACTGCTGTCAAGCTGCACTGAACCAATGCTTGTGTGTGTTTGTGGAGTATTACTTTTAACAAAGTCAGATACTAATGTAGGTGAACTATCTGGCATAAATTAGTCCTTCAGTCTCAATTAGTGCTAGTCGATTGAGAATCTGTAAACAGGAGGGGTATTAGCAAAATCCCATTCCAAGTCCCAAGGCTGTAGAATTAATAGTAGTAATATAGTAATATGGAGTAAAATGTATCAATAGCTTGTGTTTATCAGTGCAGTGCACAGCAAATGGACACTGAGAGTCCATTTTCCAACCCTGTGCTTGATCTGCTGGCTTTATGTCTATGAAAGAAGCATGTGTGATCAAATGTGTGATTCTTTGGCAGGAATTCAGGTCTTCACTTTCCTTGGACAATGTGTTGTCGTGACAGGACTGAAGGAGAAGGGGGGAAAAATAACAAGTCATTTTTCTTCCTTACTCTCAGTGGAAGCAACTTGTGGAATTTGGCAGCTGGAAGAAGGAGGAGGTGATGGTTTTCTGTCCCAGCTAAGGGTGAAGGAGCAGAGCTTTGTAACCCAAGCTTCACTGTAGTGAAGTAGGAGCCTGCTTCTGGGGATTGAAGAAAGACACAGCAGAAAAGGCACTGGAGTCAGGGGTCTGTAAGGAAAATTATTTTTGTGTGTAAGTGGAGGAATAGTGGGTAAGGAGAAGGGAAGAATTTAGTAGTAACACTTTTGGATACAGGGCAGCATTTAATCATCTTTCTTAATGTCGTCTTACTCTTCCCTGTTCTTTGAACCTCTCAATTTTTTCTCGCTTCTTGGCATCAAGTTCAAATTTCCATACAGTAATGATACTGAGCAATTCTCAGTCTCTCTTGTTTCTGTATTCTGATTTTTTTTTTCCATTTCTCTTACTCCCTGATCTTTTTAAGATACCAGCCTCTCTTTTTTCACCTGAGATTGTCAGTTTTCTTCCAGTTCCTCTGAGAAGGCTGTTTCATCTCGACATATTGACCTCTGGAGGACAGCCACTGTGACTTTTGCATTCTACAAGGCATCTAATTGTTCCTAAAGCTGAAATTCAGCAGGGGACCTTTCTGAATCCTGAACAAGAATGATTTGAGCTTGTAGGCAAATGTGTTTTTTGCTTGGAGTCTAAGTACTTATCTCCATTGCTCTAGTGTGTTCTAGAGGCTATACAAATGCATGGTATTCTCCTTCCCAAAGAAGTGTATTATCTCTATTGCATGTTGTTTTATTGATATGTGATCCTTCTTGCTTGCTTATTGCCTGCATCTGTCTCTTACTTACTTTATTGTATTTGAAAGGTAAGGATGAGATTCATGGAGGCACCCTAAAAAAAGATAATTAAGTGTGTTGTAAGAGATGATGGAGAGGGAATGTAAGAGGGAAATGTGAGCAAGCATTTATAATATGTTTGTTGCAAAAGGGATGTGGACTCTTACCTTGACAGAGCATAAGCATGCAAAACCCTTTCATTGTTCTGAAGTGCAGTATAAGGATCCACAAGCCTGTGTAAGACTTTGCTTCAGGGAGCGCAAATGCCTGCAGTCTGACACTTTTGAAGCACCTGTTGTACTAGCAAAGACCCCTGGGTTACTTCTGCAAGGGCTGAGGCAGGGTGTGCAAGAGCAATTTTCAGCTAAATCTAGAGTCTGTGCTGTCTCCATGGTAAACTGGCCTTAAAAAACACTTTTGAGACCATCACAAACTGATTCAGGAGACCTCAAAATGTCACAACTAAT
Source organism: Corapipo altera (assembly GCF_003945725.1). Taxonomy (NCBI): domain Eukaryota; kingdom Metazoa; phylum Chordata; class Aves; order Passeriformes; family Pipridae; genus Corapipo; species Corapipo altera. The sequence continues at coordinate 15,374,826 of NW_020884886.1, forward strand.
CTCTGATTCCGTTAAAAACAAAATGTAAATGAATGAAAAATACTCTCAACCTAGAAACTGATTACTGAAGTCTAGTTATGTACTAAAAGTTGTAAGTTTTTCATTACAATGACTCCTAGTTGCACTTTTGAATATTATAACTCAATATTTCTTTGTTTCCGAAAACACTGCTCTCAGAAATGCTGCATTTGATGCTTTCAAACTTCAATAGCACTGGTGGGCATGAGACTGAAAAATCCAGCAGTTTTTACTGAATGATCATGTGGTGAGCCAGCTGTTTCTGAAGCTGTTGTGGACAGAGATACTCATGAGGAAGAGGGACAATGGTTCCATTTGAAGTGCCATCGGCCAGTGTTGTCTGTTGCCTTAAATGGAATCATGATCTTTCAGAGAGATATAAGGAAAAAGTTGCCTTTAGCTGATTTGAGACCATGCTCTCCACATCACTAACAGATCCTGTGTGTTGCAGCATAACAAGGCAAAGGCAGGTGGCTTTTTATGTCCTCTGAGCCTGAGCCAAGCTGGCCTGTCAGAGACAGTTTATGGCTTCTCCATAAGTTTCTCCAGCAACTTTGTTGAGCAGTACTTTGAAAGGGCATCTGGAGATGTAAAATAAGTGGCATATACAGTGGGCTTGCAGGGGTTTAAAATGTTTTTAAATGTTTTTAAAAATCAGCTAATTATAACACTCTTGATATTTAAAATAGCAGAGAAACTCAAAGCAACCCCTGAGCTGTTTAGATTTGATTTCTTAATGCCAGTCTGTTTAATCCTTTGTGATCCCCTCTTTTTTGCTTTGTATAGCAAGGTGTGCTACATGAAAGAACAAATGCCTACAAAAGTACTGCATGGAGCATTCTACTACTTACTGCCCAACTTCCTAAAATATCAATACATACAATTGGATTTTTACATGTCAGAGTCGCCTCTCTCTTGCCATTTGTCTTTTCAGTTTGCATAAAAGTATTGACCATTATGAGTTAAAATAAGCTTAATCTTTATGGGTACCAGCTGTCAAGGGTCTTTATTGTCATAATCTTCAGTAACAGCAAGGCCATGTTTATAGCAGTTGCATTTCTGATGAAGGCAGGTTTCAATGTTTTCCAGCATGCCAGTATCATTGGTGTACTGGTGCTATTATTGTAGCTACTATATGTCTGCATTGGCATAAAGGGGTTATTCTGGGGGAAAAGAATCAAGCATGGATGCATGTGAGAAGAAAAGCAGTTAAGAATAGTAGAGCAGATAGCCTCAGTGATTACTCAAGTGGGGTTTTTTTTAAATAGAGCTATTAAGAAGAAATGTCTGATATTTCAGGACTCAACAGTGTTTTCTAGGGATCAGGTATTTGCATCAAATCTCTTTCTTTGTTTGAAGTGTTCAAGAAGTTTAATACTGCCATTTACAGTGCTACATTCACTGCATCTAGTGTATTAAAACTAGTTCTTACTGGTTCTTCCAGCTATAGCTAAAATAAGTAAAGGTCCAACATGCTGATTTTTTTTGTGTAAAGTCCTTGTGTATTTGGTACTAGTCTATAAGTTTTATTTCTAGCAAAGCTTTGCCCAATCTAACAGCTGCCTGGAGCATATTTGATTAACTGTGCTTGTTTTTTGACCTGGAGATGAGTGTTGCACTGCCCTCTCCTCCTCTGGTGCATCAAGAGCTTTGTTTAATTTTGCTCTGTGTCAGTAAAAAGCTGATATATGAAGACACCGGAAGCATCCCAGACATCATCCTTCGCAAGGACAATCCCTTCATGACACATTATCAAGGAAAGGATTCTGGTTCAGAAGATGAAGCAACCAGCAGAATTCCTGATTTAGAAAAGGATGACTTTGCCACTCGGAGAGCCAGATTGAATCAACCCAAACATATAGTTCCATTTAACTCCTTTTTAGTTGGATCTTATACAAGTAAAGATAAAGGTAAACTGGAAGATGTTAGAAAGCCATTGCAGATGGAAAAAAAGGAACACGCAAGGTGTGCATTCATGGTCTTATTCTTTCAATTATAATGCCTAATTTCACCATAGTCTGTTGCTGTGTAGGACTAAAGCCATCTTGGCTACAAAAAAACTTACAGGGTACAGTAAATGCAAATGCTTTATCATAAGGTGAACCAAACTGGGATTTTTTGTTAGAGTATGGGGACCAGAAGTTTAAATTGGCTTTGAAGGTAAACAAGATAAAGACAGGACACTTTTGTTATCTAAGCTCATGAGACAGCTCATGAGCCTGAGTAGCAGAGAATAAACTTAAAATATATGTTTTGTGTCTCAGCTCTTTTTCTGAGCACTTTCACTACGTGTTTTTTTGGATGCATTTGTTTCATCTCATGAGAAAGTTCTTTTTTGGGAAGCAAGGATATTTGTTTTATTTGTGCAAATAGAAGTGACTCTAGATAAAACCACTATATACACATTACAGTGAATGACTGTAATAACTGATACATTCAGAAAACTTCTTTTAATATTTAGTAGCTTTTTTCAGTAATGTCAAATGTGCCTTTCAGTTGCCAGTAATTTGATTGTATTAATATTTTCTAATGACTAATTTGGCAGGACATCTGAAGAGCACCTAACCAAATTTTAGTAGTCCAATGCTGTTGACATGACTCTAAGATCAAAGAAATTACATAGAATGTTTGAGAGCAAAACTTGAATTCACTGTGTGAATGATATGCAAATGAGATATTTGTAACTATTTAAGAGAAAGCTTATTGCGGAAATGCTTATTACAGTAATAACATAAAGATTTTTCTTGCTTGAGCTAGGAATAGAAGTTCACATAAAGAAGTGGTCTCAGTAGTGCATGAGCGGGATAGCGTAGATAAGAGGTTTGAACTTCAAACGATTCATTCCATGTTTGCTTCCTAAAATTAATGTAAAACTAATATTATAAATTCAGTTTTATCTTCTTGTTCTCTGAACTTCTTCTTTTGACACTGATTTATAATTGCTCCCTCAAAATATCTTTTCTTACTGAACTGGAATGTGCATAAAATTAGAAGAAGATGGGTGCAATTGACATCAGTAGGGCAAGTAGTGACAAGCGAAGAGAACCCACTTCTGCAAAACGAGAAGATCGAATCAGAGAGGGAACAGCAGGTGAAAGAGACTGATACTGAGAAAGATGATTTGGCTAAACAGAAATCTCAAAGCACCCTTCCTCAGCTACAAGAAGATGGGATTTTTGTGAATGCCTCAATAACAAAAGCAGATCTGGAGACCTGGAAAAGACTGAAATTGTCAGTGGAGCCCAGGTACGGTTTCTGCTTGTGGACAGGATTGGCACCCTGAGAAGCATGTTTAGTTTGTCGCAATCTGCTGTGTGTGTTTGTGGTTTTAAAGTTGAAGAATGCCTTGATGACAACCAGTCCTTCAAATCACTTTTCAGGAGGAATCCAAAAATCTGTACAGGAATGCTATCTATTATGAAATGAAAATGTGTCCATCATTTAGAGCATTATAGTAGTTTCACAGTCACTTTCCTGGTGGACACTCTTAATGCAATATCAGAAAAGTCCCTCTTGTCTTGTGGCTCAATCTGCTTTGAAGCTGCTTGAAGTTGAACAGCACAAAGGTCCAAGTGGCACCACTAATATAGAAGCACTATGCTCCTAACCAAGCTGTCTTCAGGACTTGGGGCATTACACCTTAGGGTATTACCTGAAGATCTGCGTCTCTTTGTGTACTGTTTTTGAGGCATGAGCTGATACATCAGCATAGCATTGTGCTCCACTGCTGGGTAAATAGAAGCAGCACTGTTTCTCACTGCAACAAGGCTTTTAGGAGCCTCATTGTATGGTGTATGTATGCTCTTGTTGTAAACAAAACCTCTGCAAAGGGAGCCAGTATAAAGCAGTTATTCTAAGCTATTTCCCCATGGAGATGGACTATAAGATAGGCAGGTGATTTGCGACTCCAGTAAGAAAGGATAACAATTCCTTGCCTTCCTGTTTAGGTGCATGCCATTTTCCAATTAAAGGTGACCATCTGTCCTGGCATTCTTCTAAGAATGTGGTTAATGTATGTAATTTTAGCTCTAATACAATGAAAACTCAATCATTCTTTCATCCTAATGATATTAGTAGTCTCTCCATTACTTTTGAGGTGATTTATTTAAATCAAGATTTAGTCCCCTTGCTTTAGGGTAAGTGATTTACCCTTGCTAGTGCTCTCATGCCACTGTAAGTCCTCCATGCCAGAGTGAGTTCTGGTGCTGTGCAGTCATGTATAGTGCATGGCCTGGGTCTGTGTGAGCAGATAAGGGAACTCTGGCTTTTTAAGGTTTTTTAAGGCTTTTTTAAGGATGTACTAGAAGAAACTGAGTTTGGAATGGGCCATATGCTACGTTCCTTGCCCTTAGGAAGAGCTTCCGTGGGTGCGCTCCCAGAGTTTCCCCCGCAAGTCTGCAATATCTTTGGATTTTATCTGTCATTTGGTCCTCAGTATGCCACAGCTGTTTGTACCTGGGTTTTTGAATTTTAAAATAAAACCCATCAAAACCTTAGAAGCATTTAATTTGTTTAGTTCTGAGGTTCTCATGTTGGGGGCATTCTTTTATTCTTCCTTATGACCAGTGAAGAAGATTTCAAATGTCCTGGCAACACTCTGCCGCCAACTGATACCACGGTGAAAGCAGTAACCCATGATGATTTTGCTGTCCGCAAAGCCAAAGCAAACAAAAAGACTGGTAGCCCCAAGCAGAAGTTTGTGCATTTTGGGCCAGTAACTGAGATTGATCAACAGAAATGGGACAGGCTTGTTATTGGCAGAGCTTCATCTAAAATCGGAACAGAAGAGGAAAGCAAGAAAGACTATGTGGAGAGTCACTCTGGTGTTGAAAGCTCTCCTTCAGCCACTGTTGTCAGTCTTGGGTTTGCTGAACACAGCGATGAAGTATCTGAGCCAGAGAATGAGTCCAGGTATTTGGTGTGGCTTAGGAAGTGCTGCTGAGCTAGAAATGAGACCTGTTCTTGCCAGATGCTGATCTGCATGGGAGTGAACTGCAGCATAGACTTAAGAGCTGTTTATGTGCACAGCCTTGTTCAGAAGTCATCTGATGTCTTCACAGTACCTTAACATGTTTAGGGTTGTGTAAAACAATGCTGCAGAAAGGTCTTCCAAGCACTTGCTCAAAATTTCTGATGGGCAGTGGCATCTCTGGCATCTCAGTCTGAGCTATTATTCATGCTTTTTCTGCTGCTTGAGTTCCAGCAGCTTTGCTGGAATTCCGCCTGCTTTCAGAACATTAGGAGTTTGTTGTTCAGCTTGGTGGCTTTGCTGATCTTCAAAAAAAACTATTTTCAAACCTGATGGATTTACTTTCTTTTTGAAGAGGGTGTATCGCTGCTCTGAGTTTCTGGCATTTATCTGGAGAAGAATTACAGCTCTGAGTCATTAACACATTAACAGATCTTATATTTCTTTGACTTTAATTACTTAGTCTGTGGCCATGAAAAGAATCTTGAACAAATGCTTTTAGTAAGTAATTCATTCAGTTAATTTTGTGTGTTTATAACAACATTTGCAAACTGAGTTGGAGGACTCCTTTTCTTACCTTTCAATTGACCTGAGAATGTTTTTTCTGTTCTCACCCCTCTTCTCATTCTGATTACTAGTGAGGTGGTCAAGTCAGGTATAGATGACTCTTGCAGGAGAATTGCATCAGCTGTACTGGCTTCTCACATCATCTCTGAAAAACAAACCCCATGCAGTTTGAGCAAACAGCAAGAAAGCACCGAGGAAGAATGCCACAGGCATGTACCAGATATTGAGAGAGATGATATGTTGGTTAGAAGGATGGGAACTTTTCAGAGGCGTACTGCTAGCTCCGTTCCCATATGTTGTCGTACCCTGTCAGTAGCTCCTCATGTGCTGCAGGAGCAGCAAGAGGAGACAGTAGCTCGTGAGAAGGATTTGAAGACTCTGCAGGAAGGAGAAAGGTCAGAGAACAGAAGCAGATCCCTCTGAGCTTCATGCCTGGTTTGTGTGTGGTGTTAGCTTGGATCGGTCAGCAGTGTTGTTCCATTCTTCACGTGGCCTTTAAAGATGTGTTTGACTCATTCATCATGGCATGTGTTCTGTTTTATGAAACTACTTGCAAGAATGTATTCTATGAACATAAAAGTCTATTTTCTTTCATAATATTTAAGTACTTCAGTTGTTAATTGCCATTCAGCATGAAAACAGTCTTTCATCTTTTGGGAGGATTTCTTTTGCAATCCATGGTGCTTTGTCTAGGTTTTTATGACAGCTTCCAAGTGACTAATTCATCTCATAGATTTTTATGCAATTCCCAACTTCTAACGAATTACCTAAGTAAGTGTGGAGTTCAGCATCGTTTCCTCTTGTTCTCACTCCCTGTGCTGTAACTAAAGATGCCTAGTTTGCCTAGTTGTCCATCATTCTCAGCTTTGAGTAACTGCACACCACATTGCCTGAGCAGCCACTTGCTTAGAAATGAGCATTATCATGGAACAGTGTCACTTGTCTCTCTGAGCAGTACTGTAACACGAGAAGAGAACCAAGAACAGCTTGAAATCCCTCAGCTGCAGAGCGATGGAACAGAAAACAACATGAAATTTCCAGACCCACAAAGAGATGACATGTTGGCTAGAAGAACTGGAGCTTTTCTAAAACAACCTGGGCCCAATGTTAAGCAATTCCTTCCCATGCCATTTTCAAAGCATCAGAATAAGCAGGGCACAACTACAAAACTTGAGAAGAAAACTATGAGGTAAGAAAGTTGTGCTTTTCTCTGTCCCTTGTAGCTGGCCCTGTGGGCTGTTTGTCAAGATCTCTTGATCTAGAAGGTTTGCTGGTGTCCAGCAGTGGTTTTCCATGCTTGCCCTCAGTTCTGTGCCATTTCTTTCTGCTCAGAAGGCGGCAATACAGAGTTTCTGGCCCTTTTAGTAGAGCCCTGTAGAGACTCAGAGCAGAGCTCTACCAGATGCAAAATTCTAACAGTGTGTGGAAGCAGGTATACATAGCAATTACATTTGCACTACATTTGTAGAGGTTTCTGGTAGAATATGAGGTAGTCATTACAAATGTTTCCAACTAGAAATAGAGATGCTGGATGTAGTAGGTTAGATGCTTGTGAATGACCTAAGTGATGCCAGTTAGATTTCCAAACAGGAAACCTAGAGATCCCAAGGTCCGTCCTGATAATGCTCGGTGTTTTTCTAAGCACCTTTGTTCAGATGTTTGAGGCTGTGTGGGGAAGCTGGCAGTTGAAGCCTCTGAACAGAGTTATCATTGGATGGTTGAGCCACATGCAAACAAGAGTGGAAAGGTGTTTGCTCATCAGCCTCTTCAAAGTACATGAGAAGAAGGATATGCATGCACCTGGATGAAAAACTAGCATATGGCTCAGCCAGGAGAAAAATCCTGTCATCTACCATAGAATTCATCAGTGGTTTGGTGTTGAAAAGACATTAAATCGAATCACTTAATTAAAATATGGACTCAATACCTTAATCTTCTGCAGTGTCCCAGGCAGTTTATTTTCTGACTTAGAGGAATGTTATGAATATTTGACTCTATTAAAATTGTGTTTTCTGCACCTGCCTCACCTAGTTTGTCACCTGTCAGCTATTTGGGTTTGTACAGGGTTTTTTTTGTTAACTTATGGTTATGCTTTTCATTATGTATGTGTGATTTTTCAAATGTTGCTTAATGCATCCGTTTGCACTGCCGCCTTTGGCTCACTCAGGCCTGAAAAATGTCCACAAGTCTGCATTAATATCTCTGAAAAACCTGCAATACAACCGCCGCAAGAACAGCAGCAAGGGCAGGAAAAAGACAGTCTCCCTCCTACGGGACAAGATGAGATTATTTGTACAGCCCAAGTGGGCGAAAATGGCCATAATGAAGTCCAGCTTGGTCAAACATCTAAGCTTCAGGAGGTTCCTGAGGAAAACAAGATGCAAACACTGTCATCCAAGGATGAGCATCTGCAAATGTGAGCTTTTTGGTGTGAATCACGCCGTTTGTATGCCCCTGTGTGCACACTTCAGAATTCTGACTGTGCATTGCCTGGTGTGTTTTCAGTCCAGACTAAAACACTGTATGACAGTAATACATGTTTTAGAAACAAATAGAATGGTTGTGTAATGCGTTTCCTTCTGAATTTCTTTAAATATTTAACTGAAAGCTAAATGAAAGGAATATTTATTACAGTATAAATGTTGAATTGCAAAAAGAATTTATGAATAGGAGAGGCTAAAATGGACTCTGCTTACTGAGAAATGTTCATCCTATTTCTCCATGATTAGAAATGTTGCAGTGTTGACTTTTGAATGTGGTATTCTTTTATGATAAGTCCCAGATATAAATATGTGGTTTGCACAGCTCTAAACAAGACCATCACTTTAGTGAATGACACTGGCTTCTGTATTACCAGTAACTTTTTTCGGCAACACCCCCCTACCCCAAGGGAAAAAAAACCAACCAACCAACCAAGCAAACAAACAGAACAAAAAACCCAAAACCAGCGAAAAGGAAAAGGAAATCATATGACTCACTTTCTGACTGTAATATTTGTCTCCTTCATGCTTCAGTAATGGTGATTCTGAGCACTGCTTTGGAACGTAACCGTTACGTTTCGTCTCCATTTATCACATATATGGCTCTTAATGTAACCGTTAATACGTTGTCTATTTTCAATAACTATTTTCTACACACATTTTAGGTATACTTCAGCAGATTTTTATAATGGGGGGCATTAGTATGGGTTTAGGGAGGGATGGGTGGTGTTCTCATGTAGTTTGACCTCCAGATGATCAGGTAAGTCTTGTTTGCTGAATACATAATCCCTAAACATCATAGTTCTGTTTTGGTCAGATTTACTAGTGCAAGTGACAGTTGCACAAATTGTATGGGTCCAGTTGCAATTAGTACTTAATGTGTTTATCCGCGATCTAATTTTATATTTGGTCTTGTAGATTCGGCCCCAGAACTGCTGTGTCTGATGACGCAGAGTAAGTTGTCTTGTGTTCACAAGATTTTGTTTTAAACAACTTACACTGCATGCTCTCCCATCTTTCTACTAATTTAAAATGCAGTTGATGCCTCCTTATTATTTTGCAGTGTTTTGGCAAATAAATTTTTCAGAATGCACTGAAAAATGGAATGTAATATGGCTTACATTGCAGTTAAAAATAATTTTTATATAAAGACCCATAAAAACTAAGCATAATACTAATGTCCAGCTGTTGCTTGAAGTATTGTTTCTTCTTTTTTTTTTCTTTTATTTTCTCTTGGTTTTCTTCTGAATTTCCATTGCCTCTAATCAGCTACAGGTAAAGGGAGTTGGGTTGAATCTGGATGTTGAATCAAAAAATGAAGTAAGACCAGGAAGGGGAAGAAAAAAAATCCCAAAGCAAAATAAAATCTATTGTGATCTTCAGAATAATTACCAGAAAAATGCATATTTAGCTGATCCTTTATTCTCTTTTAAAAATTTTATATTGAATACCTTATAGGTTAGGTTTAATTTAGTAACGTACTAAACTTCATTTTTAAGCACTTCACCTCAATGTTTTACTTTTGACAGGAGTAGAAGTGACATTTATTACACTCAAAAATTTTAACTGTGTGTGTATGCATGTAAACTGTAGTACAGAATAGTATGCAATGTCATTTAGAAAGTTCTGTGAAATTATTAGCTATTTTTACAAAGTGCTGGCATTTAGAAGCAAACAAATGTTTGAGAACTACCCAAGTAAAAATAATAAACTAATAAACCCACATAATAATGTCTGTAATATCCTTCTGTTCACAGAAATGCACGTGACCTTCTCTGTCTCCCAGATTAAATCCCCAAATAGAAACAGCATAAAGAGTTGTGGGGGTTTTATCATGAGTATATGCAGAGACTCATATGTAATTTTTCACCCTTTTTTCTAATGATAATGCTTAGAATCATGAACAGAATGCTCTTTACAAGTTCTCTAATACCTTTATGCTGAGCAAAGCCTGTGTCCTCTGACCACAGAGTAAATATGAACATTTTCAAGCAGCAGAAATCTGTCCAATCAAATGAAGGGATGAGACAAGCAAAGCAAAATAACACAGAAGTGTTATACTTAATGGGGACTTCTCTGCCATTTCAGAAAACTACTTGTGTGATTGATTTTTTCATTTTTGCATGTCTGTATTAAATGCAAACATGAGAGAAGGTACATGGAGATGCCTTCAAAGGCATTGCAGTGGGGTTGGTGGTATAATGGGAGAGTAGCAAAGATTAATAATCATATTGCTTATTCCACCTTGATTCTGATTTTGTTTTAAAGGGCAAAACAATAAATGTTCAAACCTCATTGTCATCCTTTCCAGATGTGCCACAGTTTACAGAGCAACTGTTTTCCTAAACTGTCTTTGAAGTTCTTATAAATGTGAGACTGTGTTTTTCCATCTGAAGACAGAGTACTTATGAAGAATCTAATAAAACTTGGCTCTCAAGTAGAAGAAATAAATTGAACTGACATTTAAAATACTTCCAAAATATTTGTCAAGTCTCCATTGAAAACTGCAACTTGAATTCAGTCTTAGACTAGATGCACTTTATTCCAGCAGCAAAACTAGGAGCTGCAGTATTAGACTGACAAAGTTCCCTTAGTTGGTGAGGAGGACACTAGATGTTGTCATCAGCCCTTGTCTGTCTCAGGGTCCAGAATAATCTAAATACTGAATTCCTTGAGAATTTTTTTATCCAACATTTGTTCAGACCTGATAAAAAAATAAAAGGAATTGCTTCATGATATCACTGACAAGAACAACTGTAATTTGTGAGAATAAAGCAGTATAACTTTAAAATCCCAACATCCCAAAGATCTAGCTCTCCAAAATACACTGTTTGTCTGTACAGTGTTTTTTTCCAGATCATTGTTAGAATGTCAGGTCTGGTACACTGGTCAGCAGAAAGGCCTCTTGCTTCTAGGCAGAGTTTATATACAATCTCCAGAGCTGTGCAAATGGCAGAAAATTAATAAACTCTAATTTGGTGCAGTTACATCTTCCCTGTCTACTTGAGTGCTGTGTGCCTGCTGTTAAAGGAAGGAGCTAATCTAGTTCTGTTCATACGGGTGTTAGTGATGATCTGGAGCCATTTGTAGTTTATACAAGAAAGAAATAGGATGAAATTATATGGGACTCATCGTGAAAGTGTCTTTTGGCCGAAGCTTGGAGTTTTGGCCTCTCTGATTCTTTTCTAAGGATGAACTTGTCAGGCAGAGAAGTTGATCTAGACATTTCGCTTGGCCTTGTCCATGTACTCAGGAAAGTAGGTTGTTCTCCTTAATGGTTACTATATGTTGGTCAGAGCAGAGCACAGTGCTTTGAGATGTGACTTCTTCAGATTGCTCTCTTGGGAAGATACTGTTGAGGCGTGTTGGTGCAGAGTTGATGTTTGAACCAACCTGGTTGCTTGTCCATGGCAATGAAGGCCCAGCAGCGGGAGGTGACACCTGGAGTAGGAAGTATATGTGGGGTCATAGTGTATATTTTGACTCCTGACCAAGGCTGAAGCCTTTTCCAGAGTACCTTTTTTATTGCATTGTTAATAGCCGTAAAACCTTTTGCTGTCTCTGTGCACCCTGTGAGACCTGAATGAATTCAGGGAATGTATACTAGCCTTTCATTAGGACATCTGGGGACTCCTGCTAGAAAATATTTTTATTCTTTCATCCCAAATGGCAGAGGGTGAGTACTCGTGCACTCTACTAGCACCAGTTACCACCATTTAAGGTCTTATGTTTTCTTCTACTGCATGTGAATGAAAAATTCTCTGACACAAGGAAAAGGTGTACAGGAGAGGAGCTACGCAACCAGTTTGACCCAGTAGGCACAAGGTGGCAAATACTGAACACTAAAGGCTTTTATTAGTGTGAGTTTCAAAAGCTGGAATAAAACCTGTAAGGGTGACTTTATTGCAGGTTATGCATCTCCCAACCTACCTCACCAAATATGAATACCTCCAAAATATGACTGATATTTAAATGTTCTTAGTAGGTGATATGCCTTTAGTTTTAAAAACAACAAAGCTACCCATCTCTTTAGATTCTGTTATTTAGGAGTGCTCCAATCCCATCCTGAGCAATGCAATCCTTAAACTACCCACAGAAAAACCCAAATTAGTATACTGCTCAGCACTCTGTTTAGAGGGTGAAGCACAGTAATACATTAACTTCACTGTTGATCCTTAAAGGCAATATTCTGTTCTTCATTTCTTAGTAAATACCTCCTGAATAGGATGGGATCTGTGCATGTCCTTTTCCATCCACTGTCCAGACCTTTCAAGTTTTCCCTTGAGAGTGGCATTCCCATCTTTGCTTGCCTGAATACAAATGTTGGCTCAAAAAATATATGCACAGCTTTCCGTGTCTATTCGCTTTGGTAACTGTGGACACAGTCACCTACAATTTTATCTTCATTGTGTGCTCCTCCTGCTAGTTGGCTCATTGGCTCACCTAAAGCTACAGGTGATCATTTGAGGACTGCTGTGAAATCACTTCATGTGGAACTGCATGGCTTTCTTTTAACTTTTTTTTGCTTTGAATGGCACAACTGAGGTCATGTTTTACTAATAATAGGTAGTAGTAAGCACATTACCTTCGTATGAAGATCTTTATATAATACAAAGGGATGTATATCAAACCATAACCTTTTTTTTCCTTTAATTCTCCAAAGGTCAGGGACAGAAATAGAAAGAAACTTTTTTGTCCTGAATGTCAGCTTTTCCTTGTTAGGTTAGCAGTACTGATGAGTTGGTGCTGATAGCATTGGATTTCTTTGAGGCAAGGAGGGGAGAAAGTACCATACAGTTTGAACTGTGTGTACTTCTCTGGGCAGGCTCTCCCTGGTTTTGCAGCAATAGCATTTAGCCAGCCATGCTCCCACTGACACACTTCTCAAGCCTCTCTTATTTTACATTGAAATGGAAACTTCTGTCTGTGTTGTTAATTGGAGGGGTCTTGAAAACTCACTGGGCACAGATCTTCAGGAAGTAAAATGTTCTGAATGATAGAATGATTTTAAAAAGCTATTGATGGAAGTGTAAAGTTAGTAACACTTAGTGAGAGACAAAAGTTCCAGTCAACTAACAAAATCAAGAGAAAGTCGAAGATTATAATGCCTGAAGTACTATGTGGGAACCACAAGAATGCTAACGGGTCTTTCTAGGGGACTGCTGCTTTTGGGAGCTTCATAACAGTGCACGTGGCTGATTCTGCTGTAGCACCCTCATGTGGCTTGAGCTCTTACAGTCTGAAGGAATATAAACCTCCAAATAGCACTACACTTCTTGTTGTTTTCCCTTTCTTTAGGAGTATGAGCATGTTTGACATGAGATGCGAAGAAGAAGCTGTGACTCAGCCTCATAGCAAAGCTCGCCATGAGAAACTGCAGAATATACACAACCAGCTGAAAGAGGACGAGACCAGATGGCAAGATGTGAGTATACAACTGGCAGGCACCAAGGACAACTTGCTAAATCTACAGTTGCTGTTTGGTGCTTCACATAATCAGCAGTGCTTTTTTTTTCCTCAGTGTATTGTTGCTAAAAGCTTAGAAGTTCATAATTTGATGTAAATTACAGAATACGTCGTCTTCTGGTGCCTCTGCCTTTGCACCAGGTATTTTGCTTTTTAAAAAAAAGCTAATTAAACTTCGATTAGGTAAAAATGAAGGCAGAACAACTTCTAAGTGCTGCCTTCTCTAACTTTTCTAATTAGTAAATGTCTAAAGTCACAAAATAAAGACTAGGTAAGACAGTGAATAAATAGGTTGGACTTGTCTCTAATAAATTTGCGTAGATACAGAAAATGCTAATGTTTTCCAACTTGTCCAAGCAAACAAATTACCCTTCCAGTTAGCTACACCCTGCTTGGGGGCTTTCCAAACCCTCTTCCCTCGATGCATTTCTGTAAGCTGTCTTGGCATTTGTTAAATTGGCAAGGACAGAAAATCATCATATGCAGGTAAGTTAGTATTAGGAGTTGTAGTTTCAATTCTGTTCATTCCTAAAGACTGATTTTAAATGAGGGATTTTGGACATTTTTTTTAATTACAAAAAAAAACTACAACAAAAACACATTGCTTCAAGTATGGTAGTTCCCCATTACAAGGACGGCTACTGTGAAACACCTCAGAGAGGTTTTGGGTAGAAAATTCAAGGAAAAGTGAAAAAAAAGTATGTACAACTAAGAAGTAACTTTTTGTAGTAGAACAACAAAGGACTTCAGCTGAAAAGTCTCTATGTGTGGGAAGCCATGGTTTCCCAGCAGGCATAAGAAAGAGTCCAAAGGCATTCAAGAAGTTTGAGAACTTGCTGTTGAATTGAAAATCGTCTGAGGTAAAGGGCCTAAGTATTCCAGGCCCTCAGCACCTTCTACACTGAACTAAGTTTTGAAGGGGTACTGAAAATGCCTTTATTGGAATGTCCTTGGCATGTTGAGGGCTTTATAGAGACAACAGCTCTTTCGTGGTCTGATATTTTTATGTGCCTGAGGTGGATATTTGCCAACAATTAACAGTTTCATGGCTTTTTTTAATTATTGTTGTTGTAAAGCATCAGGAGTGGAAAAGATAAGGAGGAAGGGTTATGTTACAAAATTTCCTAATGAAAAACTAATTTTCAAACAATAGGCAATAGTGGGGGTAGCTGAATAAAGAAATGCTTTGGTGCCTCAATGAGAATAATTAGTAACTGAGGAAAATGAAGGGCCTATGTTACATGAAGGGGATTATACACTGATATATAGGTCATGTGAAAAAATACTTTAATGAGCATTCCCTTAAGTGTAACATCAATAATTTGTGCTTTTAAGATAAATTAAAAATGACAAGGTTTGTTCCTGGGTTTAATAAAATAAGTTATGCTTGCAGTACCTTCTGCTGTTTACCATTAAAAATGCAATTGAAGTATTTGGAAAACCATGTAATGAAATAACCTTTGAATTGAGTATGTATACTGAATATCTGTGTTTTATTAAAACCAGAATTTATTAGTGTATGAAATATAATCTGTATAGTAATCTCCCGATGTTGTACAGTTAATTACAATGTGCCCGTACAGTTTCCTACAAAGTTGTTTTTCTTTGCAGTGCTGCAGTGGTTATTTTTTACATGTAAAACTTTGTTCCTTTAATAGTTGGCTGCAAAGTAATTTTATAGCTTAGGAGACTTCTTTACTGTAATACTTGTACTATGAAGAAGATCTTGCTCCTATACCTTCCAGGATTTGTGAATTCATAACCGAAGCAGGATGCAAGACATAGGGGCCCATAACAGGTATTGCCGTGACTCTCTGGTTTAGTGTCAGGCTAGTTTTTCAGCCTGACCAGAATCAGTCAATCTACTGCACAATTTCAGGCAGGCAGGTTCCAAAAAACGTAAGTTTGTTACTTCAACAAGGACCTCTCTCTACAGCTGAATACAGAGCATAGGCTTTTTGCTCTGTCGCAGGTGTGAGCCACTTGGGTCGCTAACCTGTGTTGCTCACATCTGGATCCAAAATATTGTAGAGTGCCCATGAGGAAGAATTTAAATTTGGATGCTGCACTGGATTTTTCTGTCAAAAAACATCATCATGGGTCAACCATGCTTGCATGTAGTTGACTGATAGCATGGACACAGTACAGAACTATCAGCTCTCCAAGGCAGACTATCAGTGCCATTGTAGCTCATGGTGAAACAACATCCATTCTTCCAATGACCCCTGCCTCCCATATATCTGATTATTAAAATTCTTCACCAAACATAATTTTTCTGCTTAATGTTCTTGGGGGATTGGCTTTTGTCCCTAATGTTGGCACAAGAGAAAATGCGTGCCCTGACTTTTTCTTTTAGGCCAAATTTCCTGCCAGAAATAGAGTAAATCAGTGAAGCTATGAAATCCTTACTGGATCGTGCTATTCGGAGAAAAATCAGTCAGGCAACATTTTCATTTTATGGTGTAGTCTCCTTTTCTCATTAAAATAAACGTTGATGCCTGCAGGTGGTAAGAGCCTGGTCCACAGCAAGAACAAGCATTGCAAAGTGGCTGGTTGGGTTCATTGTTGTCTGGGACCAGTTTTTAGCTATTTGAGGCTCTGCATTCAGGTGCCTTCCTTCTCTCACAGGACCTGGCTCGGTGGAAGAGTCGTCGAAGGAGCGCTTCACAGGATTTGATAAAAAAGGAAGCTGAGAGAAAGAAAATGGAAAGATTATTGTCTGGAGATGGAACGAATGAGCGCAGAAAAAGCATCAAAACCTACCGAGAAATTGTGGAAGAGAAGTATGTTGTTTTACTGAGGTGTAGTGGTATGTCTCAAAATACCATGCGCTCCATAGGTAACTGTGGGCAGCTGTGCCTGCAGGCCTGAGGGAGGGAGGGAAGGATGTTGTTGGAGCAGAGGAAATAGGTGTGATTTTCAGTGTTAATTTTAATGCATTGGTCTCTTATGTTGTCTCCCTTGCAGAGAGAGAAGAGAGCGGGAGCTTCATGAGGCATACAAGAATGCAAAGACACAGGAGGAGGCTGAGAGCATCCTCCAGCAGTACATTGAAAGATTCACTATCAGTGAAGCTGTCCTTGAGCGTTTGCAGATGCCAAAAATTCTGGAAAGAAGCCATTCAGTGGAGCCAAATTCCCCACTGAAAGACCCAAATCCTCTGAGATATTTAAGGCAACAGTCACTTCCTGCTCCAAAATTCACTGCCACCATTGAAGCAACCATTGTTCCCACCACTGAACTAGAGCCCAGTGGTTCGACGGGATGCACATCTCCCAGCAAAAGCACCCCCAAGGCTGTGCCTATGCTGACACCCAAGCCTTACTCACAACCCAAAAATACACAGGAAGTTTTAAAGAACTTTAAGGTAGGATACATCACACTCCCCCAAGTCAATCAGGAGGCAGAGATCCTAATTAAACAGTCTGAACATATGAATGTTTATTGTAATTAAGTGGAAAAGAGTTGCAGCACTCTGATGTTATAAAACTCAGCTTTGTGCTCTGTGCTGCCCAGTTCAGTGATCTCTTCTTGGTTACCAGTCTACTTAGAAACTTGACCTGTTCGGACTGCGCTGGTCATTTTTCCTCAGGCTTAACTTGATTGAGGAAAGGCGGACTTCAAGAAAAAAGCAAACCATTTCCTCAGATTTTGTAAAAGAGTATGTGGTCATGTTTTTTGATTTTAAACAACATGTAAGGGGTGGGGAGTGTGGAGGCCCTGACTTTTGAAGCAAGATCTGAACTGACTTTTGCATCAGGGATCTGATTTTTGCCATGCCCATACAAGCCTGTCCCATTCAGCCGAATCATAAGCCTTGGGAACACTGAAGTATGCCTGTATTCAGTGCAAAGTGTCCCTACTCCTGCACAGTCAAGAGCCAGCTTCCCATAGATATTCTCTGTCTTAAACGTGCTTCTCACGAGGGATGAATGGGGAGAGCTGCTTCACCGGTGTAAAGAGAGGGTTTAGATTGTCCATGCAGGTTTAGGGAAACAGATTGATACTGGGGCAGCAGAGTAACTGGAGACTGATGGTGAGAGAAGGGGAGTGGCTGCACTGAATTGCTAGAACTGTGCTACAGTTATGGGAATAAAAGAAGTGAGAACTTGAATGAAAGCAGGGCTGCTGGGAATAAGGAGCCAGCTATGAGATTTGTGGGAGAAGAGGATAGGAGAAGAAACTGAAGCCAGGATATGGAATGTGAGGAGCGTATCTTTGGACTGGGTGGTTGTGGAGAATTGGAGTAAGATACTGAACCAGTGATGGAGAAAGCAAAGAACTGGGATGTGTTAGAGAGAACAGACCAGAATAAGTCAAGTTTGAAAATGTCTGCTGTTCACAGTGCCTGTACCAGAACTGGAGTTTACCCAAGTCTCATTGGGTAGCCATGTTGTGAGCAGCGTATAGGCAAGGGTGCCCCCAGCCTGTAGAATTTGGGTTCCCTTGTGTCTGCCATTGCTGATACTTTGCTAGTGATATTCAAGGATCCCTGAAGCCCAGTAGCATTGCTACCATGTACATTCAGGTTGTTTACTTTTTAAAAAAGAAGTCAGCTTTTTACCAATAGTGAAAAAAATGTGTTGTGATGCCTGTCCCACCTCTTGTGGAAACCACACCCCACCCCCACCATGTTTCCTAGTTGAAGTGTGAAGTGTAATTCCTGTTTCTCCTATACCTCAGTTGGTATGCCCCTAGAGTTTACCTTTTAGACATCAGTGAATCTTGAATCTTTGGGTTTTTTCTGATCCCTGACACTTTTTTCCTCAGAACACGAAGATACGTGTGTGTATCACTGTCACATTATTGCATATATAATTCACATAAGTGGGGAGAAACTAATCCATTGATGCTTCTACCCCCACCAGCCACCACTAAAAATCTGTCTGGATCTTGTTCACATGATGTGGAAGAATGTGATTTGTCTCAGTAGGAATTACTCCCTGGCACATATAGCTGTAGCATTATTTTCCCTGGAAACACTAGTCTGTCGATGATTTTTGGCTCTGGTGACAATGTGTTGACTTCCTCCAGATCAGAGAGAAGGAGTATGTTTGTTTAACTCTGCAGCCAGGGCATCTGTCCTGATCATTCAAACATTTGGTTTTCCTCCTTAATATAAATAAAGAAATGTCTTAGTCTAAACAGAGACACTGAAATGGATGGTGTGGCCTGCCAGTGTTTTCCTGGCTTTTTTATTTCTGTGATCTTTCATAACCTGCCTCTCTAGTAGATAATCCAACACACAGTCCCAGAAGACTTGGGGCTCAGTATCTGTTCACTCTTGTGTTTGGAAATAAACCCTAAGAGAGGTACTATGTTAAGTGAATGATAGCAATGAGGAAAGGGAGGGAACCTTTTCATCTGAAAAACAGTCAGAAGGGACACAACAGCTTGTGGAGCTGATTGCACAAGGTGCTACTGCCTTCACCTCCTCACACATCTGGCAGAACTGAGGATGCCCATCAGGATGGAGATGGCCCCTTAGTTAATCATGCTTATTGAGAACAGGCCTCTGGATGCATATGTACAAGAAGTCAGTGGGAGGAGTGCGCCCTCAGCTTGGTACTGATGGTATATACCAAGCTGGAGTGCCACTCTTGAGGTATCAAAGCTGTTTACTCAATAAGTAGGGAAGGATTGCTGTGCACAGAGTAACAAAGCCCTCCTCACAAGACTATAAACATCTATGCTGTAGCTAGGCAGGAGCAGTGTGGTGGTACTGTGGTGGTCCACTCCTGGTCTCTCTCCACCTGGGTCCTCTTACGATGAATGGCCAGTGAGTTCTTTGTAGCAAGACTTTTTTCCTGTATACTTCTACAAACAGCCCTCTAAACTGAAGGAGGTCTTTACATGCCACCTCCATTCAGGAACTACAAAGTATTAAAGTCTGAGAAGAAACTGTATTACTGCAGAGGAAGAAGCCAAAGCATATTTTTTATTTTCTTCCTTGCTTAAGTGTTCCTTAGTGAGAATATATGGCCACCAAGAGCTAGCTTGACCCTGAGAAAAAAGGTAGTTAAACTCCTGTGCTCTCTTTTTCGAGGAGGTTGCCCAAAGTCAATTTATTTTATCACCTCATGGAGAGGGTGGAATGCCCAGTTTCATTTGTTGGTGCTTTGATTCCCTATTGTGAACAATAAAGAAACAAGTGGATGAACTCTGCTGCTCCTGACCCTTCAGAGTTCACACGACAGTGCTTCAGAAAGCACAATCTACTAATACTGTGGTGAGGTCATTGGGGTACAGAAGCAGTTCATCAGAATAACCTGCTTGCATGAAGCAATGCAAAGCCCAGCAGTTTTGTCTACATTTAACATAAAACTTTTGATTTTTGGAAAAAATCCTTTGATCTGTGCACACAAAGGGTGTCTGTATGTTTCTGGGAGAATGGAATGTGGAAAACCCGGAAATCCAGAAAAATTATTACTTTGTTCCTGTATTTTGTTTATGACCACCATAGGGTCATAGGGTCTTCTTCTGTTTTGGCCCATTGAATGAAATGTGTGCTTAGCTCCCTCCTTCACTGATAACACAGACTGTATTAATGATTGTAATATCATGTTGAAGTCCTAATTTCCTAAAATCCTTTTAATGCTAATTGCCTCAGCATATTTATTTAACTGTGTTCTGCAGGTAGATGGAAAAGTCAGCATGAATGGAGAAAATGTCAACGGCACAGAAGAGAAGGATAAAGAGTGTTCAACAGTAATATTTACTCCTTCGTCAAGCAGATCTCTGAAATTTGATGGAGTAGCCAGAGGGGACAGGCCCCCAGTAGAGTTGAAGAAGGACCCCCCAAGTGTTGAGCTCAGTTTACAGAGGCCTGCCACTCAGAGTGTGCACAAAGAGCCAACAGTAAGACCAACACGAACAAACCAGCCTTACTTTCTTTGCCAGTTTTCTGTCTCATGATGTATTTAATCACGAACTAATGATACTCGAGTGCTTATGTTTGCCTTATTTCAAGAGGGTGTGCCCAGATCAGGAAAAAAACAAAAACCAAAATCCTTTGTTAATTAAAGGCTTCTTCCTTTTGTATGTGGGTAGAGAAATAGGAGGGTAAGATTCAAAACACTTTTTGCAGCCAACTTGTCTTCTTTTTTTCTTTTTTTTGGGGGGGGACATCATTCAGCTGATAAACATGCTTTAAATGTGCTAGGCCAGGGAGAAATTGATTTAGTGTCCCAGCCATTGTGCAGGTTTATTCCACACTTCTCCAAATGTAAGCTGATTAGATCAGCAACATAACTGGACTGTGTGAACCATTATAATTAGTCTCAGTTTTCAATTTTCAAAGAAGAGGATGTGGATGTGCTGGCAGTTTTGAACATTTGGTTTTCATTCCCCTCTCAGAAATATTAGAAAAGTGGATAAGCTATTGAAATGCTCAGAGGGACCAGCGTGCTTCTTAACTGCCTTATCAGAGAAACAAATTAATTTTACCTTTTCATCTTTCTCTCCCCCTCTTCCCCAGAGAAAAAGGCAGGAGTAAAACTAGAGCATATCACAGCAGGCATCTAGATGCTACAAAACTGTAATGAAAGTAGATAGTAAAAACAAAACAAGAAATAAGGGCAGGATTGCAAATAAAACATTTAAAAGGGTTGCAAACAACTGACAGGAGAGGGAATTCTCACCATGTTTTTCTGTGTAACAACAAAGAGAATTGGAGATGTGGTGAGAGTCGGAGTATGATAATTTTTTTCTTTCATCTCACATTTCATCCAAGCATTGGCCAAATGGATAACAGGGAGCAGACAGGGGTCTGTCCTGGGGCGTGATGGTTCATTCATGAGAAAGAGTTTGTGTCTTACTCCCCTGCTTAATGCCAGTCTCTATCAACGGGCAGCCAAACCATGGAGCCTGCAGCAATCATGGGAACTGGGGTGTGCTGTGAGCACAGACTTGATCCTGTGAAAGGGAACTGGTATAGAGTCAAAAGTGAATGATTTGCAGGGAAGGCAGAGTTGGGGCTGCCCCTGTCAGAACAATTTGGCTGTGAGGGAAAAGCCAGGTAAGCGTTGCATGTGATATGGAAAAGCAGATAATGGGAGTATTTGGAGAATAGAGAAGAACCTCAGCTTGCTGAAGATTAGAAGCACAATGACAATCAGAAAAGTAGCCAGTTGAAAGTGCTACTGTCTCCTTTTTTAGGATTTCCAGGTCTAATTAGAGTTATGAGGAAATTCAGCAACAGAAGCCACTGTTAGTTCTTGAGTGTACTCATATCTGTTTGGTGTTACCTCATCCTTTCTACAGCTTTGAGGACGATAAGGCCAGTTGAACACAGATGTCTGATTTCTGCTTCCAGTTTTTAGCCCTTGTGGTGATATTGGCAAAGGAGGCAGAAGAGTTTTCCTCCTCAGATTTTGCAAAATAGCTCCTGGTTTGTAAACTTGAGTGCATTTAATGATGAAGCCTTCAAGAGAGAATGAGTGTGCACTCAAATGGTGCTATTGACAAAGTGTCTCTGCTCTAACTACAGATTTTATATCACTAGCTTCATGATTCCACCAATAATGTGACTGGGTAGTGCACATCATTATAATTACTCCTGGCACTTAATCTTCAAGCAAAGATATGTGTGTTAAGCGTGTCCAGGACAGAACAAGGACAGCAGACTGCTTTCAGGGGGATCTTCCATGGGAAAACAAGTTGGAATGCACTGAGCATGATGAGGGAAAGGAGGAGACCTGCCTGTGACTGGAAGGGAATTGCCCAGCCTAAAATCAGATTTCAGGTTTTGTTTCTTCTAGATATTTACTTCTCTTTGCCCAGATGCTTCTTGTTAATTTTCCAGGTCTCAATGCCTCACACTAAGGCATGGGCAGTAATTTAGCTGTTGAGCATACAGTAGGGCCCTGATTTGTGGATGGAAAGCCCTTAGATGTCAGGTTACAGAGATGAGGTATGGGACTGGTGCTTGGCTTCTTCACTGTGTATGTTGGGACACAGACCAGCATTGCTATAGGCAGCTTGATATAGATGTGATTGGTCTGGACCCTTATCTGCAAGAGTTGGGCAGCTACACTGGACTCACTTCACTGAGCCTTCTCCCTGTGCCAATTTTACTTCAGTCTTTCGACAACACAACGGTGTCAGCCTCATCTGCAGAGCCTGAAATGCTAAACTCCTCTCTGAAGGTATAATCCCTTCTAGGAAGATTGGGAATCCAAATTAGTAAAGATAAGATCTTCGTGGGCTTGTCCCACTCCCCATAAAACATGGCCTCTTGCTGGGTAGAATGCTGGATCTAGCTGTCACTGTCTGCCCTCCAGAAGGGAAGAAGAGGTTTGGTTTTGTCCCCACCAGTGGGGCTTCCAAACTACACATTCCTAGAAGGAAAAAGCCTTCTGAAAGCCTCGAGTGTATCACCTCCCACAAGGAGAAAACAGGGTTATAGGTTTTGTCTGATGCTTAACCCTTCTGAATTTTTAGAAGAGGAGAAGACAACAGAAAAGGCATAGAAAAGCAACTGGGATGAAGAAGAGCAGCTGCCTGGAGTGGAAGAAATTACTGAAGTTCTTTTGTCTTGAGAAAACTTTTACAAATGAAGCATGTTTTCAAAGCCATTTCGAAACTTGCTTTCACTACATTTATTTGTATACTTTATTGATGTAGTGCTTGTTAGCTGTGTCCTTCCCAGGCTTTGAATAAGATTCACAGGCAGTAATTCCTCTGTTAAGAGATGCTAATTCAGGATTTGATTTTTCCCCTCTAGTTGCTCGTAGATTTGGTTTAGTTTTGTGTTTTATTAATTCATTTTCTACCCCAAGTCTATTGCATGAAACATATATTCCTCTTCATATATACCTTACCTTTGGGCCTCCTGTCCTCCCCTTCTGATTCCCTTCCTGTTTTTACATGTCCCTTCCTCCTCCTCCATCCCTCTTAGGGCTGTCCTCTTTCAGTTCATTTGTTAAATGGACTAGTTTCTGTCTTCTCTCTGCCTGGCAGGCTTCCCTTTGAAGCTCTGTAGTTCTGCTTTAAATCTGTCTGGCTGCCCTCAGGCGCTGTCTGCAATGGGGGAAGATGCTGTGCAACTGTACTTCAGCTTTTTTGGTCTGAAGTTTAGTCAATTTGCACCACTTAAAACACTAATACTGTTGAGGTTTTTGAGGAGCTAGGGAAGTGCAGGAATCATTTCCTATGGGAGAGACCTCAGTGTCACTTGTCTTTTTTGACAATCTATATGCGAATCAAATAATGTTTGGCAATCAGAGACTGATTGGGAAATATATATTTATCCTGCCTAAATCTACTATGAAATGAAATGCAAAAAACTGCAAGAGGTGGGCAGGATAGTAAAGAAAAATATTATCAGGAAACTATACTTGTATCTGTAGTGTATAGGTAGAGTATTATGTATAAGTAGTGTATTGGGAATTTTACAAGAGACTTACCTTTACTTAAAGTAGCTTATGAAATTTGCCGGTGATTCAAGGCTAGAAGGATAGAGCTGGCCTACAAACAGGATGAGAATATTCCACTGGTGTTTGTGGAGCAATGTAATGCTAAGAGGGGTAGTAGGTAAAGCACACCTCTCTTAATGCAGTTTTTAAAACTGGGACCAAGGCCTAAAGATTGATCAGTCAGTGGCAATGCCAGCAATAACCTGAGAATCATCTCCTCATCCCGTCAGCCACTTAGGTTGTGTTTTCTTTCCGTTATACAGAACAGTAATGCACATTACAAACACTGAGAAGTTCTGTCCTCTAGCTCTTTGAATCAGAAGTTGGCAAAGTAACTGTTTTGTTTTAAAGCAATATTTGTGCAGATTCTAGTGTAGGGAGATTAGTATGTCACTAAGTAACATCACTTTATTTTATCCAATCTTATAAAAAGAGCATTTAGAAATTATTGGCTTCTTATAGCTCTAATTATAACTTTAGTCTGATCAACCAAAAAATAGTAAATATAGGCAGCAACTTAAATAAAGATCAGGGTGAGGTGGTGATGGTGGGGAGATAGCTTTCTTTTAATTTTTCTCTAGCTAGCTTAAACTTGTCCATTTCTACTCACTGCATGCTTGGCACAAAATAAACTTTTTTTTCTATATCCACGTAACACTCTCCTTCATCTTCAAAAATCCACTGATTAAACTGAGATTAAAGTACAAGCTTTCTTGTGGTTGAGGATTGTTGGCCGAGCTACAGGAGAGCAGGGCTGATTTGTACAGATCTGGTAAGACAAGTCTTTGTTTTTTGATTCTTTGCAAGAAACACTCGTAGAGTAAGTATGCCTGTTCCAGATTGACAGCTTTGCCTTGAACCACACATAAAAAGGTGTATGGAGGGCTGGACTACCTGAAGGGAAAAAGGTTTAGGATGAGAAGCGAGAAAGCAAAGCTTCAAAGCAGCTAGAAGGGAACTCTGCTCAGTGTTTGGTTATGAATATAACATGCCTGTCTCCTGTCCACCAGACAGCCATGCCCTTTTCAGTGTCTGTGAGTGACAGGAGCTTATTTTACATCCCAGTTGAGCAGTAATAACTGTAATGACTATCAGGAATACTTCACACTATTTCTTGCAACATTTTCAAGGCTTCTCTGTCAGTTACTGATTACACTGATTATTGTTTGTAATAGATGGCCCGAGTATAGCATTATATATAGCTGGCAGATGGCTTAACCTGTCAAAGCAGTGTTCTGGCTGTAGTAATATACTGTCATAGGATGCAAGAAACTTAGTGGTGGCAGCCCAAAGTCATGCCACCATTACTACTCACAACAACTGCAAACACTAATGTTGGTGAGGAAATCATTGTATGAAAATTTTAAAGTCAATGATATGTGTAGAATTCAAATCACAGAAGTTTAAAAGATGTGTCAGGCAATTTTTACATGTGGCTATTGATACCACAACCAATTTAATTCCTAAATGATTTTACAGAATTTAAATTGTAGTTCTAACCTGCTTCTTCCTATCTCTGCATTCTCACTCTTTCCAGACAACTTGTTTTGTCATGTTTTCATAGCAAATACAGTAACAATATTTCACGTGTTTTTGTGTGCAAGCAGTGTTAACTGAGCTATGTTTCAATTTAAATTGCAATAAGGGCTAATAAAGTTCTGCTATAACTTCCTTTGGAGTTTGTATTCTTGTAGAAGTTGTGATATTATGTGTGTTAGGTGTTCTGGGTACTGTATTTTTAGGGTTTTATAAGGGTGTATGATTCTGCCACAACAGTAGGCAATATGGCTATTTCTGGCTTGTATGATCTTAATTAAAGAAATACTTGGACTGATATCCTAGTTTATGTGGTAAAAATCCTATCTGTCACAGGCTGAACTAATTTATTTTCATGCCTAATACGTGTTTGGTAACACTATATGTGCAACTGTGCTTGTGTCTTTGTTAAATGGATACCTTGTTTAGCAGAACCCAGTTGTTGCTTTGTCCTCTGTTACTGATCTGCTCATAACCACAACTGCAACCGTGATTTTTAATTTTCCATCATTGACTAAGGCTTCTAAATTGTAAATGGCAAAGCTTCCAGGAAACTCCTGGGTAGCTAGATGCACAGGGTACTGAAAACACCGATCCAAGTAGACAGCAATCTCCAGTTTTCAGGGGTTAATAGGACAGTCTTCACGCCAGCCTGGATCACATCCCCTACGCACCAAGGTTTTTCCTACTTCCCTTGAAGGCTTCATTGCCTGTGGTGGTGGACAAGCAAGTGTTGTATGACCTTCCCTCAGAGGCACCTGCAGCAGAGCCAAGGTGTGGAATTGCTCTGCCACCCTGCAGAGTGAGAGCTCTGCCCACACAAATGCATATGGCTGCAGCAGAGAGGTGCTGAGAGACCATGTGAGGCCTTCATCCCAAAGCATGAGAGCTCCTCTGTATTACCTCAGAAATGTCACTCACCAAATTATCCAGTTTTTCAGTGTCTACATCAAAATTTGATCCCCTTAGGTATAATAAAATGATTGTATGTGTTTTTTTTCATGTTCAGTGATAACATCCTCATTTATTTACAAAATATTTATGAAATGGGAAGGGTGATAGTCTGTGGTAGTAAAGACATTTTATCAACTGTATGAGGACAAGGATTTTTTTAAGTGTATCATATACCTGTGGATAAAATACTAGATAATATTACATTAGCTTGGTATTATAAATAGATTTAGTGGAAATGAGAGAGTTCCCCAGTGAAGTTGACTTAAATTTTTTATAAATTACTTACTAATCAGTTTTATATTTTTAGCTGTATGTCACTAGCGTTTAATTGCTTACCAGAGGGAGGAGAAGGAGTCAAGTCTCGTGAGCAGGAACAGAACTTCTGCAGCGTGCCATTGTAAAAATCCATTTTCCTGCAGCAAGTAGTTGCTCTTTTTTTTTCTATAAATAACATTTATGTCGATACCTCGTTCAACCTCCTGGATATAGGTTATGGGTAGATTTAGTTGTTACACTTTTGCAGGATAGCTACATGACAGCACCGTGTTTAGGTTCATGAGGTGATTCTACACCCAGAGGTGATAAAAGTGCATCATGCATCATCTCAGCATTCACTGAGCATTTTAACCCCACTGAGAGGCCAGTGTGGCTGTGCTCTTTCTCCAGCCCCAGCTGACGTCAGCAGTTGCCCTTCCTGAGTGTATGTAACACTTTTAACACTTTTTCGGTTATTACCGTTTATGGCTTCAAAGCCTCCAAGGTTGAAATTAAAGTTGAATTTCTTTATTTATTTTACTTTTTCAATTTGGACAGTTGCTTTTTGAGAGCGGAGGCAGAATTCCATTGTTTTACGAAAAATAATAACAATCTAAACATTAATAATTGAAATTTGCAACAATTTCTTTGGAAGGGCACAAGGTTTGCAACAGTAGGTTTGGAGCCTCTTGCTTCCAGGTGAAATCTACCTTGTTTAGGGCAAATCCTGAGCTCTCAATAATAGCCATTTGTTTAGGTTTAACAAAGTTTTGTAGGTTTTAGAATGATATAGAATAATTCAAGTTGTAGGTCTCTAGCTGAGTCTACTGCTCAAAGCAGGATCAGGCATGAGATCAGAACAGGTCGCTAAGGGCTTGATCATTTGAGTCTTGAAAATCTCTGAGGGCAGAGATGGTATGACATATTCTGGCCAGCCTGTTTCACTGGCCTGACTGTCCTCATGCAGAAAAAAAATACTTGTTTCTGCATTGAGCAAGGTTGGGAAGAATTTCCAGTATCTTCTCCACTGGCCGCTGTTGTATCTGGAGCCAGAGGCTGAGGCTGAAGGAGAAATTTTTTTTGTTGCAGTAGTGTTCTGCTGAGGCTTTCAGTGTAAAAGCTCTTAGTGAAACACAGGTTGGTATCAAGATGGGCTGGGGGAAAGCAAGGTGGGTTATATGAGAGAAAAGAGCAACTAGATGGCAAGAGGCAAACCTCTGGGGCACAAGACTTGCAGTCTTTGGAGCATTTCTCTGGGGCCTGTGTTTTAGCCTGTGCCTCATCTCCAGTGACTGTCCCTCTTTGGAGTGTGGACAACATGGAGGGAGAGGTCTGTGCCTTGTTTGCTCTTGGTGTAGATGCATTCACAGATGGACATGGTGGAGAGGAGGTCCTGAAACTTCCATGTTATCTTTTTGGAGACTGTATTTCTCCATCTGCCTCATCCAGTTTGAGAACAGCTTTTAGACAAGTGGGGGATGTGTCTCCATGTCTTGCCTGGGGCAGAGGGTGAGGGTGGGCAGAGGTGTGTTGGAAAGCACCAGACAGTGGGGAGGATGGCAGGCAGGCAGCTCCAGCAAGTGCTGGATGAGACATGCTGCCGCTTCTAGAGACTCCTGGCTGTGATGTGGTGCCTGTCCTACTGAGAGGTGGCAGCACAGCCCTTGGCAGCTTCAGGCTCCTTTTGTTTCCTAGCACTGCTGAATTCCTGCTGGGCTTGACCGGGTTGCTGGCCCTGGCCCCAAACCAGTCCACACCATTTCCTTGCAGGGCATCTTCGCAGACATGTTCCCTGCCCCTCTTCAAAGCATGTCCCCCTCCAGAGAGAAGGAGATGCAGGGATTTGTAAGCTCTGCCAGCAGCAAAATTCTCTGGAGCTTTGTGGTGTGTCCACAGGTGTTGTCATCCTGCTGGCACTGCCAGCAGATGTTCCCCGTGACTGAGCTGTTAGAGCCCAGGTCTGCTTTTCATGGGGCATGTTTGGATAAGGGGCCACAGGCTCATGCGGGCCTGCAGGGATAGGAAACAGGATCTGTGCAGATGGTGGAAGTCTGATTCCTGCCTGCAGAAAAGAGAAAATTTCGTCTGATTTCCTCCTTTGCATCTATTAATAAGATGAAGTGGTGGAAGGAGGACAGAAAAGAGAGTCTACAACAGACTACTTCTGAAATATGTTACTTTTTATTTCTAAAAGTAGTCTTTTTTATTTTCCTCTGTTGAATGTGCCATTTTCTAAATCTTCTTGGCGTTAGAAGCACTGGGAAGTGGCTGATCACTTTGCTGCAGATTTTTCTTTATTTGCCTTCTGGAAAAGTGGGTGTATGGTGGAAGCTGCTGAATAGATCAGCTGAAGTGTTACCCTTGTTTTGACAGTGTGGTTTTAACTCTGTAACAGCCCTGCCCCGGGTCAGGAAGCTTGCTTTTCAAAGCCATTTGAATTATTGGCTTGATATGGTCTCACCATATTTTTTCAGTCCTCTCTTAGTAGTATTTCAAGTATTTCATTACCTTTAATACCAACTCTGGCTTTTCCCTTCAGATAACAGATTGTTTAGACAACCGTGAAATAGAGGAAGTATTTAATTACTTTGCCACTTTTCAAACCCTAGTATGTGCTATGTATTCACTAATGCATACATTTTTGTGTTACTCTGGAAGGGGAAACTGGGGGTGAAATGTATGCTTATTTCCAGCTAACACAATCCAAGATACACTACAATTTTAAAAGCTTGTAGGAGCTATTCCAAACCAGCCACATTAATGGCTGATGATGAGTGATTTGAAAAGGAGATTAAAGCCCAGTGATTCAACACCCGACTGGCACACACTGCTCTGAAACATACTCCTGTGTGCCCTGCTGAGCTCCAAACTGATCTAGTTAGAACCCACTATAAAGGAGAGCAACAAGCGTTGCCTTGAGGAATTAACACATGCTTTTATTTCCACTGCACTTATTCTGTCTGTGCTGTGTTCCTCTCTCCAGGCCTCCCCGGTGGAAGCGGATGGATCTGCCAGCCCACAGGCCGAGCCCAGCCCCAACGGTACAGCCCCTGCTTGCCCGGTGTGCCCATCCCCAGGTGGGTGTGCTGCAGATGTCAGAAATCTCCACATAAAATGAAATTGCATGCAGTCAGAGCAGTCATTCGCTGCAGCAACCTCCCAAGGGACGTGGTAGAGTCCCCATGGCAGGAGTTTTTTCGGGTGCAGCAGGACAGGGTGCTAGACAATCTCCTCTAGGCTCCCTTTCCCTTGAAAGGTGGGAGTAGATGGTCTGTCAAGGCCCATTCCAACCTGGACTGGATGACAGACCGCTGTCATTCTGTGGTTGAAATGACACACCTGACTGCACAATACTCAGGGTGCAAGTTGCCCACTTTGCTGTTTGTGCAAGTGAAAAGCCAGTGCCACAGTGTGCTATAACTAGAAAGCAGCAAGGGTAGAAGCTATCAGTCAGGAATAGCTTCTGTTTAACACCTCCCTCCCCCCCCCCAAGACATTAAGAAATGGAGAAAAAGAGTGGGAAGGGGCACTTCAGTTGTCATAGGGGCTTTAAATGGACAGTATTGTGGAAACTCACAGTTTTCTGCTTTAAAGCCTTTATGCATGATTCCTAATCTGGGGAAAGGAATTTTCTGGTAGAATTTTAATCTGTTTTCCTCAAAAGTGTGTTTCTGAAACATTTTCTTTGAGTAGGCACTTTATCTGCTGTCTGCTACCATACTAAGTTCATGGTCTTTTTTTTTTTTTGTTTCATTTTTTAAAATGGGTCTATCAAAGTTCAGCTTGGCATGGGTAAGTAAAAAGTACTATATCAAATATGTATTTAAATGAGATCTCTGGCTGTAATTGTTATGTAAGCATAATGCTACTGTTTGTTGAGGATAAATGTGACTTAAACGGTTGAGCTTTGCCTGTGAACATCGATGAAGTACCATTCCCCAAAGATTAACAAGGGCTTGTTCCCCTGTTAGGAAGGGCTCATTAGCTGACTTAATTGCTTCAGCTAGTAGATGCCAGAGTACATAGGGTGACAATCTTGAATTGCACTTGGCAGGTAATGTAGAAAGTGCAATCTTGTGATGAACCAAACAAATTCTCCTCTCTAGAGTCAACAGTGATGAGCTGGTGTTGTCTACAAATCACGAAGTTACCTTGTCTCCAGCTCAACAGCTATGAGAAATGGTAAACATTAAGTATTGACCACAAAGTTTAATATTGACTGGAAAGGAAAACTGAGATAGCATTGCAAAAATTGAAATGGTAAAGTAACAAGGGGTTTTTATTATGTCTGCTTTGGAGGGATAGATGTGGTCCAAACTGTGTGAACTTCTTGTAGAGTAAGCAACCTCCTCTGCTGTTCAATAAAAGACAGATCATTCCATGCTGTGCTGGTTTGAAAGTAAACAGGCAGGAGAAATGAACCCAACTTGAGAGAGATTAGAAGTCAGAGTTAAAATTTACTAAAAATAAATTACAATAGATGCAACGATACAGACAAAAACTGGGTTTAACCCACAAAGACAGATGTATAATCCAGCCCTCTGGGACAAGAACAGAACAATGTTCATTGGCCCCTGTACTGAGCATCACGTGTTCCCCTGGGTGCAAAGTAAAAGGAAAGGAAAACCTGTTGGTCTAGATGATGGTGGCAGTGTCGAGGTAATGATTGCAGTCTTGTCAACAGTGGCAGTGGCAGTCTTGTTGGAGTTCTGGTCCTCCTCTCAATCTGATAAGTGATACCAGAAGTCCCAAAACCCCAAAATTTTATATGCTCAGCTTCAGGTGGGAATGTCCAGTACCTCCCCTAGGGCAGGGAATTTCACAATGGGTGATTTAACTCTGTGAGTCACAGGATATTTTTGGAGTCTTTGATGGTCTGGTGTTGCAGCTGCCTATTATGCCAGTCCAGTATGACCCATTAGCAGAGATGACCCCTCAGGCTAGGTATGAAGGTGCTAATGCCTCCCTGGAGGGGAGTTATCATAACTGAGTCATTGGGTGTGCCCTGGGCAGCTGCTGCAAGTGATCCATTACTAACAGTCCATCAGAAATGACATATAGGGTGACAAATACACAGTTTTGGTTATACCCACATAGTAATAAACTTGTCCTGGTCCATGTAACTAGAACACATGCTATGGCCCCTGTGCCTCTAATGGTGTGGGAACTGCTCCAATGCAGGGTGCATCTGCCTGGCAGCAGGAGCAGCCCTTGTCTCTGCTTGCGTGCAGGTTCTTGGTGGAGCCTTAGGGTACATCACTTCCTTAGCTCACTCTCCTAGCCTGTCAAAGAGGTACATTCAGAAGCTGCCTTTGCTACTGTGATTGAAAAGGGGACAGGATCTGAAGCTTCTGCTTTAGGGGGTTGGAGAGATACCTGGGTGCTTATGCAGTGCCTGGTATGCTGGCAACTGCTGTGTTTCCAGTGGTGGTATCAGCTGTAAGCAGTCTAGGTGTCACAGTTCTCTGCTGTAGACTTGTGTGCTCATGGTCCCTTCTCTCATAACCCAGCACCAGCTTGTGTTTTCTTAAGAATTGAATGACAACAAGGTTATTTCAGTCTAAGACTTCCTGTTAGGACAGTTGTTTGCCGTCTAATGCTTAACTGATGTGATTTAGTGGAAATAGCCAAGCTGAAATATCCTCCAGTGCTGACTGTAAGATCATATTCAATGTGGTATAGCTACTTTTCTGTGTAGCTTCTTAGGATAGCATTCATCACACAACTTCAGTGAAGAGATCTTAGCTCAGAAGGCACATTGTAGGCTACAACTCAGCCAAAGAGGAGTGTCTTTCCCAAGAACTACTTCTCTGTTTTTATTGACCATGAAGGGTGTTCCATGATGTCTAAGTCAAGTGTAAGCACCTACATTTTGACAGATGAATTTCTCTCTTAAAGCCTTGTCTTCTCTGAGAGGTTAATTTTGCCTGTGTTGAAGAAAAAAGATTGTTTTTTCAAAACAGGCTGTAAATGGGCTCAAATATAAGTAAGAAAGTGGACTGTAAGAAATAGGCCTACATTTTATGTCAAAAAGTGTCTTAACCTTGCAATATTATCTCTTTTATGTATGGATTAGGTTCAGATCAAAAGCAATTCAAGTCAACTGCAGCTTGTGCCAACCCTGTTGTGAAGAGATTAGAATTTCTTCCCAGTCCTGTCCCTTTGGAGGAAGCTGCTTCAAGCAACAAAGATGTGAAAAAAGCTGAAATGGAACAGCAGAAGGAAGCAGAGCTCCCTCCTACACCAGAGGTATGTATGGGCAAGGAAGAGAGGGAGTGGAGAAAAAACAAAACAAAAAAGGAGAAGGATCTCACATGGAAATATTTATTGTGCAAATTGATATTTTTCTCTACATTATGTCACTTCTAGAGTGACATTCTATTCAAAACAATATGCCAACCACCCTGGAGGATGGTTTCTGTTGCCAAATCCTGCGGTCATCAGAGAGTTCCCTCTCAAAAGGAACTCCGCAGTGTCTGCTTGTAGCATTTGAACCTGTAAAACTGGAAACTAGCTGGACCAGAAATGAGAACTAAACCTACAAACCCCAGTCCCACCCCCTGTTAGGGGGACAGAGTATCCAGAAGGTGTGGACAGTGGAGCTTACCCTTCTGAAGTGCTGAACAAGTGCAGGTAGTGGCAGAGGGAACAAATGGCTGTGACCGTACTGCTCTGTCGGGTAAGTTAGATATTGGTTAGTTAGATGTTGTTAGAGGATCAGCCTTGGTGTGCAGGGCAGTGTGAATGTCAACAGCAAACAGCTACCAGTTACTCACAGGACATCAGTACTGCAACTCCTTGTTGTAATTCTGGAGATAGAGGCTTCATCTTTGATAATGTTATTTCAGAAAATAAGTAGGAAGGGTTTAAATTAACCTTTGAACCTGTTGGTTTTTTAATACTGTTTTCTGCTCCCAAATGTCTGAACAGGTGATTAAAACAAAAGCCCTGGAACAAAAGGGGAGTGTAGTGTTGCCGTTTTTAAAGAAACTACCGGAGACTAGCCAAGTTACTCTGCATAATTCTGTTCTACAAGGTGAGCAAAAAACATTTGGAGAACTCAGGCAGACCGTAGCTGATATGTGCATGTGGTGTTCAGGGTGAAGTGCCTAATCAATGGCCTAGAGGGTTTCGGAGCTAAAATATTATAGTTATTTTCTAGTTGCATTGACTGATATTGGTAGTGTGGCTTCTGTGATGCAAAGGACTCTTCTGGCTGTCCCCCTTAAACACAACAGCAGAAATATGACACAGTGGAGGGGGGCAGAGAAAGACCTGTCTTGCATTTACTTGGCCTGGCAATAAAAAATGTATTATGCCAGTGAGTATTACTTACTGCTGCTCACAGATGAAAATGGCTTAGCACTTGATTTTATCTTACCATAACATTTTCTGGAGGTCTGCATTCTGCACTCAGCTGCTCACGTGGAACTCCTTTTCACAGATGAACAATACACATATCTGGGCACATCCTTGAATTTGACTGCTGCCCAACACAACAACACAAGTTCTTTCGAAACAGAACCGTTTTTTTCCCTCACCTTCATGACAAAGTTTTACTTGAGATTGATAATGTTTAGTAGTTTGATTTTATATTTATTTTAGAGATGTCTAGATATAGGTTGTGAAAGAAAGAAAAATCATCTAAGGTTTTCTTACCCCTGAGAACTTCCTAAGTTGTTAGTTTATGTATAGGTAATATACTGATTAACCCAATGTTTTCAAGGTGGAAACTCCTGAAGGTGATCTGTTGAGGAAAGATTGGAGAGAGACTTTTTACAAGGCAACACAGAGATAGGACAAGGAGCAAAGGCTTTAACCTGAAGGAGGGTAGATTTAGGTTAGATATTAGGAAGAAATTCTTTACTCTGTGTGTGGCGAAGCACTGGAACAGGTTGCCTAGAGGAGTTGTGGATGCCCCATCCCTGGAAGTGTTCAAAGCCAGGTTGGATAGAGCTTTGAGAAACCTGTTCTAGTGGAAAGTGTCCCCCTCCGTGTCAGGGGGGAGTTGAAAATAGATAATCTTCAAGGTTCAGTCCAGCCCACACCACTCTATGATTGTCTGAAAAGGAATAGAATTCTCACTTGTTTTCAGTGTGGAGGTGCTATACCCAAACAGACTTTGAGAACGACACCGTTTTATGTTAGGCATGAATCAGTCCAAACATCAAGTAACAGAGTGTAGTCTCTTGCCTGTTTTCTGAGTGGTGCTGAAAGACTTGGCTGCACTCTAGTGTTCACAGCACGTGGAGCACTGAAAGGATCACAAAATCCTGTATCTGCAATAGGAATGAATGCAAGCACCATGCAAAGACTTGAAAGGGTGGCTGCCCTTGACTAGCATGAGTTGTTAGAGCTCTCATGTAAGTTCAGGTGCCATGTTGCAAAAGTAGCATTTAAATACAGACAGTCCATGTGATCTTCAGGTCCACTGTAAACCAGCAGAGGCCGACTGGGCCAAAGCGACCATAGTCAGAATCCCTCTTGTGGCCGAGGTGGCTCATGTCTCAGAGTCTGTCATTGCTTTTTGACCGCACTGTTTCTTGTTTTGTCTCTGTGCCGTTGCCTGCAGAGCCGCCCCGCGGGGCCGCGGTTCCGCTTAGGGTTCGCAACAACTGGCGGCGCTCACAGTTTTTCTCACAGTCAGGTAAATGCGGCGCAAGGACCAACTTCAGCCCTTCTGCTGCCTCCAGTTGTAGGTGTCTTCGGACGCGGGGCTGGGGTGAAGACTGATGATCATGGGGACTTGTTCTACCTCTTGCTTTCGTAGAAAGTATCTATTCCTGCTGCACAGTTGACAAAGAGCTGTTGGGTTGCACATTGTTGTGATGCTCTGTTCTCGGGCACCCAAAAGAAATCCCTTGCCTATAAATACCTTTTTCTTAATTTCTTTAAATCAGCCTAATTTTCAAAGACATTTGGATAGAAAATGGCAATGGTTCTCTTCGTAACTGTGGCTCTTGAATAGTGTAGTCCCATCCTTTTAGCTTTGCTGTACTTTTTCCTTCCTTGCACTGAATCATGAAGGGAAAAGTAGATCAAGGTAGGTAACACTCAGTGTCTGAACACTGCTAACATCTGTGGCCAGAAGTAGATGGCATTAGCTAGTGGTAGAGTAGAACCTGGTAGTTAATATTGTGCTCCTCTATACCCAGATAAAAAGTAGTTTTGTTGGTGATGGGTGTAATCTGGTTTTCTGATTTATTTGCTTGCAATTCGTTCTTGCATTTGGTTGTGGGAGCGAATAGGAAACTAACAAGAAGCTTTCCTATACAGATATAATGTAGATTTAATTGCAGGCTAAGCACATTTTGCTATGTTAGATTTAATGTTTCCTTGTTCTGTTTTTTTTAATAGCTGAATCTGATAGTGGTGACAAATCAAATGTGAGTACCTGTTTTGCATCACTGTTTGGTTTAGAGATTTGTGTTTAGCAAAAATTAATTTTTTGTGCAAACTATCCTGTAACATCCATAAATCAGAATGAGAATTTTTTTCTCGTGGACACGTGAGAGAAAAAGTACAACCCAAGTCAAGGCACAGTCTGAATCTGAAATTCATGCATTCTCCTGTTCTCTGGAGAGAATGGTAGCTATACAGTACTCAGTTGCTGGAGCCACTAAAACATGACAGTCTTGAAATAATATGTAATTGTAAATTATCCATTCTGTTTTAAATGCATAGAAATTAAAGGACTCTACAATTCTACTGTCCTCTCAATGAAAACAAAAGAACCCAACACACCGCAAATCCTACTCTGAAGTACACAGTATTTTATATTCTCTTTGTCACATAGAAATAGACATTATCTCTTCCTATCAGATTCAAATTCTCCTCTTAGTGGAAAGGGATATGACAGCAAGTGTCTAAAATTGCCCTCGATTATAAGGATTTTAAATGTATCATAGAATAATAATAGAATCCTTAGTGAAGCTTGAGGTTTTATTTCATTATGGATAAAAATTCAAAGCAAGGCTATAGGCCGTTATACTGGCAGACCTCTAAAATGAGAGAATGTTTTTTACAACATAAAATTGCTTTTCATGTTGCACAGAAGATAGAGAAACAAAATAGGTATGTTCTTTAAATTTGAGTACTTGCAAGTTCAGTGCTGCTTAGAGCTTTCTTTAAGATAATTTTCTTTTTTCCCCTCCAACTGAAGTTTCCTGAGCCTTTCTTTGCAATCCAAATTATTGTTTTTATCATTTGGATACCTGTGGGCAATTCCAAGTATCAGTGAAGCTAAGAATATTGTCTGCTAACTCAGAGAACCATTAGTTCTCAATTTCCGATTGTAACTTCATTGGCAGGGCTAGGTCAGGTGAAGTGCAGCTTTCTCTGGTGGCCTTGAGAAGTGTAGTGTCACAGCCTAATAGATTGGTTTTCCTTCATGTAAGCGTTTCAATTTTTGGTCCTGGGATCCAGAAGAAGAGCGAAAGCGCCAGGAAAGATGGCAACATGAGCAAGAACGCTTGCTTCAGGTAGGGAAGAAACTATATGTCTTCCACCGTGTCATTTAGCTGTTGAGTTGTCCCTTTGGACCAAAGTTGGACATTTAATGTCATGTTCTCTGTGTCCTCTGTGGATTCTTGAGTGAATTCTGTGGCAGATGAGTGATAAAGTGAGCATACACACATGTTGTCTGTGGTTTAGGCACTCTCATGTCTCCCTTCCCCACTTCATGGAAAGACCAAAAGGACTCAGTCCTGCATTCCAGTGCAGAGTTAAATCAAATGTGTTAGTCCTCCATTATATTTAAAGTATGTTAGCATAGACTGCAAGTCACTTAATTACTTGGAGCCTCCTTGTCAAGCCTTGCTGCCCCTGAGGCCTAGGCAACTCTTCTTTAAAATGATGGTCTTAATAGATTTTTGTAGAGTTCTGCTTTGTTCACAGGTTCTTCTTGGAAAATATCAAGCTAAATCTGGACATGAAAGGACTTGGGTTTGGGGTTTTTTTGTGAGGGAGGGAAGCATCCTCAAGACAACCGCTAGTTTTGCCTAGTGGTATGGTAAGGTCTAAAAATGCTGGGTTTGTGTCCTAGTTGGAAGAAGTGCAGTGACCCTGAACACTTGAATTTCCCAGTCAGTCAGCAGTGTCTTTTGAAACTATGATTAGGTTTGATCCCAAAGAAATCATATCTTTCTTCCATAAAACAGAAGAGCAAACAACTGTCAAAGGATGGAGAATAATAAAATGGGTTTTTTTAAGAATGACTTGTATGTCTCTACAGCTTTCTTGAGATTATTTTCTTTTAGCTGATATTGTTGTTTCCTCTTAAAATGCTGTAAAATTCTTATAATAATTTTTCTGACATACGGGGGTGTTCTCTCAATAGTAAATGCATCTCTTCTGGATTAGGCAGATGTTGTTTCTAATTTGAACAGAAGTTGGAACTGGTGTAAAATAGAAATGGTCATCACCATTGTCCTCTATATTCAAACCGGTTCTGGCAAACAATTTTAAACACCTCTTTGAGATAATTTTTTGTGTAAAAATAATTCTCAAGAAATCATTCCATCAAGGAAGAAAGTAAGCTACTTAGCTGATTAGAAGCTTACTCTCTTCAAACCTTTACACACTATTCATGTATCTTTTAAACTTGCACAGGTATTCATTACTCATTAAATTTTATTGGCATCTCTCTTAAATTAGTACCAGTGTCTGCAAAACCTGCTTGTTTATATGCTCATTTGCTGAAGTTTTTAATGTAAAATTCATGTTTCGGTGTTTTGGGGTGTGCAATAGCTTTTTGAAACTTAATCCTGTATGATAAACAAGGGATTATTGAAATTGTTGAGCATAGATTTAATTTCTGACTAAAGATTTTAAAAATTCTAACAAACTTCTTCTAATGTGTCAAAAGTTCCTTGTAGTTTGAAGATGTTAAATATAAGTGCTAGAAACAAGTAGAAGAGTGGAAAATAAGCTTTTTTTTGATACCCATGGATGTTTCAAATTTTTACCTTCCTATTTCATCTTATTTCTGATTAAACCAGTCTTGGCAGGTTCATTTTCACTGTGGGGATAATACAGAATTTACTCCTAATACAGAATTATCTGAATTTACCTGCATTTGTATTCATGTACAGGAGAAGTATCAGAAGGAGCAGGACAAACTGAAAGAGGAATGGGAAAAGGCCCAGAGAGAAGTTGAAGAGGAGGAACGTAGATACTACGAGGAGGTATAAGACTCTGAGGAGGAGGTTGTTTATTGACTTTTTTTTTTTTATTTAAATACACCCACTTACGTAGCAAAAAAACAAATCCTATCCCTGGATTAATTAATGAAAGACTTCTCAAGGCTAAATTCTCAGGAGGATGGCATCTCTTAAACAATGCCATAGATGGTGAGAAAAAAATACTTAAACATTTGGACAGGTATATCCAGAATGTCTGCGTAGGTGGAGGTGTCTAGTTGCTGTGCAGGTGTGTCTGGGCCCACTCAGACTTCCCTCTCGAGGCAGAGCCTTGTGTGCTTTGGCATATACTTGGTGCCTAGACTTGGTGGAACTTCAGATGAAATTGTTGTCTGCCTTGGGCTTGATCATGTAGATATTTTGTAACTAGCCTTTTTTTAAAATAAAAAAAAAAATCCAGAGAAGGTGTTCAAAACTTGCAGTTGTAGAATATTAACAATACATAAGATAGTGGTTGTTCATGGCTCATTATCGGAAGAAATTGGAAAATATTAATGTTTTCAGTTTGTCTAGTATGTTACACAAATTGATGTTTTGTCATCTGTGCTTGAGAAACATACTTGTGATCTGAAAAAGAAATTTTCAACTTTCAGAATAAGTTTCTCATGTACCAAGGGTAATTTCATATTTTTATGTTAAATTAATAGACTGGTGCTATGTGAAACAGTGGTGCCATTCCAAGTGGAATAATCTTTCCAGTTTTGGAAATTCCATGTCAAAGATGGTAATGGTGAAAAGAAAGGAAGTGCAAAACCTTGAAGCAAATTAGAAGTTGAGGTGTTACCATTATTCTTGGTACCTCAGCTCCTTACCTAGCTGTCTAAATATGGCACGTAGCCAAACCTTATGCTTCTACTTCATAAGCTCATAGTGTACATTCTGCATTTTTAACACTCTCTCTCTCCTGATCCTCTTTCTTTAGGAACGCAAGATAATTGAGGATACTGTAGTTCCATTCATTGTTTCTTCAAACTCTGCTGAGCTCCTTTCCTCTTCTTCCTCTACCACTGATGGAAACAAGACAGTGGTGAGTTTCTCATGGAGTAATAAGGCAGTAAAGGTTAAGCCATCTTCAGTGCTAAGTTTAATCCTTTGCCAAAGGCTATTGAAGTCTGGGAGCAGTAAGAGTAAGGATATTCCCTAGGTCCTTTCTGTAACTGGTGATACCTCAGAGTGCGGTAACTTGTGTATTTGCACAACTGAAGAGCCGTAGTCCCAAGCAAACTGCTACCATCCGATTTTCAACTAGAGCAGAGAGTGGTACTTTCTCTCTGCAGCTGCTTCTCTTCTTTAACTGGTGCCATGAAAAAACAATTAGCTCTTTCTGTTTCTTTTAACTACCTTCTCAAAGCCAAAAAAATCTTAAGTGGTTTCCCTGAATCCAAAATCTTGAGCGTAAGATAGTGCTTTAAGCATATCTCAGTTGAGACTGAATCCTGCCTACCCAGTTTTCCTCCTTTTCTCTCCCATCATCCCTCCTAGAAAGTAGCAAAACAGAGGAATGTTCACTCTCTGTGAGTTTTTTTATTCATACAGGACAGAATCTTTAATTAAATGCATCTAGCATATAATTAAATAAGTTTTTGCCAGAGATCAGAGAATGACACCTCAGGTGAGATCACAGTAGAGTAAATGTGGGATTCCCAGACATAATTTGCTCCTGCCTGAGGCACTTGTGCCCAGTCATCTGCCTTTTTCCATTCAACTTCAGGATTAAGAGTACTGTATCATTTGGTTTTCCTCTCCCCCTTCCTGCCCCCTCTTATCACTCATCCCTTTGCAAGGGCATAAGCCAGGGCCCATTTTCCACATGGCTGTGTAGAAATAACTTCCTGGGTGGAGTTGCATATGCCATGTTCGGGGCACTGCCTGCACCCAGAAGTGAAGGATCTTACACCATGGCTTACTCAAACTCCACCAGTCAGATATGAACCACTCCAGTACCTTTTGGACAACTGGTTGTTGTCCTTTGAGGATACCCAGTGCATATGAGCAAATACTTTGTCCCTAGGCATAGACAACAAGCTGAGGTCACTCACGAAGTCCTTGCAAGTCCAGTGGGAGACTGTTTAGACTCTCAAAGTAATTCAAGGATTTCTGCCAAAAATCGGTTGGTCCCTTATTTTTTTTGTGTTCAGTTTAGTCCAATTAGTTGATTGTTTCAGCTGAAGTCTTAATTAAATCCAAAGTTAGCCTTAACAGATTCAACAGTATAAATGTGAGATGTTCTTTTTGATAATAAGATGTGTCAAAACAAGGTATCTAGGGGCTACCTGTACTTTTCACATGTGTGTGCTGATGCCAAATTCAAAGGGAACTCCTTGTTTGTTCTTCTTCTGTCTTTTAGAACTCAGCTGATTCAAACAGCTGTCCAGAGGAAGGCAAACAAAAAGAAGTTACAAGGCAGAAAAAACTGCTCTGGGAGCAGGACAGTATACCATCTGTGAAAAGCAAGGAAAATGAACTCTGGCAAGAAAAGAGGAGGTATGTATCAAGCCTAAGCATTTTATAGCCCTGTGGAGCTTTGTGTGCTGTAGATTCCTGGGATGTCACATCTGTCTGTGATTGATGCTGGAGCATCAGCATCTAGTGGCCTGGTGATAGATGCAATATATGAATATTCCCTCACCCTGCACGGTTATGCACATGTGGCAATGCAAGGTGCTGGTTGTGCATATCAGAAGGCTGTTTTTGTTGGTGTATGGCTTTGCTGAGAGGCTGTCGCACCAACCAGATCAGACCTTAGGCAGCTCAGACATCTCTCTCTGTATGTCACTGCGCTGTGTCTTGTGTACATTCCACAAGCCTTTTGAATGAATAAAGGAGCAGTAGCTGTTTTCACTCAGAATCTGAGTGAAATTGCCCAGCTATCTCAGAAGTGCCATCCCCAAACTTGCCAGGTGGTGTTCAAAGTCCTGGACTTTGCCCAACTGCTAATTAGTAGGTTTCACAAAGAGGAGAGACATCTGATGATGCTGAGCACTGTATAGAGAACATGGATAAAAGCTTTTTCTCTGTCTAAGAAGGCATTTTTCATAAATCCAAAATGATCTTCAGCACATCTAAGTGGCAGTTTGAGGTAAGCAGGAGGATTGGCCTATTTGGAGACAAACTTGTTAATTCATGAAAGTTATCCTCATTGCTTTGTCACTGCTGATACAGTAATAAAACTCTTTTTGCAAAAAATAGACTGATATTCAAAAGTCCGATTTTGCCTTTATATTCTAGGTAAAATTTTTCCTGGCTTTATTTATACAATGTGACTTATTTTTATTGTCAGTGGAAATAAAGTGCTCTCAGGATACCCAGAGACAGGTATCTTGAAAGGAGGAAGTGAACAGGAGCACCACATGCCGATGATGGAGCACAGCTCACCTGCCAGGCTGAATCTGCCATTGACTCAGGGTGAGAATAAGACTCTTAATATGCATATATTCTTTTCCAGATAGGAATCTAGCAGAAATCTAACTCAAAGAATTTTGGAAATTGACAGTACACACGTATCTTCAAAATGGGAATGCTTCAGACTCAGAAGCTTTTTTTGTTAGCAAAGATAAATGTGTTAAGGTGAAATTTAAACTCTTCTTGTCTTTATCACAGATGATGGTTTTAGCAGCAGGTAGGGCTCCTGTTTGTAGGCCCCCATGTTCACAGTAGCAGTTAAAAACAGTTATCTTCCGTCTTTTACATAATCTTACATAAATAGTGCTTATCTTTATACAAAGAGCGTATTTCCAACACTTACTTTGTGTTTTGATATATAATTAGATTCTTTATGTCAGTCTCAGTCCAGTAAAAATCACTTCATGTGATATGTAACCTTTTCAAGACAAGCCTAAAGTGACAAATGCTTCAATTTTGTCGTTAAAAGTGTCTGATGACGTTTAAAGTTAATTCATTTTTTTTAAACTCCCATAAGTATTGGTGTTTTTTGAATGAAGGAATTTCCCCAAAAATTTGCTGTCAAGAGGGTCACCATAAAAAAAAAAAAAAAAAAAGAGTTAAATTCACTAATTTAGCATCACTATCTAATACAAGTGAACAGTGGAAAGTAAATAATTAGGGCTAAAAACAGAAAGTGAATGTAGATTTTGAAATAAAGTTTTAGATTTTTGTTTTCAATTCAGCATAAAAATTCATGATTGTAAAAAATGAAGCATCTATGGATGGAAAAGTTTTCAGTGTTATTACTTACTCCAAATGCAAATTCAGTTTATTAAACTTAGTAGGTTTGCTTTCCTTGTCTCAGTTTTATTGTATTCTTAGTGCTTTGATAAGGGTTACTCAAAAAAAAAAAAGCAGAATATTTTACCCAGCAATATATTACCCAGCAATATATATAGGTTTGACAGTTTTTAACGACTTCTACTTATCAGGGTTTTTCTAGGTTCTTTTCAACAATTTGGTCCCCTGCAAGTATTCTGGCAGTTCCTTTCTCGCCTCTTAAATCATCCCATCTTTGCTCTCTCCTTAAGCCCTTAAATAGTCAGGACCATGGTTTTATTGTCTTGACATCAAAATTAGGTAACAGGCCTTTCATAGGCCCCAGCAAAGTTTTTGTTCTCTAAACCAGCTGGTTGGTGCATGGCAGGGTAAGGCTTCTGCCCAGCCTGTGAGCCACAAAATTCATCTTGAAGGATCCAGGTGGTGCACTGTTTCTCAAAGATGGGATGACTGGCTGCCTGGGCATCACACAGATCACTGCATATTACTGGGAGGCTGTTATTGTCACTGAGCCTTGGGCAACCATCTGAAGCAGAGAAGGAAATTACAAGGGAATTACTGTTTGTCAATAGTGATTACGCTACCGTCCCCTTAACTCTTGTTATTGAGAAATTTGGATCCCTCGGCTCCACAGAAGTTTCAGTGTCTCTGGTGCTTCCTTCGTTATGACAACAATACTTTATTTTCCCGAGTGTTATTCATGAATGGCTGTTTGACCTTGCCCTTTCCCCCTTCAGAAACTGAGATTCAACAGCAGGGTAGGTCAAGTGTATGTAAAGGTAATGCAAAGGAACACTGTTCCGTAGAGGACTTCTGATGTAGCAGAGCCTGTCTCTGACTTTGTGGGGGTTTCTCAAAGCTTGGTTTTAAGTAACAGTACATCTCGTGTTCTTTATTGTGTGTCCACAGGCTATGCTCGTCCATAAATATTGACAAAAGCAATAAAATAACAATAATAAAACAAAATTTGCCTCAAATACTGAGTTTTCCTCACCTCTCGTTGTAGATGTCTCCTGGAATCAGCAGTTGCTGACAAATCAATCTCCACATCGCACAGAGGACATTCGGCAGAGACCATTCTCAGGCCAGATTGCGGGACAGCAGCCAAGCTCTGCAGGGGAAGCAAGGAGGTGAGAAAGTAAAGGTTATTGGAGAGACTGAGAAGTCCTCC
This sequence comes from Corapipo altera, assembly GCF_003945725.1. Lineage (NCBI taxonomy): Eukaryota > Metazoa > Chordata > Aves > Passeriformes > Pipridae > Corapipo > Corapipo altera. Next base: position 15,419,081 of record NW_020884886.1, read on the forward strand.
TTGCTCTGTTCTCCCTTGTGTTCCTGCTCAGCATTCTTTAGGTTAAGTTTCGTTAGTCCTGCAGTGTGAAGACCGATTTGATTCCTGGCTTTCCCAGCAAGACTGCTAACATTTATCTACTTTGTTTCTCATTACAGGCACCCCGTAAATAATTTAAAGAGGGAGCACACCCTCTGCTTGCTTCACTCTTCTTTCTCCTTCTCTCTTTAAGCACTCATCTGCATTACTTTTCATGTGCTTACTTTGTTAAATTCCTGAGACAAACATTTATAGCTAGGAAGTGGCTAAATATCAGAGTGGGAATGTCAGGTTAAGTTTGCCTCTTTGAAGTTGGTATCCAAGAACTTCATTCCCCAGCTTCCAAATACACATTGATTGCTACTTGTGAGTCCTTTAGGGATTATAGCTTTTAAAAGAAGATACATGAAGATTAGTATTTTCTTTCTGCTGTAAATTTTGGTGAGATCTTATACTTTGCTGCTGCTTTGCCTTGTGCTTTTGAGTAAGCCTTACTGAATGGTACCGCCAGTTCTTTTGGTAAATAAGGGATCTGCTTGCCTAATATTTACAAAAAGCAGAGCTATGTATTGAGAAAGGAACATCTGTTTTCATTAGCATATATATGAGCACAGTCTTCTGTGTTACCTCTCTGAAGCTTGTATCCAGTCAAAGCTAGTGTAGATTGAGATTTGATTACCTGTTCCTCAGAACAAATTGCTTGTGCATGTAGTTAAGTTTGAGAAAACTGGTTTTTAATCTGTAAACAGTTTTAAGCAGTGAGAGTTTGAATCAATCCTAAGATTTCTGATAAAAAACCCCGTTCATTCTTTTTCTCAACAGACTCTTGCAGAGTAGAATGCATACAAATTAACCATTATCCAAATAAACCACCTTTCGGTGTTGGTAGCTGCCTTTTTACTCAGTAAAGGGCCAACAGACAGTGCAGTGTGGTGTGGCTTGGCTTAACCTTCCTTCACCATGATGGTTGCTATGTTGGGTTGATGGAGTGGACAGAAGTCTCCACATGGCTCATCACCTTGTGAGTTACCTCAGTAACAAGGTAGCAAGGAGGCTACCAAAAAATGTGTGCTATTTTTCATTGTATCAAAATGGCAATGGACAAATAACTTTTTAATCTCAGATAAAGTCTTTAGACTGGGAATCCTGATATTCACCAGCTGGAATTTCTCCATGCAAAATCTGGTTTTAATTGTTCTTCAGCTGTAGTAATGCATCTTCCCTCCTGTGTTTCAGGGCAGGCTATCATGAGAACTTCCGATCTGGGCCATCATCTCCCTGCTCTCCTGCTGCTCTGAGTCAGTCACCCAACAGGTACTAAAGGTCAATAAGGAATTTTGCAGACCAAACGCATCTTGTAGTCACTGATGAACTGCTACAGTGTAAATCGCATTAGTATTATGTGGAGGCACTATTAATTCTTCTAAATGTTGCAATTCATAACCGTCCGTGGGATAACCATGTAGCTCCTCTTCTTGCCTGCTTCAGCACTATTGTTATGTTTTCAAATAACATGGTTCAGAAAGCAACTGTAGGACTCTTGCATATCACTGAAATTGAAATGAGACAGTATAAGCCTCAGTCAAAGGAAGCAGTTAAGTGTGAGTTCAGAGCACTTAAGCCAAAGGATGTCTTAATTGTGAATAGTCACATGCTCAGGAGTAAGGTATGTTCTAAACATTTCAACACTTGCTGATTTAAAAAGAAATTCTTCCTTTAATTTCCAAGCTTGAAACACATTTTGCTTTATTCACTGATTTTATCTGCATTCATCCTAGTCTCCTAGAGATTTAAATCTCTCAAGCAATCTATGTAGCTTTTAGTGAGTTATGTGTACCAACTCTAAATAAATGTTAACTGTAACCTGATTGAATCACTGATAATTTGCGGTATATTAAAATCAGTTGACTTATTAAATAGGATAAATTAATACAACACAGAAGAGAACAAGTTTTTGTTCTATTTAAATTACATTTTTCTTCACATTTCATCGCAAAGTCCTCCTTCTGATGTCACTTTCATTGACATGAAACTATTGAAATTTTTTTCTGTGAACAATTATGTTTTTCTAATTTTAGCTGCAGTTTTGGTGAAATAGCAGATAATTTCTTGTTATAGGTAGCTAGTTGTGATAGCTATTTCATATTATTTAGCAGCTATATTCTGATCTGAGACCCTTTTTCAAGATCTTTTCCTGGAATAAATCTTAGTTTTGAAAACAATGGATGGAACATAATTAGTTATTCCACTAAAACATTAGAAGACTCTTAAGAATTTCCCTAAGTGCTATATGCTTTGATCCAACACTTTAACTACTTCTTATGACTCTGATAGTGGAGAAGTGAAAACAGAGGTGGACTTAAGAATGACATAGAAGCAGAATGCTTAAGGTTGTAGGAGGGGAGTAAAAAAACCAGAAAAGTTATTCTAAAAGGAATAATTATCAAGACAATGATGTGTCTGTGCTGTCTGTGTACATGGTGGACTCAGGAGTGACAGGGATTAAATGGAAGCAAGGACAGTTCTCTAATTATGATGAGTCTTTCTGCTGCTTCTATTTCTCTTTCTCTCTCTCTCTTTTTTTTTTTTTTTTTTTTGTAAAATGGCTTTTTTGTCATGCTGCAGTCCAGATCTGTGTCTGGCTTAATATGTTGCTGCATCAAAACCTTAAAGCAAGACATTGTAAACTTGCTTATCTGTGTACAGTTTCATCAAACCATCTTTTCAAAACTCATGAGGTATTGCAAAGTTTCTCTCCTGGTTTCAGCTCTGGATGAATAAAGCATGGATGACACATAATGACAAGGGATCCCTTTTGGTCTCAGGTTCATCTCACAAGACCAATCATCAGTTCTGGCAGGGTGACAGGCAGGTGAGAAGGGAAGAGCGTGAAAAACATAGAAGTGTGCACCTGCACTGCTATTAAAACCATTATGAAAAAGGGTACCAGTTATTTGTGGGGCTCTGAACTTTCACCCAACTGTCACCCAACAGCAGATTGACTGAAAAGGTCTAGATGGGACTGCTGAAGGAACAAGTTGAAGTACTTTTGGTATTGCAAATGGAGATCCAATTTCAGCTTTTCTCTAGCTAGTTGTAATACTGACACGTAGCTGCAGCAGCACAGACTGAAAATAGTTAGCCAGTGTCTGGTCTGTGCTACTGCAGTTACACTGCACTGCTGACTTCACCAGCTTGTTTAGGTACAAGAGTAGCATCCCTATTTTCTGACTTGCAGGGAGCAAGTCCATTTACAAACAAATTGATGAATTTCCAGGCTGAGTCTGACTTGGGTAATTTGTGTGAACATCTGCTTTGATTCCTGTGGCATTGACTAATTCTAGGTACCCTTTACTATAAGACTGGTGAGGCACTGGAACAGGTTGTCCATTGGGCTCCCTGTTGCTAGGGGTGTAGACCTGGTTGCATGAGGCTCTGAGTAACCTGGTCTAGTGGAAGGTTCCCTGCCAATGGCAGGGGAGGTTAGAACTAAATGATCTTTAAGGTCCCTTCCAACCCTCACCATTCTGTGAGTCTGTGAGTCCACAAGTATGGTTCCCTGCCACACGGGCCTCCGTTAAGAGGCTTGCATCTCCCTTGGTCTAGCACAACTGACTGGCAGGGAAATGTGTCTGAGCTGCTGTGCATTCAAGCATTTTAAATCCTTTGCTTGCTTGTCTGCAAGGCAGACTCAGTAACATGGCTGAAGGCTCAGAATGTATTCACATGAACCCCCCGCCCCAGTGCTTCCTCTTGCCGTCCTGTCCCTCTCCATAAACCTGTCTAAACATTCGGCTCCATTTTAGCATCAGTTGCTGTTTTCTTAAAGCCATGTTTGTCTCCTAGGTCTGTCAGCGGAAAGAAGCTTTGTTCTACCTGTGGGCTCCCTCTTGGAAAAGGAGCTGCCATGATTATTGAAACACTCGGTCTTTATTTCCATATTCAGTGCTTCAGGGTATGTCTCTTGCTTTATTAAGAAAAATCTCAAGTCATGCACAGTGCAAGTAGAAAGTATATTGAGGGCTGTAGATGTGAAATTGAAAAGGAGAGGACCAGCAGATTTACATATTTCTTATGTAGGTCTGTTTGTTTGTAAAGAAGTGGAAATAATGCAACTAATATGTTATTTTGCGGTCAGACGTTAATTGGACTAAAACCTCTGATCAAGCAAACAAACTTAGCTTCCACGCTTACAGGGGGAAGCATCATATAATTTCCCTATTGTAATTTGTTGTTGTTGTTGGGTTTTTTCCTTCCAAAAGCAAGGTCAGTCCCAAAGCCATCTTTGATCTGACCCATGGTTGGAAAGCTTTGACTGTGGAACGAATGATGTACTCGGGCTTTCACTGGACTTCTCAACAGAAATACTTCTTGATTGTTCTTAAGTGTTTCAGTTTGGAAATAACTCAAAGTGTTCTTTAGAGAACTCAGAAAGTCCATTTCCATTATCTCTGGCCCAAGTGGTACTAGACATTTGTGAAACCTTTTTTGATTTTAGACATTTACCCAAACTAAACCTCTGGTCTCTCTAAGCTTTATCCATCACAACTGGGCTGACTCCAAAATGCAACCTTAAAATCAGATGTCCCTTAAAATCACTAGACTTCACTTCTATATAAGAGGAGGCTGCTGAAATCAAGTCGTAAACACTTTTGACTGTAAAAAAACCCTCTCACTGATTTGCAGTGTTCCCCAGGAGTATGGGCTGGGTTCTGGGAGGGTGTTTTTTCTCACTGTTCCAAGAACTACTGAAAGAGAAGTAAAAAGTTGGGGAGAGTTATGACATTAGGTCATGGTCTCACTTTCTTTGTTCTTCAACTGACAGTGTGGCATTTGCAAGGGACAGCTGGGAGACGCAGCGACTGGGACAGATGTCAGGATTAGAAATGGTCTTCTTAACTGCAATGATTGTTATATCCGATCCAGAAGTAAGTACCAAATCCTGTCCAAAGGACAGGGAACTGTAAAACTACTGTTGCCATGATTTTAACTGGTGGATTTGTCTCCTCCTGGCTTTGACACTCAGGCATAACTTTGCCATGGGAATAGAAACCTTCCCATACCATTTTAATTGTTTTCTCTTGTCAGAAAAGGTTTCCATGCCCATTAAATTTTGCCCAGAGGATCTCTGCTCAGCAGTATTAGACTTAAAGGCTGTTTCTGTGCATAAATATAAACTCCTACACTATGTGCATGCATTGCATGACCTGGAGGCTTGGATCTCTCACATCATTTGAGAAAATATAGATAATTTTACTAGATGTAGGACCCTTGGCTGTGTTTGGAGAAGTTCCTGTTTTTTATGTCTTCAGGCCTCCCTTTTGCAGACAAAATGCTCATGTAAAATATTAAGAACATTCTGTAACTCATAGTAAATCCTTGTAGTGGCATCCCCAGACGTGTTCTAAATAGTGTTGAATGCCATAGATTTTGAAGAATGAGACAGACAATTGCATGTCAGAAAAAGACTTGATGCATTTTTCTGCCTTAGAGCAGGTCATCTGAATGTCCTTCTGAGTCCTGGATTTCTGTGACTGATACCAAATTACTAGAGCATTTCATCTTCACACTGATGTCACAGTGATATAAGATGGGCAGTGCTCATACTGGCTTCCACTTTGTGGAAAACAGTAAGATGCAAGAAAAAACAGCAGGAGTAATTGTCTTCCTGTAAAATACTATTGAGTATATTCACTGCCTTCAGTTCCAACTGATAAGTGGAAATATAGAGCTCTTTTTGCTTAATATTTCCCTTCTCCTCTCTCAAAAGCAGTGGCTGTAAAAATCCAGGAGTAGGGAAGGTACCTCCATACACTGTTCAGAATAAGAATGGGTACGTTTTCTCTAATGCTTCAGGAAAGAGATATTTCCCCATCAGCAGAGCTAGAGGGTGCTATTGTATAACCATTTGTTTGGTGATATTTTATTTTTTTTAAAATTCTTCTAAGAAATGTTAGCAACTTTTTATTAGTTATTTAACTTGACATATTTAGAAATAGCTTTTCTCCTTTAGGCTTGATACTGTAAACCTTCCTCATGTGGATGAGATCCTGACTGTAAAATGCAGGTTTGCACATCCATCTTTACACAAAAAAGAGGGGAAGGTGGTAAAAGTCATAATTTCCTTTTCTTCTTAATCCTTTTTGCTAAAAAAAAAAAAAATTGAGGTCCCTTAAGGATAGATGAAGGCTCAAATAAATTGTTTATCATCTTATATTCTGTAGAAATCACCCTCTCCATCATCATTTGTACAGCAGTGCTGCTAGAAAATGCATTACGGAGCTGTGTACAGTGTTTCATGCAGTGATGTTTTGCATTTTACATACCTAGCGGAATGGTAAGCAGATCCATGACAGAGGGAATAGGTTTTGAGGAAATGTATAGTTCCTGAAGAATAATAATAGCAAGGGGTCTGTCTTTTTTACTACAAATTGCCTCTTCCTTATGTATTCACTCCTCATGCAAAAATCTCAAAATTCAGTTGGTTGAATTTAAGTTACACTGACTGTTGTTGACAATTCAAAGGGATTCTATGTGATTTTGGTAGAACTGCATATATGACTAGTTTCTAATTTTAACTAAAATTTGATGGACTGCACACCTAAAATGCAGAACAAATTGGTGCAATGCCAGTGTTTTGCCTTTGAGTTCTGGGAAGAGTAATGCAAAATGTAAAATCAGTTGGTTGATTGCATGGGTTGTACCTTCATACCCACGTGGCTGCATCTGAAAACCTGTGCCGGAATGTGCCCAACTGACAGTCTCTGACCAAACCAGAATTAATCAGTATTGGTTTGAGATGCTTATGGACTCAGTGAAATATTTTGGCTGCCAGAAACTTATCTGAAAATGTGGATTATTCTTTTCAAAATAAATCATCAGAAATCTTGAGGAAAGTATTAAAGATTATGTAGTGGTCCAGGGTTCAAAATATTTCTGTTTTTCAGATGAAAGTGGGTGGGGTTTTACTGGTACGTTGTTTCTGTACAACAGAACCTCACAAGGAAGGAAACTCAGTATTCAGTGTCAAATACCGGGAATAGTTACGGGTTTGTGAGTGTCAAAGTCAAATGCAAAAAGTAAGTTCATGAGATTCCCTATATGGCCAATTAACACAAAGGGTCTATATTACCATGTGACACAAACTAGGCATAGCTGAAGATGACTCATCAGCCCTTTGCTTGACTATTTTGCCACTGCAGAGCCTGAAATGAAACAAATAAACCCACAAGTACTTTGGGAGTAAAATAAAATAAAAGTTCCTGCAGAATGCATTCATCACATGGCAAGGAAAATATATTTCCATTGGAGTTATGCTGAATCCTTCTTTGTAGTTAGTGCCCCAACTCTGCAGGAGGAAGAAAAAGCAGGGCACAAATAATACATAATTCCAGATGCAATTTTTTGAATTGTAGAGATCATGTGAGAAAAAAATCTACATTTGTTTGTTAAAATATGTCAACAAATGACTTGTTTTGGTTTTGTTTTACCCAGCTGCTGGACAGCCAACTACATTGTGACATGACTTTCAGTCCTAATAACTTTCAAGAAGGAACTCTCTTCTCGTATGTATCGGCTGCCTCCAGACAATCACTTGTAAAAGCTTGAATCCATGGACATGATGGCTCTCATCTCGTTTTTAAAAACTCACAAAAAAGCTGCACCTGCTCCTTTGAAATGCAATATGTTGGTTTTTGCTTTCTTAAGAAATTTGCAAATTATGTATGACCATGTTAGGGAAGGCAAAACCTAAGTAGTACAAAAAAAAAAAATCTCACCTTTCAGATATGCTCATGATTTCCAGTCTGTTACCTTGTCCTTTTGAAAGTAATAAGAAAATAAACATGCAATAAAGCTGTTTTGTTTTAATATTTCTAGGAATTAAAAAGTTTAAGTTTACAGAACCTTTATAGAATATGCCAATTCAAACTGAGAAGTAATTTTAAGATAGTATCTAATCAGTGCATTTGAAAAACAACTGAACATCACAGCACGACCTCTCTGTTATAACTGAAGCTATAACTTTTTTTATACAGAGACTAGTTTGATAATACATCCTGTAATTCTGAAGCATTTTGTGTTTATATTACCTTCAGTGGAGGGTAGGAGTTATACAAATAAATTATTGCACCTTTAGGGATAGGATTTTTTGTTTGTGTACCTCAAGTAATGTTCATGGCTATAGCTTAATATTCTCTCAAATAAAGATTCCTTCATTAAACCTAAAGACTGCATACCGTTAACGATGGCAAGATTCCCATCAGGAGCAATCCTTCTTACTAAGTTCAGCCTGTGTTGTTGCTAAACTCAATGAAAGATGATGTGGGGGAGACCCAGCTGAGTTGTGAGTCTCCGTACTGCAGTTTGATACTATGGTGAAGCTTTTCTCTTTGGCATGTAAATTGCTAATCACGGGTTCACCTTGGTTTGAGGTCTGCTCATTCACTTGCAAATATTGCACTTGGTTGAAATCTCGTGCAGAGAAACACCCGTGGTTTGGGTTCTCCCCAGAGCAGAGAATTAGACAACCTTGAGCCATCCACCCAAAATAAGGCAGCAAAAGACAAGAGTGTGGAAAGCAGGCAGGGAGGAGGCTGACAGCAACAGGCAGAAAAACTAACTTGCCTGTATTTGGGACAGCTTTCCTTTGTGCTCTTCAATTAGGCATGTGCTCCTTACTAAAGTGATCCAGCAGCTCATTGAAACAGCAGTTCAGCAATTATCTACAATAAAATAAAAAAGTTAGGGAACATGTTGCATCTGTAAAATATCTTAGCACTTTTTGGTAAACAGTTACTGGAAATATCCCATTTTAGCTGTTCATTATACATCTTAAAATGGAGGGAAAAAATTTACTTGTTCTGCCTTAAAACCATGATAAATCTAAATGGAGGTTTCTTTTATCTGTGTGCATATCTGTTGTCCTTTGATGTGTTGGTAAATGGAAATTAAATAGTTATTAGGGAAGCAATAATTTTGAGGTTTTCTCTAGGTAGCAATTATTTATTCAAATGCTAGACAGTTGCTTGCATATGAGTTACATAACCATGCAAAACTGCGTGTCATTGAATACCCACGTGCGATGTTGTTGTTGGAGGACATTGTGACTATCTGCTGGAAAGTTCCATGTTACTTCCTTACTATTGTGCCTTAGAAAATGCGAAGCTGTTGCACACAGTCAGCGATGACTTAGGGATGCAATAAATCCAACAAGCTGAAGTCCTTTATGGAATTCACCTGGGGAATATTTTTAAGTAAAAATAAAATAAGTCAGACAAATGTTTTGGAACTAAAAGTGATATCCAATATTTTGATCAACAACCTGCATGATTTACTGTTAAAGGGTTTTAATAATGAAGATGCTTACTCTTTGCACGTGGTCATTGTAACATTTTCCCGCAAAGAATGTGTAACATGAAAATTCGGGAAACAGATTTTGTAACTGACTTGGTACATCTCTATAACTCCATGGGCTGCATTAAGGATATGTGAATATATGATGTCTGAACCTAATTTTTAAACAAGACCATGCATGCTTGTGTGTCTGTTTGGTATGAGTCACTACCACTGCTTCACCCATGTGATAGAGTTAGATGTGCAAATCGGTCCCCAAGTGTATAAAAAGGGCTGGTTGTCACAGAGGTTAGATCTGCTTCTCATTCACATAGGGGTAAAGTGCCCAAAAGGTTTAGAACCATGATTGGCATAAAGTGCATGGGCAAGGGGTGGGGTGGGGGTTTGCATCACACTGCAGACACACCAGTGGGTCTCTGGAGTTGCTTAGAAATTGATCCCAGTGACTATCAATTAGTTTCGTATATGCATGTTTTAGCGAAGTTGATTGTATGTAAAGCAAAATGAAGCAGCATTTGATGACAAAGATTTTTCCCACTAATGAACATCTGTTCACCAGCATAGAATAATTTCAACAGTTTTCTAAATTGTGCTTGCCAACAGCTTATGTTTAATTTTATATTCCCTTCCGAATCTTCGGAATACATGGTAAATTCATTCAGGCTAAGATTTTTTTTCCTTTTTTTTCCAGTTTAAACACATAAATGTGATACATTGCTAATCAGGAACTGTGAGCACAGAAAAAAATAACACTTTCCTACATTTGAACCACAACGTAAATGTATTTGTTGCATAAATGATTTATTATTAACAAGCAAATACAATATATGTAATGGGTTTTAGATCTTTTGGAATTTATTTAGCCTCTTACTATTTCAGAAAACCTGAACAGGAGTCATAACCCATCTGTATTTTACAAGCCCATTTTCCATGGTGTATTTTTTCCTTACTCTTGCTATGTAGTGTTATTGATGCAGTACGTCTGTAGTTCTCAATGAATGTCCTAAAGGTTGGTGAACCAGAAGGGGACCATCCTTATCTGCATGTCCATTCAGGGACAAGGATTGCTGTCCTAGCTGGGGTTAATGTTGAATACCAATTATGCTAATCTTTATGTTATTTATTCTAAAATGCCTCTGGAAATTAGGAAATCTTGTCTAAAATGCAACAGCTTTTATAGTAAATGTATGTTTATAAATAAAATGTTGATTACCTTTGATGGAATTGATTTTACTTACTGTAACTAACTTCTATTGCATGCAATGTGTCTGTGAATCTGAATTGCAGAGTAGAGGCTTCTGCTTGGTTGGGGTAGGCTGAGCCAAACTATGTTCGCCGGGACTTAGTATATGAGATGAGACAATAAAAAAAGACGTGGTTGAAATGAGAAAATACACTGTGGGTTGCCACTGTAAGCTGTAGTCCAGTATTCACAAGAGCGCGTGTGCCTGTCGTGACAAAAGGTGAGCAGGGAAGGCTTTCTGTGAGTCCAACCCAAAGTTCTCAGAAGAACTTTCATCAGTGTTGGTGGACTGTAGTTCAGACTTTCCCTCAACAAAGCATTTTATATATGGCAGTGCTAAATATATGAGTGGTTTATTCCATTTCCACGTAGCAAAGATCCTTGAGTTTGTGCTTAGTTTTGCATGTGCTGAGGTATCTCACTAATTCTTGAACATCAACAAGTGTGTGACTTGTTCTGTCAGAAGCAGAAAGTTCATACCAAACTTTAAACTAATAACTGCCTCTTCTCCTTCCTTTTAATTGGGTCTTAAGTGGATGATGGGTTTGGGTTTGTGCCAGGAGTGCATCTTGGCTGTTAGATGAGTCATGGGGAAGTACTGACAATTTAATTTTTTTTATTAATTAATTTTTAATCTGATGTCTTAGTAGCGATGGTAGTGGTCATACATTATTTCTGTATGTCCATCTCTGGACAGAAGGCCAGCATTCTCTGTGGTGGCAAAGGCATGCTGGGATTCCTGGTGGTGCCATTGGTGCCCTGTCTGCGGGAGCAGCTCACTGCCACTGGAGGTTGCTCTGAGGCTGGATTTGGAGGCAGTCAGGCAGCTATTTCTGCTCTAGCAGCTCTGCACCAAGGTTCCTGGGCACCCAGACAAACGCTGCTCATGACCCTTAAAAGCCAAGAAAAATGGTGGAAATCCTGTTATGATTTGTTGTAATATTATTATTTTTTTCTGGTGAATGTGACCCAGCAGCTCTGATCTGCGTAGAATCATTTATGATCCTAAAAGGGCACCAATGGGGGTGCACTCCTCCAGCACTGATCTAATGCCAAAATAATTTCACAAACCTTATAAAAGGGGGTTTGTGTCACCCGCTCACTTTTGTCTTCAGGTAGCAAAGGCTTCTAGGAGAGCCCCGAGAGAAACTACTGTTCCAACAGGGCCTTGGCATGCCCCAGGAGAGGACAATGGCTTGTCGAGCAGTGGGATGAAGCTGAGGGCATATGGAAGAAATAGGTGTTGGGGGAGAGGAGTGGGCTGTTAGAATTGATGTTCAGACACTGGAGCAGAGGATACCCCAGGCAAAAACGAATGTTTGCCAGCTCCCCCAGGAGACCTCTGTGCGCCTCCACACCCTGTCCAGGTGTGATGCCTCCATCCCTTCCCTTTCTCCTACCATGGTCTGTCTTATTGCGTATTTTGTGAGCACTGATCCTTGTCCAGAGAACTCTTCTGGGGGATAGTTGAAAGCAGGCAGCTACCAGTTTGTTTAGAAAATTAGCTTTAGGTACAGTTATTGCTGCCCGATCCAGCAAAGATTTGGTCTCAGATATATCCCCTTCCTGATACTGGGAAGCTGGTTAAGTAGTTACTTAATAAACTTTGCAGAGTGGGGCTCACCCTGCTTTACTCCAGCTGGGTAGCTGGGGAACAAGATGACAAAATACTCATGTTCAGAGACACACTTGCAATGAAAATCAGAAGGGGTTGTGGGCACTGGAAGTGAGCAGATGGCACCAATGGGCTGGGAAAAAAAGATGCCAGTAAAATATATCTCCTGTAAAGGCAAACAGGACACGTCTATACTTTTAAAAGCCTCCGGTAGGAATGTAATTTTATCTGAATTTCCTGATAAGGGGAAATGACTAAACTGGAAGCTGCTAAGGTTTTGCAAGCAATAAGAGCCCAAAAAAAGAGATCAAAGGTACAGGGTGGGATGTGACTTTTCCCATAATACATGGGGGGGAGGGTGGTGGTGGTGTCTATTTTCTTGTTCATCTTTGTTATAAATGTACCATGAGTTATGCATGTAAGAAGGATGCTTACCTTTCTGAAAGGCTGTAGCTGCTGCTCTGTAGACTTTATGGAATATTCCATGCTCTGCAAGAGTAGCTAGTGGAGCTAGCTAAACCCCAAAGCATTTGGGGTTTTGAGCCATTTAGGACAAAAAAAATTCCATTCTTTAAGACAATCTTATAAGTCACTGTTGACTCATCCGTAGAGTTTATGTGCTTCACTGCATGTGATGCACTGCAAATTCTCTTAGCTAATTCCACATCCATAGTTCACAGATGCATTTTTTCCTAAGCAGATAACCTGCTGTTTAAAACGTACAGAAGCCTGCACAGGTCTAGAAACTAAACCAAAAGCTACCGAACTGCAAATCTTTCTTTGGAATAACAGAATTTATCAAACAGAAGAAGAAAGCAAGATTTTAAAAATTCCTTTTGTCTATCACATCCATTAGACAAAACCACTCCAGTGACAAGCACAGGAACAGAGACATGCCATCCAAATCTCTGGAAACTACCTGTAGTAATGCCAGATCTGTTGTTCCAGGGACCTGGACTTGGACCTGGACTTTCAGAGACCTTTCTTGTCATGGGTGTCCCCTCTTCTCAATGGCCAAGTGCTCTTTGGAGTGGTTGCCTTTGGAGTGATTCATAAAACTCTGTGAAAGTGCACAACTCCAAGGAGGTGTTACAGTAGTCTTCAATATAACAATATGTCCTTACCACTCAGATTGAAGGTGTCACCTCCAAATGCACTTTCCTGCCATGTGAGAACAAAGGGGTTATTTTTCCAAAGGATGTTAAATGTAAATGAGTTAAATGGGTTTTAGTCTAATTACAAACTTCTCTTAGAAAAAAATGAGTTCTGGTGAATGATTTGGCATCTGAATGGTCTATTGTAATACTAATGTATTAAACTGCATTAGATTGCAGCATGGGCTTTCTGTGTTGGAGTTTGTGCTACTCAAGTCTTAGTTTAAAGTTTTTCCTGAATGACACATGATAACATCACCAACCTGAGAGTGAAACTGAGCTCTCTGACCTGTTTCATGAACTGACATTTTTAAGGGATTTTAGAAAATATTTGATGCTTTTTGGTGCCCTTTCTGGCCCTGTGGGTTTAAACTGAAAGACAGCAGTGCTCATGGTGTGCCCTCCCTGTCCTCAGAGGAAGGCCAAGCTCTGTGGCTTCCGGGGTGTGGACCTGCTTGTAAGCAGGGTCTGGATCTGGGAGCCTTTGGGCTCCCTCAGCTGGCAGCCTGTGCGGGGCAACCGTCCCGGTAGCAGGGAGTGGGTCAGGTGGCCCCGAATCAGAGAGAAGGAACCTCTGTGGGCCTTTGGGCCCAGGGTCCCCCTGTAAGTCAGGGCCAGTGCATTTCTTTATATATACTGTTCAGATTTATGTAGGTGGTACAATAATTTCAAAGCTGTATTTTTTCACGTGGGGCTGCATGTCAAGTAGACAAAATAACTGAATGAGATATAGATAAAGATAAACAGTTTGTGATGGAAAATTATCACTCAGTACTTGGTTTTCTCAATATCTCTCTTTATCTTGAATGCTTAAAATCTGCTTACAGCAGGAATACAATTAAACACATAAATATGTTTCTCTTTACTGCTTTAAGGCTTTTCAATCATGTGGCTATTTTCACACGCTTTCAGTTGACAATAACCCTCACATGTTGTTACCCCAGAAGCTGAAGACTTACATCGTACGTGGTAAACTTTGATGCAAAAAGTGACCAGCTTTAGCTCCTACCAGCTACAGACAAGGTAAAATGAAAAAGGTGAATAAATCACTGGGTGCAGAAGAGGTGTACATCCTACATTACAGTAACATGTGTACCTGTGCTGGAAAAAGTACTTCAACAGGGTATCAAGCTCTCAAAAAGTAAATGGTGGAGTTGCAGCACTTCTCCCCTGTTTTCTCAACCTAGGTCATAGTCAGTTTCTCGCCTTGTTCTGCACACAAATGAAATCCAGCTGTGCCCCCATGACACATCCCAGCTTGCCAAGAACCACATTTGGTTGGAGCTGGCTCTGCACAGCTGCCCACTACCAGTGCAGCATAGCCTAGCCCAACGCAGGGCCACACTGCTCCCTCTGCTTGTTGACTGTACATTTACTGCAGGCAGTTGCAGTTTTTTCCCTCATATGCCAGGGATTTTGCTTTTTAGCCATAAATTCTTCTCAGTTGATCCATATAGCATTTCTCAGCTGCTTGCTGTCCACTTGCAGTCAGAATGAAGGGCTGCAAATAACCAGTGTTGCTGCCTGGTGGGCTTTGGAAAGACACATGCAAACAGGGCAGCACTGCCCGCTGGGGGGGGCTCCAGCAGAAATAGATGAGTAAGAAGATGGTTGGAGCAGCCCAGGTGTGGCAAAACTGTGTGCATGCAGCACTGAGATTCTTTATTAAATGCTTGTGGCTAGCGAGGCAAATGTAAGACATGTCTCTCCACAGGCTGCCATAGTACTTTTCATTATGGAAAGAAAATAAATTCTACAATACCGTTTTATTTTTTACAGTTTTAAGGCAAGATATACCTCTTTTGACAGTACTGAGCTCAAGCTTGAATACAAATATCACTTACTTCCTTTGTATTTCAGGAATATAAAATAACTTGCACTAGATTTGAATAATTTTGAATGTCACAATACCGGAGCACCCAATGTCAGAGGTTTGGAAACAACCGGATTTTCGAGGATACCTGTTTGCACAAAGTCCTGGATAATCAGACATCGTTAATAGGCCTCAAGTTGGGCAGTGCCACTGGCCTTGTGTGAAACCGTAGTTACCTAGACTTGGTTTTTCCAGTTTTCACTGACATTTCGAGTAGCTGAAAAAGAAGAGGGACTAAAGTCGGTGAGATGCTTCCTGGCCCATGCACTCAATGACTGGTGCTTACAAAGCCCATCATCACCAGAAAACAGTGAGGCCCTTTGCAACTGTTAGTTGCAAAGGTGTTTTAAGATTTAAAAACACCACTGTGAGACAGAAAAACACTATTATATATCTGTGTTTCCAAATGGATAAATGGGTCACAGACATATTCAGTTTGTGCAGAGGAAGAATGTCTTCACTAGTGGATTTAATTTAGGCTACAATCTGACAATAAATGTGCGAAACTCAGAGGGAAAACAAAACAAAACATTTTAAAAAGCATGCATCTACCAGCTACTGCAACTACAGCATAGTGACTGTGGAGTTCAGAAGGACTGAGTACTGCAGTAAAAGTCACCAGAGCAAGAAGCCCATCAGCGTGGAGTCAGCCTGTCTAGAAACACGGCACATGAAGCAGCAGTATGCTTTGCACTGCCTACACCAGACAACCAGAAGCAGCAGGCTGGGCTGAAGCCAGCTCAGCATCTCCGTGCAGACTGCTGTTATTTAGCACACAGACCTGTTGGTGTTGGCAGATCATTTCCTATGCATGGACCTGAGTGAGGCAAACTGAATCCTTCTGGGGAAATGTCCTTTTGAGAGGAAAACATGGCAAAAGGTGGTATTTTTTCTGGAAGAAAGGAGATTTAGAAACTGTAAGTAGGTTGTTTTCATTAGTGAGGCCTGCCACAGTGGGGCAAGCATGCATAGTTTATTTCTCTGGTCTTCTTAACAGGACGGACTTCTTTGCTAGGTGATGTTAGCTTGGCTTCACGTGTCTCACCTATGGAGAAGGACAGATGGAAACATCTGCACTGATGTTCCCACAACAGGAATTGTATCTTCTACCTGGAGAATAGCAGATATTTTATCTTAGTAAAATAGTTGTAAAAAATCTAAAAACCTATTTGCTGGAGAAGAGGTGAAGAAAAGGTTTTTCACTAAGTTTTAGTGCCAAATCGTCTTCTCCAGTTACTTATAAAATTACTCAAATGAATGGTCCATATGGTGCTTATCCTTTGGAGGTGGTATGCTATATAACATGCCAGTCAAGATGCTGGGATGTGCCAGGATATGCTTGATCCATGCAAGCCACATGCATGTGGCAGACTACCCCTGCCAAGAGCAGCAGCCTCTGAGAGCAGATGTTTGTGGTCATCTGTTGTTTTTCTTGTCAGTTCTCCAGGGATTTGTGATATGAAGTGCCACTCTGTGTAGTCCTCACATGTCAAAAACCTGATTTCCCAGGCAAATGATGGCCTACACAAGGTTGGGGGTGGTCTAGAGCTGAACAAGTGATCCTGCAGACTCAGCAGTGACCTGCAGCTGTATGTATGATAAGCACCCGGAAAGCAGCCTGAGATTACTGCTGGAGAGAAGTAGCCCAAAGCTAGATTGGGCTAGAAAGAGAACATGGAATCAAAAATATGTCTACATTAACTGTTAGAGCAAACTCGTCCAAAACAAATAGGATAAAAAAAAACTGCACAGATGCTATCTGTGTTCTGCACCAAGAGTTTCAAAACAAAAAAGTCCATCCTTTCCTTTGAAGTGTGGCAGACATTGCATGGCAGTATTTTCTGGATTGAGTTTATAGATGGATGAAGACCTGAAATAGTTAAAAGAATTTCTTTATCTTAGTAAATCCTCCACTAGGAGAAAATAAACAAACAAGGAAAAACTGCCTAGATTGTGCTCTTACTTCAAGTCATGACAAGTGTTGTGATGGTGACTGCTGCCACACAGCTAAAGGACTGAGGCACTTTGTAAATCAAATTTCAAGTAAAGAGATTGGTTTGCGAAACCTCCTCGGTGTGGAGTCACGAGCTGTCAGAGCGTATTAGCATTATGTTACTGGAGTAAAAAGCAAAACAAATTAAGATGTTTAACAGCTGAAATCTGAAACAAAATTGTGTTTAATGCTGAAAATCTTGTTAACGTATTTTCAGGCTTCCCTTTCCCCAGATATTAAATCTCGGTGTGTGCTTGCAAGCATCTTTTTATCACACATAGAAACCTTCTGTGGGAGAATAAGAACTATACACAACATATGGTAAGGACGGGTGGTTCACCCTGCATGCAAAAGCCTCTTCAGCATTGCCACAGTGTACAGCAGCACACTGGAAGATTTTAAGGACCAGGGGAGAAGCACAGCTGGAATTCCCTATGTGTCCAGGATGACAGAAAGCATCGCATCAACAGCGATGGGCCCAAGCTGAAAATTGCATATGTTGTAGCATTTAATGTGAGGGGTAATTTGAACTCCCAAACTGGTTTTTCTTTCATATTGGCTCCCACAATGAAAGAACCATTAACGGTTTTAGTGATCTTCTAAGACTCTGCTTCCAGCAGAAAATTGGCTCCTTCTCCTTGGACACAAGACCAATTTTTAATTTAATTTCAAGAGATGATGGATGTTGTACTTTATTCCAAGTCTATATGCTAAATTAACAAGGCTGTCTGCTTAGTTTCCTCTTTTGAAACCACATTGAGATGAGTTTTTGCTAATTCTCTTACACAGAGCATTAGACATGTGAATCAAGTCCTTATTCAAGAGTTGAAATAGAAGACATTTTTGCCAAGGTTATTATTTGGGATAATAATTTAAGCTGTGAGGCAGCAACAATAACTGGCTTTCTGAAAAAGATTTACCAGTTGAATTATTTCAAATGGAATAAAACTAAGCATATAATATATTTTCATTGAAGTATTTGAAAATTATTAATTAACTCTTAAAAGTGTATCTTAGAGCAGGGACCATTCCATTAATTCTGCACATCTAGCATTTGTTTTTTCCTCATGCTCCCTCTAGTCACTTCAAAGATAACAGTCTCTCAGGAGTACTCCATGCTACAGAATATGTTTAGCCTGAATTGAGTTTGTTACATGTTAACAGATGCCATTGACAAGTTAAATATTTGGTTTTTTGAAACACAGAAAAAAATGGCATGGAAGTGAAGGTTTTTGTTAACTCTGGCCACTGCAGTAGTATTTACGTAATACTGTACATAAAGAAGATGCCTCACAGGGATAAGCCATCAAGAAGGCCATTTGGAATAAAATTTTGGGCTGAACCTAGAAAATTTGACAGCAAAACTCTGATCAAGTTGGGCAAAATCAGCAACCAGAGCTATTAGGTGTATGTGTTCTACCAGTAGAGTCTGGGTCATTTCCTGGAAATGTTGGAGTGAGCATTGTCCTTCTTCCAGGACAATTGATGAGATTCCTTGAACAGCAGTGAGCCTCTACAGCTAGGAACACCTTTGCATGTATGCTTATTCTTTCCAAGTGGAAATGTTTAAAAGCAATTGTGTTTGTAATTGTGAAGTGGCCCAGGATGGCAAGGAACAGTCTTAATTGTTTGCTTTTGAAAGCACAGACCTAGCTGACCTTACCTCGCAAGAAGCTCTCAAGATGGATTGAACAAACTGGCCACATGGACTGGGGTTTGCACATCGTTTATCGCAAAATTGTGGTTCTCAAGTGGAAAACAGAAGTCAATGTGAAAATACAGCGGTCAGTGTCTTCATCAAGAGGAGGTCAAAACCAGAGAGATAATGGAGGATATCAACTAATTAAAGCAACAGACTGAAAGAGTGTGGTTTAAATAGCAGAGTAATTTAAACATGGAATAAATAGAATAATATAACACATTTAGCATAACTGAATAATAGCCTTCCCACAGGTGACACAGGGCGGAAAAGCATATTCAAGTCTTTATTCAGCTGTGGTTATGCTTCCAAACAGTTGGTTGTTAAATAAAATAGTAATAAAATGCCAATTCTTTCTCATGGCTTTGTATTTCAAAAATATTCCAGTCCTAACCTGTGTCAAGCACCAGTCTCATCGTAGTACTCCCTTGCACTGCCAAAGATTCCCTTTTTGTTAATGTTTTGTATTGCAACAGAATGACTCAGAACCAGTTTTAATTATGGCTGCAGCCTGAATGATCCTGCAGAGCTCATCATTAGATCCCGGGAGAAGCTAATGGCTTATCTGTTCTGTGTAATTGTTCAAATCTTCTTTTCCATCAGTTTTCCATCAGTGACGTATCATTTGTTTGAGTCGAATACTGATGAGTCAACCATCCAGCCCATGACTCTAAAAAATTAAAAAATATGCTGTGGCAACTAAACAAGGAATGTTTCAAAGTTATTTCCTTAGAATGTTAAATTGGTGTGGGTTTTGAAATACTATATCCTCATGGAGCTGCCCTGATTAGCAGTATCTGATATGTTTTTATAGCTATTGTTTGTCTAACTCCATGACACAAGTGATTAAGTGATTTGTGCCTCCTGACAGTAAGAGAAAACCTATTTCTCAATTCTCTTGCCACTGACAGTAAGCAATAATTTTAATATCTTTCTTCAACACCCAGCAGCATGATTAATATCCAGTTTGTTAAACTCACAAATCCCAATTTAATGATGCTGAATGGACAAATAGAAGCCCTTCCTCTAAAAGCAAATTTTTCTTTCATAGCTACTTGAAGCATGAGTGAGTGGTTCTGTCAGCAGTGCAGGTTTGTCAGTATCAGTGGGAACATCTGGGCATTTTGAGACCTGTCATTGCAACTCTCTAAATTGCGTGGCACTTTAATGCCAGGGTGGAAGGGGAGGGTTCTGGTGTGGGAACAACCTGAGTCACTCTGCACCTGTGTTTAGTTAATTGGAATCAAAAGGGAGGATCGACCTTGTCTCAGTGTTTTGAGAGAGAAAATGTTATGTCTCAAAGTGTAAAACCACTTTAAACAGCCTGCATGACAAGTGTGTGTTTTTCTCTTGCGGCTGAACACAACCGCAACATGTTGCGAGTGTGAATGTGTGGGATTAAGGCAGTGGTTTGGGACGATCCTGGGAATTCCAATTAACTAAAAGAAAAACACTGGGTGCTGTTTATGAGGGAATATGAATAAAAGTGAAACACTGAAAAGGGTGGGTTGACAAGTCCTAAAATCGAACTCTGTGTGTGCAGCCTCATTTTCTCCTTCAGCACCAATATCAAGATGCTCACAAAAAAGAGATCTGAATGGCTTTCATGAGGAAAAACTGTTTGGGAGGAATTCGTAACCTGAATGAGCAAAAAAGTGACATATAAAAGCAAGCTGGGGCGGTGTGTGGCACTAGGTTGGACATCCCCTGGAGCCTCACGGCCGTTTATGGGTGAATGGAAACTGTGATTGCTGTGAGAGAAGAAATAGTTATTATGGAGGGGAATAAATTGCATTTCTAGTGCCCCTGTCCCTGTGAAAAATTCAATACACCTCGAGAGACACTTGTCTGAGCTTTTCCCCTTGTGCAGAAATATCTGGGAGGCATGACTCTCCCTTGGATAGCAGGATACTCCCAGCTGAAATCTGGGTTGTTCTCTGCCTGAAACTGCCATGCTGAAGGAGCCTAAGATCTATGTAACCTTCTGTTTTCCTCTTCAGAAAACACATCCCTTGTGGCTAATTTATCATCAGGAGGAAAAGGAGATCACACAACCTAAACTGCTCTGGAACGCACAGAGGAGTTTCTGAGCCTGCATTCATAGGCTATGGAGAGGTTTCGGTACACCTGAGTTTAGTGGGATTGCAGCCCTCTTGACATACATAGCAGCATGCCTCCCCTTTACCTTCTCCTCTGCCAAAGGACTGTGAAAGGGGAGCCTTTAAAGGCCTTTCACCCTTTCTGCCCACAGCAGGTATAATTTTGTTGGGGACTTTTGGGGAATTAATCTATCATATCCATCTCTCTTCCCTACTACCCCAACTAAATACCTATAAGAGAGCTTTTCTCCTCTCAAGGCATTTCAGCTTCAAGATAAACTAAGTGACTCCCAATATATGGCTTTATTCTTAAAAGTAGTATGCTGAGTAGATCCCATTGAAACCAGTATTGGCTGAAGCTTCTCAATAGCTGTAGGTCCAGAAAAGTCTCCTGGGTTCAAATATGGCACAAGGCTCTTCACACTGTGCTGAGACTACTTTCATTTCAGAACACCGTTGTGGCTTTGGTTCAATTGGTCTTTAATCCTCATATACTGGCAATACTGGCGTGTATTGCCATTTGGGGGTATTTGCCCAACAGATTTTTCTTCTTTAAAATTATATATTCAGATGATTTGCCTGTTACAGATATTTTCATTCCTTTATGGGAGTGCCAGCATCAACACAGAGCTCCTCTTGTCTTTCTTATCTATTGCCTCCTCATGAAGACTCTTCAGCTGCACCAACAGTTTTCACTTAGACAAGCCTGAGAGTGAAAGAACAGTGACCTCAGCACTGGCAGGGAATTAACTCTATAATCTAATAGGGTATCTTTTTCCATTTCTAAATAATGGGATTCTATTAGACCAAAGTGTAGTTGCACCATAATGATAATTTATTGTATAGCATATCAGAATTTTGCCTTTTATAATTCATAGAGAATTACAATGCACAGTTATATAATTGAATCTTCTCCTGTAACATTAATATTCTTCTTTGTTTGGAGAAAACCCTTTTTGTTTAGAATACACATGTAACTGGGTTTTGAAATTACAGGGGTTTAATATGCCTATTTTTAAATTATTAAATCTTTTCATTTTTTGTAAAAAATTCTTTAAAAGTAAAATACTTCAAAAGCATTTTATACTTAAGAAGTTTTATTCAGATTATTCAGGAAAATTTAAAGACAAATATGGCCATAAGTTTGTCTGTATATATCCTAGAATCTCAACAACAGCAAAATGTCATGATCTTTGGAAGGAAATAATTGAGGTTAATAATTCCCACATTGACATTTAAATGTATTAGTGGTATACACCAGTGAAATCAATGAAAGTAATCAGCAATAATAGGAAAAATTAATCACTTTTGAAGATGTATTTTACTTCAGCTGTGGAATGTACTTCAGCCAGGATTGAAGTTGACCCCATGAATGTAACAGGGACTACTGCCAAACAAAAAAGACAGTGAAACATGTAAATGAGGGAAATCTGGGAGGGCATGCTTTAATTTTCTATTAATTTTCTATTAGAATGTTGAAATAGAGACTGACATACATCTTAAAACTTGTGATCTACAGTTTGTAAACCCATTTCTGAAATGGAACAACAACAGGTGATTTAGAAGAACACATAAAAAATTTGTTGGTGGAAATTTTTGTAAAAGGTCTCATCTTCAATAAGTGGAGGTTGACTTACACTGAAATGGGTGGGTTTATGTCAGAAATCTTTCAGAGTATTTTATTAACTGCAGCTGTGCTGGCTGGATATTCTTACTTGAGAGCTCAAGTTTTTTTAGAATTCAGTTAAAATCTTGACATCAACCCAGTCTTGTGGCAATGAGTCTCAGTTTGATTATTTAGAGACTGGAAGTATCTCCATTTACTGATTCTAAACTCGCTTCAGCAGGAATCAAATGATTACACTGTTATATGTTATCCTACTTTTTTTTCTCCTAACCAACATTAGGAGAGAGGTTGAGCGATGCAGTGACTGAAAGGTGAGATTAAATGGGGAAAAACCTAAAGTGCCTAATCTAACTTCCCAGTTTTGTCAGTGTTTTAGCATTCATACTTAATATTATACAGTAGCACTGTAAAATACAAATTATTAATACAAATAACTTTTCACACCTCTCTTGAATGATATGTGTCCTTGATCCTTCTCACCACCTTTCTGTGAATGCCACCAGATTTGATAGTCAGTGAACGAGCCCAGAAATACTTTAGGAGTGCTACATTCCCAGTGGGAATTAAATATGATGGGAGTGAAGGACTTAGATGTACATTTAGAGCATCCTCTTCCTTGAGGTTGACAAAACCGCCCACACCATGTTTATCTAACTTTTTGTCTCCATGTAGATAGTCCTAGTGATAATTAGATCTCTGTGTTTAAAGCATCACCGTTTTAAAATAGGCTGTCACATAATGCATTACAAGTGCATGCAGTAGCAGCAGATAGAGTTTAAACTACCTCTTCTTCTTCTTCTAGATGTAAGAAGACTTTGTTATTAAAAATGAAGAGACACGCATTTTTTAAAGAAAGTGTGTAACTTTTGAATTAAAGTGAGAGGGATTTCCTCAGATGTTGGTGTCCAAGTTGTGGTGGCGTTTTGTTTACAGTATTTCCTGTGGAGATTCCTGAGCTGCTTATTTTCAGAGCTCATCTCTTTTGATAAACTTTTTGAAGATAATATGCAAGAATATTTTGGTAGCTGTTTTTAGAAACAGTTTGATATTGTGAAATGAATACAGGGCCAAGAGCTCTTAAATTCTCCTGACAGCACTGCTTTAAGATTATTTTGTGATGAACTGTGATGTCAGACTCCTTAAATTAAAAAAAAAAAATAAAGGCAGGAATAACCTGCAGCTTGTGACAGCCTGTGGAATATATCTGTGTAACTACATCACACTGAACTCCACTGACACAGTGATAATAAACCTCAATGAGAATTTAAGTTTCCACCTTGCAGCAAGTCTGCTGTCTCTCCCCCTGCTCTCTGATAGTGTCTGCCAAGCTGAGCCAAAGCACCCAAGGACTCACTAAAGCTGAATTGTCTTCTTGCTTCTCTGGAAGAGAGTCCCTACAAGTCCACAGTGATGGAAAACTGCACAGACCATCACAGAAGAAAGGCAGGCCAACGTTGAGCCCTATCCAGCCTGTTCATGGTAACGCACAAAGAGGCAGGTGGAGAGAAGAGGTTATTCCTGGCTCTACTTGGAAATGAGCCCCAGAAGGTAACTAACCTCTGGGTGCCACAGCTGGCTGTCAGTGGCTCAGCTCCCTTGTCATTGGGGAAGGGAGCAGGCTTGAGAGTGCTGACAGCTGCTGCGGCTGCATGTACACCCTAGTTCCTGTCATGTCTTGGGATGAATGAGCCTCCTCCCTTTGCTCTTCAATGCATAGGTGGGTATTAACAGACCTGAAAGCACAGGGGTTTGTGTCTATATCTTTGGGCAGGGACTGCTGCAGGCACTGTTTCAGGAGGTTTCAAGAAGTAAATTGACTTTCAAAGGCATGGAGTATCCACAGCTCTATCTGGGCTCTCTGGGTGATGCATGCCTCTGAAAGGACCAAACCAAGCTTTCCCAAATACCATGTTCATCCCAGATGACCAGTTCTCTTAGTCATTGATTTCACTTCAGTCACTTTTTCCTGAACCAAATAACCACATAAATTCATAAAATGTATGCTTTGTTCTCTGGACAGATTTTCCTCTTGGTGGAAATTAATATATTGACTCTATTTCTGTAAACATCTTTCTGTGAAACAATTCTGAAGTGAATGCTCCTGAAGACCACATCCATATGTTAAGCCTCTTGACAGAGGCCTTAATGCTGACACTAGATTTCAGACTGCTGTAAAGACAGTTGCTCTCACTTGTACTTCCCAAGAGTGCATAGAACTTTTATCTAATACTATTTGTAGACTTTATATGTAATTTAAACACTCTGTGAAGCTGCAAGAGATGTGATTGGCATTCCTTTACTACCTCTCTTTCAGAAAGGAATGGGAAGAAGTATGGCCTCAGCCTGCCATAATAGTATGAAATAATACTTCTTTTCAAGGGAAAATATTTTAATTTCCTCTTGATATGACAACCATGACAAGGATCAGCCCAAAAGATGATTTCCTGTCTCCAAAGGAAATTTCCAACCTAAAATATGAAAGCATGAGCTTTATTTTCACAGCTAAAGTTTCTTGAGCTGCTTCTGGATGAATTCCCCACAAATCAAGAAGATGGTTTTCCTCTCAAATCATTCCTTGGCATACTTAATGAGCTCTTGCCTAAAGTACAAGGCACAAAGTTGTTTTTCTAAGATGGAGATGGATTTTAGTAGCACCTGGGATGAAGCCACCAGTTTATTTCATAACAGTCACTGGGTGATAGCTGGTAAAAGACCAAATGAAACTGATAGCAGAAACAGAAGGCTTCATCTCCCATTGTTGTATGACCTTCATAGCACTGATCTGCTTTACAGGTGAGATAAATATTTGACTCTTAATGCTTCATGCTAAATGTGCAGCAAGAGTTACAGACAGGTACTAGTTTAGTAGGCATCTTGGAATTACTAGTGATCTTCATGTCTTGTTCCCCCTCTGTACAGTGGGGATCCTTCCCATGTAAAGAAACCCAAGATTTTGACTTCAGAAAGAGCTCACACTTCAGACTGCAGCAATAAGTTTGCTGGCCTTGATTGGAGACTGGCTTATTCAGGGGACTCCTGCTAGGTGCACTTCAATGATGTCAAAAAAAGATGAGAGAAAAAGAGAATTTAAATAATATATTCTAATAGACCACAGGCACTTTTCATGAAATCTCCTTTTCCCACTGGTTGGTAATAGTTTCAGAACTCCACTAAATAAGTTCAATATATAAAGATTAAACAATTTAGAGACATTTACTTGTAAGCGAAAGAGATTGTTTTTATTAATTGTGTTTTTACTGTATGCTGGTCTCATATTCCTTAGTAGCAAAATTAATGTTTACACTGTCATGCATCCATCTAAGAGATTCATATTGCAATCAGGAATTACTCTTTCTGTTCATGTGTTGGAGAGAAAAAAGTGAAAGTGTGTGCAAGAGCCAAATTCAACATTAGACCTGAATTCTAACTCTTGGTATTTAGAAGAGCAGACAATAAAACACTCAAGTTGCTTCAAAAATACAATGTGAATTTATCTCTGAACTCTTCAGAACACAACATGTGTTCATATTGAATTTGAGTTGGATCATAAAACAATTCTTTATTTGAACTATGGGAGGGGGTAAAACCAACAAAAATAACAAAATCTCAATTCTTTACTGCAGCATCTTTTGGCTTCTTAGGTCCTTTTGCCCAGACCTCCTCACCTTGTGAGCCCCAAAGCACCTCTTGATGTTATGGATTAGCTTGCCCATTTGACTTTCACTGGTGCCACTGGAGAGCAGCTTTTTGACATCCTCTTCATGCCTGGACTCCTGCTGAGTACCCCATGGGCCTCATCTAGCTTCTGTGCTTGTAAAGGTCAGCAGCAATCCTATAAGTTATTTATTTAGCTAATACTCCTTTTTAACCTCCTACCTTTGCAGGGAGCGGAAGTAAACTTCACGTATTTTCAAACAATCCATTTCTTCCTGACTGAACAATTATGAAGTTTGAATTAACCATTCCAACTGGTCTGCCATGGGCACACTGTTCCTTACAAATGGTGTGTGCCACATATCTCAGGCCTGCAATGGTTCCCTTTACTGTGTGGGTGACCAGAACATGGAAAGCAGCAGCTCAGGAAAGGATTTATGGGTCAGTGGCAAAGCAGAAGTTACCAAAAAGAACTAATGAGAAGTTTATATACCTAAGTGGAAAATTGTGATCAGAAAGAGAGAGGTGATCTTAGCTCTGTATGAACCATTATTGAGAGAGACACAGCAGTGCTTGGTACTATCCCAGTACCCCTTCTGCAAGGTATCTTCAGAAACAGGAGAGTGTGGTTCTAGCTCTGGAAAAATTCTATAAGTTTGAACCTTAGGGAGTGTGGGAGATGTAAATGACACAGCCTATTTGGTTTAGCAGGAAGAAAACAGGTCAAAATGCAAATCAGTTTACAGTGTAGTAAAATCAAAAGAGAGAAGAGGCCTAGCTGATATGCAACTATATCCACTGTTGGAAACTGAAGCCTTTGTATTAGAAATAAAGCCCAAGTTTTAGCAGATAAAATAGCGAAGTTGGCAAAAAATACCCAAAGAAATAGTGTGTTGTCATCTCTTAATGTTTTCAAACCAAAACTGCACATCATAAAATGAAAGCTGATCATCTTCATACAGCAAGGCCTGACCAGGAGAGATATCTTTAAATTACCTTTGGTTGCTTGCTTGCTTTACTTGTGATACAGGTCTCACCTTCTATAAAAACTCAGAGGTCACTTCAGCCATGGTCTACAGCTGCGTAATTCCTAGAGACAGTCCGTTTACTTCTAACAAAGATATTCTTAGGTCATGGAATGACTTTTGGAAGAAAATATAAAATGGCAAAATCTGCCCACATTATAACAAAACATATATTCAAGAAATGCATTCAGATTTTTTTCTTCAGAAAATACACTGCATATTTTATTAGAGCATTTTAAAACTGATAATTGAAGTATTTTATTAGTGAAACAGCACTTGTCCCATTTGCCATATTTTTAATGGTGCTCTCCCCAGCCCTCCAACCATGCAGATGTCGCACATTGCAGATGACAACGCCTTTGCCAAGTTTGCTTCCCTGCCAAACCCACAGACTTTTTTTCCCTTTTCTTTTTTTTTTTTTAACTCTATGTCAGAGTCAGATAGAGTTCATTGCCCCGGTATCCCTACAGCTAACCCACCAGTGCCCGGCTGCAGGGACAGCTCCGGGAGGCGGCACCGGGATGAGCGGCGACCCCGGCTCTTCTCGGGGAAGGGGGCTCACCCTTGCCTGAGGGGTTTCGAGGAGAACGGGGTGCTGGCTCGGCTTGGAGAGACGGGTGTGCTCAGCTACCCGGTGCCCCGCAGGGGCCCGGCACGTCGGTCCCGCCGTCCGCTGCCCCGGGGCAGGACAGGGCCGGGCCGGGCCCGGCTCCCGCCGACAGACCCTGCAAGCAGCACAGGTCCCTGGGGATGTGAGGCCGCTAGCCCATTCCTGGCCCTGATGGGAGCCAAGCCCGTAGCCGCGCAGTCCCCGCGGGCAGCCCCTCCCTCTGCCCTCTGCGCCCGCATTCTGCAGCAGAACCGTTTGCCGAAAGCTGCAGAGCTGCGAAGCCGATTCGACCTTCCACTTGTGTGTGTAAGGGCTGGCGAAGGTTCTCCGCCGACCGGCGGGATGCTGCACCCAATGGCAAACCGGGCCTGTGGTTTGTGCCACTTTTGTTTTCCTTTTAGCGGATATCGCTTAATATTGACCATCTCCGATTTTCGAGGTAGTGACGAAAGGTCAGATCTGACGCATGTTCCTCCCCCTAATCAGCCTGTTTTCAAATAATTAATAAGGGCAAAATTAGCCAGTAATGATGGGACCCGCAGTTACGGTCTTCCTGATGGTAACGGGAGATTGATGCTGCTGAGCACATCTCCTTTTCATGACTCAGTCGAGGTTCTGCGATGTGCGCTTTTGATCTCTGTCAGAAATAACCCCAAGACCTCCCTCCGAATAAAACCCTAACAAGAAGTCGGAAGAACACCGTAGCTATGTTTGCTTTTGGTTTTTATTATCAACAATCAATTAATGGTACACTCTTGGAAAACTATATGCACATGTAGAAATATTTCCCCTTTTAAATAGAAGCATTCATTTGAACCACATATAAATAAATCTGAAAACCCTGAACATATTTTATGACGATTATGCTCACAAACATATTCCAACAGGTAGGGAAAAGAAAAAATGAGACGACATGCAACCGATAACAAAAATATATATAATTGCCTGAACCTGGTGTCTCTAAACGCAAAGGTAACCGAACCCGTGAGAACCTTATTTCTCCATAAAGACACGCCATAGAGACTACGAGAAGGGAAAACATTATTTATACGGTCAACTAGACAAGTCTGTACTGATATTAACACTATACAGTTGAGTCACAGAACACAGTTGTAGAAAGACACGGAAAAAGAGAAAGCATACCTGGCGACATTCAACTAAGAGCTATAGTTTGTGCCTTTTAAAATAAAATTAGAAAACCCTAACGGAGATGCCTAAAAACTGCGTGGACGGTGTAATAATAATAATTAATAATAATTAATTAATTAATAATAAATACAGGCCGCCGGCCGTGAGAGGCGCGGGCCCTGCAGGGTCCGGATCCGCGGTGCGGAGGCGGCGGCTGCCGCCGGGTCAGGGCCGAACCCGGCGGGGCACCGGTGGCGGGGGCAACGGAGAGACCCAGGACCCAACGGAGGGACAGTGACATCGGACGGCGGAGGAAGAACCGCCCACAGGCGCGGGCCGGGGGCGGCGGGAGGGCGGCGTGGGAAGAGGGGAGGAGGGGAAGAAGACACTTTGTCTCTCCGGCTGACCGTGAAAAGGAACTTAAAAAACCCCACGGGCGAGCAGGGTGTCCCCCCTCGCCGCCGGGCCTCCCGCGGGCAGAGTCGCCGCGGCCCCGCCGCTGCCCCC